>NW_008824722.1:1736109-1758398 GCF_000699105.1 Pygoscelis adeliae | reverse complement strand
CTTTCCCTCTGTTCCTCTCTCCTGGTGCCTTTGCTTTGTGCTCATCTGCATCAGCCTGATGGAGTTTCCATTTCTCCTTCGTGTGCTGCAAGGCACGGAGGAGTCTGATTTACCCTTATCATACCCCCACACTAAGATAATTTGCACTTGTTCCCTTATCTTGCTGCGTGTTTACAAAACACCATCTTTCCTGAACTCCCTTTTCATTCTGCATGAAATCTCACTTGCCACCCCTCTAAGTTTACTAAAGCCTCCGTCCTTACACTGCACTGCTTTTACCCTGCTGCTATTTTCCCTTCTATTCCTAATGAGCACAAACACTCGCCCATGGTGCTTTCCACCTTTGTGTCTTTTCCCAGGTTTTTCTCTGCTGATGGGAATCAAACCTCAAGGAGCCTCCTTCCTAGTTTTGTTCCTGTCTCTTCTTTCAGAATTTTTTTTCTCGGCGCATTCCAGGAACTTGATGCAAGGCTGTGTCTGATGTCTTCCTTTCCCAGCAAATGTGTGGGCAGTTAAAGGTCCCTAATTACCAGTGGGTTCTGTGTTTCAGATGCTCCCAATAAGCCTGTGCTTCTGATCTCTCTGCTTTTGTAGCCTAAAGCAGACCCCCAGTGTGCCAGTGTCTGGGCTCCTTCCACTCTTACGTTACACAGAAGTTTTTATACCTGCCCTTTGTACTACTGAATTTCACCCCCTGCTTTTATGCCGAGCCCCAAGATCGTCCAGACCTTCTTGTGTGATGTTTCTCATCCTCTGCTGTGCTGATGATAATTTTCCTCCTTGTCAGCATCGTGCTTAACTCTGATTTTTCAACCCCTGGAGCTTACTTTGCCTCTCACCATCAGGTTAGAAACCCCCTCTCCCCCCATGCTAACGTACCGCCTACGAGCAGCAAGTCGAAATCTTGTGGATTTTCCTCTTTCATAAGCTGAATAGATTTGGCTCCTTAAGCTTCACTTTGCCAAAGTCCCTTCATAGCTCCTCCTTTGTCCTGTGGCCGTGCAGGACAGACTTTTCCATCCTGGAGATACGAGCTCTATATTGTTTTCCCGTACGTGTATTATCTTGCGTTTGGCTGAATTAAAGCACGCTTGGTTGGGTGGTGGCCATTTAGCCATACAAATTGGATCGCAGGGTAAACAGGGGCTGTTTTGTTCGTTACTTACTAACCTACGTTTGTGCTATCGGCAAGCTGCCTCTAAGGATCTTATATTTATCTAAATGATTGGTAAAAACACTGCATCCTGTGGGATGGGAAGCAGGCGATGGATACGTTTTTGTCTCATCAGCCACTTCTATCCATCTAGTTACGCCAAATTATTTCTATTAATGCAAGTTCTTAAATCAAGCTATAACATCAGTTAGACAGGACTTGATTCTGTACAACATATGTTGGCTGCTAATTAGTTGAGACATGAATATAATGAATTATCGGTAGAGTCTCATATTGGCTTTTAATTACTTTGTCTAGGTCTGCTGTCAGGCTGACTGGCTGTCACTCCCTAGGTCAGCTAGTCCTGCCTAAGCACCGGCACAGGCTCTTCTACCCTTCTAGAATTACTTGGCATTCCAAGATTTATTAAAAATTAGCATCAGCAGGTCAGAGATCTCCTTAGCACACTCGGAGGTGCAAATTATCCAGGGTGGGTGATTTAACAGTGTTTATCTAAAGCAGATGTTATCTAATACATCTCTTGGTCATTAGTAAACTGTGAAGTACATCAGCATCTTATGATGAGTTCATCATCATATCTTTTTCCCAAATACAGAGCGCATATATTTATATTTCTGTGATTACATTGGTAATTTTACTGTGTGCACAAAATAATGCATCTATGTCTCTGTTCACATTTCCCTTCTTTCCTCTATATTTAAACTCCCACTATTAACTTGGCAAGGCATGAATCTTTCCATCGTGTTTTTTAAATACTTTATTAATTTTCTACACTTTGTAATTTGCAGTTGGTTGCTATTTCTTTAGCTTTACAATCATGGCTTATATTGTTTTCTGTTATTGCTGTCTATAACACTGCATAAGCATGGGTTTCCAAACAAAATCCCCTTCAATCATGGTGGTGGAATATGCTGATTTTTGACTGTCTAAACCACCTAAAAACAAACTAAAAAAAACTTTAATTATTCTTTTGGTTTCTTTTGTTCAGTATTTTCTTCCCAATAACTTAAGATAATTTTTCTCAGCCTGGAGAAGTTGAAGCACCTTGTGTATGCATTTCTGACTGGGATTGCAGTCCCACTAGCTTTTCTCAAATGCAGGCTTTGAGAAGGCGGCTGCTGGTGTGGGCAGAGCAGGGAACTCCGTGTCTGGTGAGGTCTCTGTGTTTTTAAAAAATTTCCTAGCAAATTGTGACATAGCAACAAATTTCACTGCAGTTGGAAGAGTATCGCCCGGTTCAGCGCTCCGGCCACCATCCCTATGTATTTGCTCCCCGTGAAAAATAACAGGAATGGTTATTTACGTGCTGCTGGGAAGCCTGCGGACGGGAATCGGGGATGTGTGTCGGTGGAGTGCAGGATACATCCCTGACAGACCTGTGCTTTGTGGCTGGGCTAACTCATGGAGAAAACAGAGGGGAGGGGCGTGGTTGGTAAGCCTGGCTTGGCGGGGAGCAATGGGGATAATCTCTGCGGCCGGACCCTGGCTCCTGCCTGCACCGCGCTGCTCGGTGGGGGCACTGCCTGCTGGTGGGAATGCAGCTTGGTTCCCAAGGTTTGTTCTCCAGTTGCTCTCTCTAACCCCTTTTCCATCTGTCCGTTCATTTATTATTTACTGCTTTCTCTTGCTCTTTCCTTCATTAGCCGGTTCCTGATGCTCCTGGCTCAGGAAGGGGTTGTCTTACACAAGGGCAGCAGCAAACACCGCTGTACTGCTGCTCTGCCAGCCCTCCTTGTCGCGGGGACGGGAGTGTGTGGCACGCACAGTTAATTCAATTCTTTAACACTTTTCCAAGTTGAGAAAAGGGTCAAAATCCTGGAAATAAGAGGTTCACAGTCCCACACACAGTCTACGCTTTGCTCTTTCAGAGGCTCGTACTGGGGATGGATACGCTGGGGTGGGAGAGTAATGTGAGAGCCTGTGGAAATGCATGCTTTGTGCAGCTAAAAGTGGTGTGGGGAAGAGCGAGGTTACAAGGTGTTCAAAAGAAATTTTGGATCTCTTTTTACTTCATTAAGTTTTATATTGGGTTGCTGTGCCAAGAGACACAATCATTGACTTTCTTAAATTAAAAACTCCATGAATTTACTCTTTTTTTTTTTTTTTTCCCCTGGTGAAAAGGTGGCAAAAGCAAAGGTTTTGTAGGAGAAACTGAAAATGGTTCAAATATAATTCTATTAACTAATTAGGGGAACCCTGGAAATGGGGCTGAGACTCTCAAGCCTTTTTTCTTCTCTTTACTGGGGCACTCCAAGAGTCGGATCACCTGGGGAAAGCATGTTTAAGAAATACCAGATGGTCTCTGCGATGCTCCAGCTGTGGACAATCACTCCCAGCCAGGCAATCTGCCTTGCTGTCGAAGCCCTCTAAAACTGTGCTGCCCATTTGTCATGCTTCTCCAATTGCAGCGCTCTGGATAGCTTCTTTTTTCCTTGTCTGGCTCTTCCTTTCCAGTTTTTATCACCCACCCCCTCCATGAGCTAATGTAGTAACATCCCTTCATTGGCTATAAATCCATTGAAGAACCATATATAAAATATTACTTTGTTAGGGAAGATTGGGAAACATCTGTTTTTTACCCGTAAGAGTCAGTCTCTACTTGTCTCGTATGACGATGTGACTATTTATATATTTGTAAAGTAAAAAGAAGGAGAAAAAGATGGGAATCCTAGAAAGAATTTGAGCGGAGCCTCTAAATGGAGGAAACTGATTCAGCTCTGGGAATTGTTTGGAGGCTAATGTTTGGGGAGGGGGGGCACAGGCCAAGAAATTGCTTAGATGTCTGACAAAGTAACAGTTGTACCAACCGCAGGAGGTCCTTCTGGAAACCTTTTGATCTTGCATAACTGTTCCTAGGTACTCCCTGGCACGTGCTCACCCGGGAAAACTGTGGGTCTAAACCATTACATATTATCTACTACACAGAAGAGGAACCTGGGAACCGTGACAGTCCTTAGATCAGTAGGAGACTATAACCATAGGGGTGTACATGCGTAGCAGCAAAAGTACATACCTATGGAGGCTTTGCATTTAGGTGGGTATGCCAGGGCACGGTGTCTGAGCCTGCTGGCATGAACTGCCTCTCGCCCAGCCTCCCAGCCTGCTCAGCACTAGTGCCTTGCAGAGCTGCCTGCTCAGCACTAGTGCCTTGCAGAGCTGCCTGCTCAGCACTAGTGCCTTGCAGAGCTGCCTGCTCAGCACTAGTGCCTTGCAGAGCTGCCTGCTCAGCACTAGTGCCTTGCAGAGCTGCCTGCTCAGCACTAGTGCCTTGCAGAGCTGCCTGCTCAGCACTAGTGCCTTGCAGAGCTGCCTGCTCAGCACTAGTGCCTTGCAGAGCTGCCTGCTCAGCACTAGTGCCTTGCAGAGCTGCCTGCTCAGCACTAGTGCCTTGCAGAGCTGCCTGCTCAGCACTAGTGCCTTGCAGAGCTGCCTGCTCAGCACTAGTGCCTTGCAGAGCTGCCTGCTCAGCACTAGTGCCTTGCAGAGCTGCCTGCTCAGCACTAGTGCCTTGCAGAGCTGCCTGCTCAGCACTAGTGCCTTGCAGAGCTGCCTGCTCAGCACTAGTGCCTTGCAGAGCTGCCTGCTCAGCACTAGTGCCTTGCAGAGCTGCCTGCTCAGCACTAGTGCCTTGCAGAGCTGCCTGCTCAGCACTAGTGCCTTGCAGAGCTGCCTGCTCAGCACTAGTGCCTTGCAGAGCTGCCTGCTCAGCACTAGTGCCTTGCAGAGCTGCCTGCTCAGCACTAGTGCCTTGCAGAGCTGCCTGCTCAGCACTAGTGCCTTGCAGAGCTGCCTGCTCAGCACTAGTGCCTTGCAGAGCTGCCTGCTCAGCACTAGTGCCTTGCAGAGCTGCCTGCTCAGCACTAGTGCCTTGCAGAGCTGCCTGCTCAGCACTAGTGCCTTGCAGAGCTGCCTGCTCAGCACTAGTGCCTTGCAGAGCTGCCTGCTCAGCACTAGTGCCTTGCAGAGCTGCCTGCTCAGCACTAGTGCCTTGCAGAGCTGCCTGCTCAGCACTAGTGCCTTGCAGAGCTGCCTGCTCAGCACTAGTGCCTTGCAGAGCTGCCTGCTCAGCACTAGTGCCTTGCAGAGCTGCCTGCTCAGCACTAGTGCCTTGCAGAGCTGCCTGCTCAGCACTAGTGCCTTGCAGAGCTGCCTGCTCAGCACTAGTGCCTTGCAGAGCTGCCTGCTCAGCACTAGTGCCTTGCAGAGCTGCCTGCTCAGCACTAGTGCCTTGCAGAGCTGCCTGCTCAGCACTAGTGCCTTGCAGAGCTGCCTGCTCAGCACTAGTGCCTTGCAGAGCTGCCTGCTCAGCACTAGTGCCTTGCAGAGCTGCCTGCTCAGCACTAGTGCCTTGCAGAGCTGCCTGCTCAGCACTAGTGCCTTGCAGAGCTGCCTGCTCAGCACTAGTGCCTTGCAGAGCTGCCTGCTCAGCACTAGTGCCTTGCAGAGCTGCCTGCTCAGCACTAGTGCCTTGCAGAGCTGCCTGCTCAGCACTAGTGCCTTGCAGAGCTGCCTGCTTTTGCTCACGCATGTGGATGGCACTTAACCTACGTCTCCTTCCCCTTGTGGGACAAGGGTGTTGGTTTCTGTGAGCATGTGCGTGGGGAGGGCTGGCTCTGGGTACCCCAAGGCAGCGGTGGTGTGAGAGCAGGATGCTGGGGGTGTATCGTGCCTGCCATGGAGTGTGACACGAGAGCTTGGGGGGATATGGGGCCTCTAGGGTTGGTGTGGGAAGGCCGTCCCAAAGAGCCAGCCAGCCAGACTTGGGACACTTTGTTCATGCTGCTGGCGTGAGCCACGGAGTGAGATGCTCCGTCAGCCTTGCTGAGGTTGCAAGGAACAAGTCTGTGTGAGGAGGGTGCTTGGGAGCAAACAAGGGAGGATACTGCTTGGGGTGAGCTGGGCAGGCAGGGAGGATGCACCCCCAGAAGTCTGCCTGTGGTGCTGGGTACCTCACCTGCGAAGCAGCTGCTTTGCCAGTCTCTGAGCCTCTCAGCAGATGAATGTGGAAGAAGGAAAAGGACATTTCAGTGCTTGCATGCAGGTGGTGGCAGTGTTTGCCAGGTGACCCATGCCACAGCTGTTCTCTGTGCCCTGTGAGGCTGGCATGTAGGAACAAAGTGCTGGAGCTGCTACTGATGGATGCCTTTCCATGGAGCTGTCCTTGTTTCCTGGCCGGGTTCCGTGCCCTCAGCCTGCCCCATGACTGCACAAACAAGAGATCCTGCTTTCAGTTCTCTTCTCCTCAGGGTTATGGGTTGCTGTGTTGGTTTGGATCCAGCTCACCCATCTGAGGTGGGGAATGCCCCGGAGGGGACCTCTTCCCTCCCTCTGCCAGCCGGCCTTGCACGTCCCGTGTCGCCTCCACAATGGACGGCTGCCTGCTCTTCTCAGCCTGGCCGAAACCAAACTCCATGTGTGTCTCCCCTGCTGAGCCTGCTCATGCCTTTCTGCAGGGCTGTGGTTGACAGCTGCATCTTCTCTGTGGCCTCATAATGCGCTCACACTGCTCCCTCTCCCCTTCTCCCACACACTAGCCAGTGTGCTGCCGTCCCCTCCTGCCGCATGGGAGCTCAGTCTGTTCTGATGGTTATCTGCCCTCGCCATGGCCTCGTGGCCCTTCTGCTTGGCTTTTGCAGCCTTTCCTTTTTCAGGCTCCCCCTTGTTCTCCCTCCCGTGGTCCTATGGCAGCCTCTGTTGCTAATCAGACCTTGAGTCTGCTTTTCCTCCCTCCGCCTGGTCTGCTGCCCGGTTGGTGTCGAGCTATGCTCCAGCGCCCCCAGGCACTGGTAAAAGCTCCCAAGGCCCCACACGACACTCACCTCCACTTGGTGCAGCTCCCCTGAAGGCTAGTAACAAGTAAAAGGTTATTTTAAAATGGTAAGATATTAAATAGACATTGCTGCTTTAACACCTGCTGTATCTTTGTCCTCTCTGTGCCAAAGCCTTCAGTTATCTTGCACGGCATGTCAGGGGACCGGTGTAAAATCTGCTAGCTGGCTTTGGCAAGCTCCTGTGGCAGCAAGCCCTGTACAGCTCTGAGCTTGGAAGTGGCATCTGATAGTTTCACAGGTGAACACGCGTTCATGTGTTTTGATGCTGAATGTAAATTCTGACTTAATGGGATCAAAGAGTACAGGCTAAATTTGTGAGGTGGAAGCAGATAATGAAAAAGGAGTTGGAGATGTTGCAAATAGCTGGGTGGGCATCAGCCACAGGAGCGGAGCGGCAGGTGGGAGGACAGGCACAACCAGAGCCCTGTGAGGGTTGATGGGAAGCTCTGATGTTGGAAATAGTATCGGTGAGGCAGTGTCAGGCACCACATCCAGTTGTCTCGTCTATTGTAACAGAGAAAAGATGCTGTATAGTTGGAAAAGATTCAGAAAAGAGCAATAAATGTGACCAAATCCTGGATATATGGAGCTATAGACAAGGTTTTAGTAAGATTCATCTACTTAGGGAAAATTAAAAAGTAACTTGATCATAATGCACAAGTACCAACAAGGGGAAGAAAAAGTTCAGAACAAATAGCTCAAAATCTTAGCAAAGAAAGGCACAAAGAGAACCTATGATTTAAAGCCTAATGGGGGACAACCTTGGGCTAATAATGTGCAGATTTACAATGCTGAGAATAAATGTTGGAATGTTTCTACCTAGGTATGAGGTGGATTAACAGCCACTGTCAGCCTGAAAGCCAGACTCCTACTGAAACTGTTTCAGACAAGTTACGGATTTTGTGTAGTGATTACGATGTTAGGTCCTCTAACCCCTATCAAGCGGGAAGCAAAACTACGTTATATTAAATGGTCCTTTCCATCCTTATAACCTGAATAAATGTGTAACGTGAATGTGGTGCCTCCTAGAGGAGAGGTGATCGCAGCAATTAGTTGCTCCCTGAAACCAAACTCAATTAGTTAGCCTTTGCTAGAAACTTGGCCAAATGGACCTTTTACTCTGCTGGGAGCAAAGCTGAGCTCGGACTATGGGCTCCAGTTCTGTCCTGGTTAAGAGAGGAGTTGAACTAAGCCCCTGCCTAGGCCAGAACCTGCCTGGCCTCGGTGTGTTGTGCATTGGTACTAGAAGAAAGATCAAGTTTAGGTCAGGGTTTTTTGGCCAGAGGTGGCTGAATTTAGGCAAGCTTAGCTGCTTCTCCTTGCCATAACCACCCCCAGGGAGGAGCTGATGTGCTGACCAGGACAGCGGGGCAGTCTTCACTCCCTGCCACCAAATCCTTCCCCAAAACGAGATCCAGAGACCAACCAGCTGAAATGCAAGAGCTTCCCCAGGAGGGACCTATGTTTGACACAGTAGTCTTTATTTTCCTGCTTTATTTTAAAGCTTGTTCATTCCTCAGAAAAGATTTAGCAGATATTTCATTGAATAAATGTAGAAGAGCTACTTCTGAACATTGGTGTCCAAAAGTTCATTTATGATCTTGCTGTATATAAATTCCCAGATCTAGGGTTTTGACACAGAAATAGTCTTTGATAGAACGTTACAAATTCAAGTTTCAGAAATTATCCTCTTGAGCCATCTCCGTGGTGTTTGGCACCATGACAAGTCATTAGTCAATCCTGAAATAGTCATCAAGCAGAGAAACAGCTTATTTTATATACTGTTTCTTAGAGTTAAATATTTCCACATATTCAGGCTCTGATTGGAGTCTTGGATCCTTTCCAAATGTTCAACCTGTAAAGATATTTGAGAACCCCAGGACTTAGGCTCTTTCCAAAAAATGATAGATTTCACTTGAATTTTCACAAATGGAAAACCACAACTCCCCATAGCTGCAAAGAAGCAGCTGTCATACCAGGTATGGAGTATGAGAAAACACTTTCTAAAAGCTTCAGGGACTTCCCATTATCTGGAAGTTTTTAGTGCTCTTAAAATTTGTGAAGAAAACAGTGGTTTTTTTCCGGCACAGCGTTGCCTCAGATAATCGGCTGCACCTGTTTGGAAGCGGTGCTTCACATTGTTCCCTTATACAGACCCTTGCATGTGTTTCTGTTAATTTTTCCTAGAAACCCAAGTGTCAACAAATCAGAGCCCCTGCATTGCAACTCCGTGCAAAATCCCGAATTGGTATGTTTCTGAGCACTTTGCCATGGAAAGTCTGTGGTCTTGAGTGACTGAATTGACTTTGGAGTTTCGAAGCTGAAATCCTGGCATGTGGGGATACAGGCAAAAAGCTATTGAAGAAATCAATAGCTCCAAATTAACGGCTCCAAATCCAAAGTTCTGTTTTTTGTTGTTGTTATTGCTGCTCGTCTTTTTTTTTTTTTTTTTAAAAAGGCAATTTTCCAGTTCAGAAATTGGGATGGATTTTGGTAATGGCTTCTTTCAGGAAGGGTTAATTTTTGGTGAATTTCAGTGCAGACATGCATGATGAGAATTTGGGAAATGAGGAGTTAAGTCATGATGACGTAAATCATTGTTCCGCATTTAAAATAATAGCGCTCGGATAATTCTGATGTTGGGGCTTCTGCTTTTATTGGCTGAGAGGTTGCCAAAACATGTGTGTGTTGTTCTGAATTGGTAAATGATTCCTATTTATAGGACAGGTGTCTTCTGATGTCCCAAGTTCAGTCTGTTCTGTAATCCCAGATCCTGTTTCTGATCTACGTTTAATAATGTGTGACAGAAGAAGATAGGAACCTTGCAGACCAAATCAGGCTAGGAATGTTTTGAATTTAGCTCTGCCCAGCTCTGTCTGCTTGTTATGAAGGGTACCTTTTCATAAGGGACTCGCCCTTCTAAAATTCATTTTTGGACTTATCTTTTCTTTCTGAAACACGTTGTCTTTTGGCTCATTTACATGCAGCCCGAAGGCTGCTGAGTGTGCCAGCCTCCTTCCTTTGCACTGACTCAAGAGGAAAAATGCTTCCTTGCATATATTGGTTTTTTTGCACAGCTTTTCTAATGCAGGAGCTGCAGTGAGGCAGGGCTACAGGGAGGGATGTGGTGGCAGGAGCAGAGTCGAGGTGTATGTGACGGCAGCTGTGCAAATAAACCCTTGTGTTTCCACCAACACCTAAATTAAATCGCACTTTACACCTATTGGTTTGGGCTATGCAGTATTATCGAACAAAGGTCAGATTAGCTGCAATTAGTTATGCGACTGTCAAAATGACTCTTTCCTGTTATCTTGCAAGCTGGCGGTGGAGATGAAGGCAGACCCAGTTACTGTGATGCTGATGCTTCTGCTCTGGTCATTATACTGCATTGAAAATAATTATTAAAAAAAAAAAAAAGCCCCCTCACAGCTTGAAATAAATGTGGAGCCAATGGAGGTGTTTGAGGGGGAAGCAAAAATATGACCTCTTCTAGAGAGGCGTGCAGCCTTTGGAGCTGGGGGTTCAAAAGAGGTGCAGGCTGTTGGGAGGAGGGAGAGAAATGCAGGTTCACAAGCAGGGGAAGCTCTTGAGATGCCTAATTCAAGGGAAGAGGTGCAGCTGCAATGCCAGGGACTGGGGTGGAGGGAGGAAGGAATGGAGCTCCCTGCCGTGTTGTCTGCCCCATCACCCTCTGGTCTGGCCACCGCAGAGCCAGGCCCTGTCGTGGTGTGTCTGGCCATGGTGAGGGATGGCAAAAGCACTGAAGAGTCCCAGGTGAGCACGCTGCCATGGGGTGGGTCAGCAGAGCGGTTTGTGAGGAGCAGCTTGCCATCAGCCAAACGCTGAGGATACTGTCGTGCCAGAAAAGGAACTGGGTCTGGGGGGAGGTGGAGGGGGCCATGAGAACTGGATGGGAGGTTTGGCTCTTTTTCAAGCAGTTCCTGAAGCCGGATTAGTCCTCTTTGCCAGCTGGTGAGAGATGTTAGGTTTGTGTTATTTCTGGCAGCCCCACGGGGACTGGGAGTAACTTCATGCCTCTTGTTTCTCTTTGTAAGGACGGGGTAGACCAGAAGCAGTGCAAGCTTTGTGTTCCTGTCCCCAAGAGATGCAAGTGCTGGTTTGCCCTCAGGTAAAGGAGGTGTGAGGAGAAGGACCCAGGCTGCCATGCCTGTCTTTCACCTCTGATGCCACCAGCTTCCTCCGCTGGCTGTATCTCCTGGGCTAGTCTGCTCTTCATGTGACCGTCTGTCCAGGTTTCCCCAGACATGTCCTCTTGTCTGTCACTGTCCAGCCAGATTTGGGGGATTCAAGTGTCTACTGGCCTTGCATGCTGCTGTGCGTGCACAGAGACTCTGACTGGACTGCCCCGTGTCTGGGAAGCCCAGATGTGTCCACAGATGCAGGAATCCTGATGGGCTGCCAAACGTCTGGAAATGTAGGATATGCCCACATGCATAGGAGCCTTGAGCTGCTGCTTGTCTGGAAATCACTGATACTTTTATGTGCAAGGGATTGGACACTTTTGGGGAGTTTTGGATGGGCCAACTGTACATGTGTTATACAACTGCTTTTAGTACACTTGAAGGAAATGCAAGATCTCAAAGAGGAGTTGGTCTGTGTGTGTCCAAGCCTAGTACGTCCCTAAAGGTTTAGGATTAGGTTTGTTGCACATGCACAGACTACTCTGTACAAGCATGCATACTTTGGAAATCCCTGCCAGACTGTCCTAGTCCTTTATGATTCCTTCCTAGATGAGGGTATTGTCCATCAGGGTCAGTAGGAAGGCCCTCCGTGTCATGGTCTTGCTTTGAGGCAAGACCTTGTATTTGTCCCGTGCCTAAAATTCCTTTTTCTGCCTTAGCTTCATGCTTCCTTGCTGGGCTCCTCCATCCCCTTTCTGCACAGGTCCCCACAGGGATCTGTACCTTCCCATTCCTCTTTGCAGCAGAGAAGAGCAGAGGATGTGGGATACGGTGACTTTAATGTATGTCTGATGTGCTGCTCGCTTGCATTTGGGACATGGAAGGACTGTAACTTGAGCGTAAGCTGCTGTGTTTGCACTGTGGCTTTTCCAGACCAGGATCCCAGACTGTTGTGACAGGCTGGAGAAGGAAGGGGAGGAAGGATTAGTAGCTTTCTCTCCTAGATCCAGGCAAAATACAAGCAAATTCATCAGACTTTCTCTGTGGCACTTCTTCACGTCCCATTTACAGGGCCATAATATTTGGTCCTCGCTCTGGAAGCAGGTGAACGTGCTTTCCCCATAGCTGCTGTCACTGCATGCGATGGGTGGTGGATACCTCCCACCTTCCCAAGGGCTGGCAGATGACGTGCCCTGAGCGTGGCCAGTACAGAAGCCACCTCATTCCCTGAGCCCCTGTTCTGGGGTGACCAAACTCCCAGGATATTCCCTTTTTCTTCGGGAAAACAGATTTGTTTTGGCGTTTGCCCACATCTGCACGCTCCCCCTAGTGAATTCCAGGGTTAAAAAATCATGTAGGCTTTCTAGAAGAGCTGCCTCGCTTGTCGTTTAATGATTCCACCTCTGAACTGGGACCCTGCTGCTTCATTGGCTGCCTTGACAATATCTCATTTGTCTTTTCTTCTTTTATTTAGCTTTTCCTACATTTTTCGCACATTCTGTAGATTCTCCTGCATTCCAAGTGTCTTATATTTTCATGCCTCCTTTTATCTCTCTATTCATCTATCCCAGTATAGACAACAGAAATGCTAAGTCCACATAATCTGTAGAAAGCATGAACTGGGTTGTTAGACATTTTCCAAACATTACACTTCATGGAAATATTTTCCTGTAAGATGTAGAAACGAAACAGCTGTCTCCTGCTCTCTCCTGGGCTGTTCCTGTGCAGACTCTCCTGCTCTCTGAATTTACAGCACCATCCCTTGGACAAGTGACCAATGGCCAGCTTCAAGCAGTTGTATTTATGATGTGCCAAGCAGTGGTGAAGATGATGGTGTTTATGTGCTAGTCAGATCTATGTGGTGGGATTAACGTACCGTGAGAGACCTGGTGCTGATGTTTCCAGCACCGGGAACGTTTTACTGGCAGAATTGTCACTAGGAAACTTGGTGCAAGTCATGGCTGATGGCTCACCGCAGACTGCTTGCTTTGTATGAACTTTTGGCAGACTATGGGACAAGTAGGGATGCTCCTCACTCGTGTCCTCCTTCCTCCTGCTCGCCCCTGTCCTTCTGGCTTTGTGCTTGGCCAAACGATAAAAACCCTCTGGCTCCTGCCAGGAGCTGAGTACTGGGGTAAGGAACGAAATGAATAGGTGCCTCATGTAACCCAACTCGCTGGAAGACAGCGGGCACCTGGCTTTCATCCTTCTCTCCCTGTCTTGTTGGGTGGCACCACCTCTCAGCTGGCCTGCTTGTGGCTGGCCCGAGCATGGGATGGCAGCCCGACACCCTGCTGGGGTATCTGCTGTTGTGGGCATGGTTCGGGCACCCCTTCCTAATGTAATTGCTTATTCTGCCTGTGTGTAGTATAACTTTAGCGCATGGCTGAAAATATTTTGATTGCTGGAGGGTAATTATTTCTTGATTCTTATGGGAATTTATGGGAAGCTGAATGAATCAGTTGAGTTGTCTGAGCTGGAAAGGTAAATCAGGAAAAAACAAAAAAAACCCCCACATAGTAAAAATGTTTGGGCTGAAGCAAGCAATCCTTCCCCTTTCACATGGAGAAGTGAACACCAGGCTTTTTGGACAGAAGTGTGAAGTGTGAGTGTGAGCTAGCAGAGAGTGGGCTCCTGAGCAGATGATGGAAGAGGAGGGAAATAGTGAAATTCATATGTTACCGTCTCCGAACTGAGCAACTGGAAAAAGAGCAGGAGGGACCAGAAATTATTTGAAGGTTCATTTCCCTTCAATGTTTTACTGGAACTGAGTGAGCAGATATTCGCAGGCTGTATTCCAAGCTGAGGTTATTTCTTCAGAGCATGTTCTGGCAAAGGATTTTTGGCTATGGCCCATCCTCAACCTGAATAACTGGGTGATACCACAGGGAAGAAATCAGCTAACAGCAAATCATGGATCTAAATTTCAGGCAGTTGTTGACTCTGCCTCTGTTATGCTACCTTTTTGTAACTCTCTATGTTGTAATCAAGTGCTTTTGGCTTTGACCTCGATAGGATAAAGCAGAACTACTCTTACCCTTCAGTGCTGCCCCGTGAGAAGCATGGTGCCTATGTGCACCGGCAGGAAGGGTGCTCTGCTCCATGGGAGGATTGAATCGCTGCAGAGGTGCCTGGGCAGTCTCTCAGCATGTGCCACCCAAGTGCACCGTGGGGATATCACGGTTTGGGAGCTACTCTGGAGCATGTGCTGATGAGTCACGTGTGCAACTGGGGAATACCAGAGACTTCAAATGGGAGCACATCTGGATAGGCATGGAGCACACCTGGAGCGTCAGAGTTGCTGCATGTTTGCAGCATCCTTGTACTGTGTGTGCTATGAACTGCTTTCTACCCTTTCTGTACTCTCTGGGGGAAACTTTCATATTTACATAAAATAACTTTTGGGAAACACCTTCCCTCCTTTGCCTCCATGGTGAGGCTTCACCTGTCCATCAATGTGAGCAGCTGGGTTGTTGCACTGAAGGATGAGCTGTGTCAGGACTCGGTGTGAGTGCTTCAAGGTTGAATAACTGGTTGCGTTGCCCATGTGTTATCCAATGCTCAGGTATCCAGTGGTGTCTCTGAGAAATGTTTGTCAGAGTGTTTTGCTGGGTAGCCTGGAGGGCCTTTCATATCTTTGCCAAGTGCTGGTCTGTTGTATCACTTTTCCAGGCATGATACAGCACTTTGCTCAGCAGCCCTCCAGGCTTGCCCTTGTAAAGACTCCAGAGTTATTCCCTGGGATGTGACTGTACCCTGGAAGGGGGATTTAAGGGTTGCCCACTCTATCAATGTGCATGTGGACAATGCAAGGGAAAAAAATCAGGTTATGTACCAGCATGAAATTCTTCAAAATGTGCTATGCATATGTGCTTTGAGCACCTTCCATCCCTCTTCTCTGCTTTGGAGTCTCTTGACTTCGTAGGGTGGGAAGAAATGAGGGATGTGGGATACTCCCTTTTCAACAGTGTCTGGCTATATAGGATGGTGACTATGGCTTCTTGTACATCTGGTCACCTATCCGGAGCAATTTTGGGGATTTATGCTGTCCTGTGTGCACAGATAGACAGTACTTCTCAAAGTGCACTTGGCTACATTAACATCCCCTGCCTGGGTGAGAGGGTAACTCTTGGTCTTTCAGCACTTGCCACTGGCAGTTGTGTTGTTGCCAAGCCAGTGCTGCCCTGGTATGGGGAGGGGAGCACTCTCCCAAGGCCACGGTGGGCAGAAGCAGGAGGAGGCTTGACTGGGCACCTCGTGGTGTCTGGGGATGAGCAGCAGGCATCTGGCTAAGCCGGTCCTTAAGTCCTAGGTGCCTGTTACAGAAACAAGGTGGGTAGCATTTTTGTTTGCGCGTTGTCTGATGCAAAATGATTATGTCTGTGAACCAGCACAGTTCAGTTTTGAGTAAGTCGAGGAAAAAAAAAAAATTCTCTAAGCTTACAAGTAGATATAGGAAAACTGAGAAGAGACAACAGAGGTCTGGAAAGTCTCTGGAAGCTGATGTCCTACGCATTCAGCACAGCTCAGACGCACGAGTACCAGGGCTGGTTTGATCAACAATCATGGCTAGCAATATGTCCTTGCAGGGAGGTGACACCAGGTAAAGACAGATTTTTATATTGGGATGGGATGTGGGTCACAGATTTGACATATCTTGTGTTTCTTGCATTTGAAGAATATATTACTGGATTTGAACAAAACCACTGTCAACTGCTATTTTAAAAGATTTTCAGAACTTCCCTGGTCTTATGCTAACTTTGTAAATGAGGAGAAGAAAATTGAAGGAAAAAATTTGCCAAGTATATTACTAATTTAAAACAAATATTTCACAATTAATATTTCAGAGCATTTAGGAACAATACTTTCAGTTGTTTGCTTCCTATGTAACAAAAAAATGCTCTTCCTTCTGTACCTGTTTCATGATGCGAAAGCTTGTAACTCACCTTATCTCTGTTGGTATCAGGAATATCACATGTGGCACTGCTGTAATGTCATTTTTTTTTTTCAATTTCCTGGATTGCCTGCAATGTCTTTGAAACAAAGCATATTCAGCTGCTGGAGAGCCTTGTAAGAGAGCTAAATTAATCTTTTCTCCGGAGCTTTGCAAAATAGGTTAAACCAACACACTGTACTCATGGATGTTATAAGCTCAGACATGCACATAAAATGTGAAGCTACTGAATTAAGAAATAACTGCTGTTCACTGTTTCAGCAGCTTATTGTAATTATCTCTATTTTCTTTGTGATTTTTGCCAGGCAGAGATTATCAGAAAATTGAAAATGAGTTTAGTATTGAAATATCTGTATTAGAATAGAATAGTTTGTGTTGGAAGGGACCTCTAAAGGTCATCTAGTCCAACCCCTCCCTGCAATGAGCAGGGACATCTTCAACTAGATCAGGTTGCTCAGAGCCCCGTCCAGCCTGACCTTGAATGTTTCCAGGGATGGGGCATCCACCACCTCTCTGGGCAACCTGTGCCAGTGCTTCACCATCCTCAGCGTAAAAAATTTCTTCCTATAACTAGTCTATATCTACTCTCCTTTAGTTTAAAGCCATATTCCCCCTTGTCCTGTCGCAACAGGCCCTGCTAAAAAGTCTGCTGCCATCTTTTTTATAAGCCCCCTTTAAGCACTGATAGGCTGCAATAAGGTCTCCCTGAAGCCTTCTCTTCTCTAGGCTGAACAACCCCAACTCTCTCAGCCTTTCTTCATAGGAGAGGTGTTCCATCCCCCAATCATTTTTGTGACCCTCCTCTGGACCCGCTCCAACAGGTCCATGTCTCTCTTATGCTGAGGGCTCCAGAGCTGGACGCAGTGCTCCAAGTGGGGTCTCACCTGGAGTACTGCGTCCAGTACCAATCGGTTACAGTGCCAATTACTGGTTACTATTTGTGCAAAGCCCAGAGTTTCGGTAGCCAAGTAATACGAAGGGAGAACTGAACCTGAGCATACACAAAACAAAGCACATTAACTTGTTGGGAACTTGGGCACAAGAGCTGTTCTTAGATACACGCAGCCAACCCCTGTTTCCACTGCTCTTGTTGAACGCTTGCTTGTTCCCAAATGCTTTTTCTGGTATGACTAATAAATTTAAAGTCTTCTGAAAATGCTAGCTTCACCAGACACTTCAATACCTGAAAATGCTTGTGTTTCAAATCTTGATACTAATACTTTACCTCAAATTTTTTCAAGTCCTGTGCTATGCTCATTTAGGGACTGTCACAAATTAATCCTGTGCCAATGTCACGTTTTGCCCATGGCTGAGGTACTACTCTGTGTGACTTGGTGCTGCAGCTACAATGCATCCAAGAAGCGTTGGGCAAAACATTAAAGGAGAGAGATATATACATGAAATAAAAAACATAATTTAATATAATTAAGATTTTAATAAAATATAATAAAAATGCATGCATTTTGCAGTAGGAGTGTATAGCAGATTTCTTAAAATTAAGTGTTAGTGCTGAGCAGATCAAGAGGGGTGAGGATTGTGCAGTACAAAAGAAAGAGAAAATATCTGGCGAATGAAGGGACGTATTAAAATCAAACTGTGGCAGCCCTTTAATTGTCTAACACAGTGACTGTCTTCTGCTTCCATGTCCTGCAACTTACGGTGAGAGCTGCTGCTAAACTGCTGGGTGAAGACCCTGAAATGTTATATCAAGTGCATCTTACAACGCTGTGGTTAGTAGGTGGAGTGACTGTCCTCTGGGGGAATAAGGGCTATCAGGAGCAGAGATCTTGAGGAGCGCTCTTGGCTGCTACTGTGCTGAGTCCAGTTCAGGATATCTTCAGCAGACTGTGGCAAATCCTGTTTCTGCCAAAGACAAACACGTGGGAAATGAACTGGGTGTTCTGGGCACTCATCATAACTGGAGTATTACTGAGAAGGGATGGAGACCTGTGGCTCTGCCACCAAATGTAGTAACCCACTCTGGGCTAAAGGTAGGTGCAGTAAGACACCCTCCTCTTCCTCCGGTGCCTTCCATGGCTCCTTGGCATGTCTGAGGCTGTTTGAAGCTCAAGAAAGTTTAGATACTTTTCCCCTGTTTGTTCCTGTGTGGCTTTTCTCCTGCATTTCAGAAGAAAGCTGCAAAAGAGACAGTGAGGGAGTCCATCTGCTCAGTGCCTCTAGCCCAAGCATGGTTGGGCAACTAGAATTGCTGCAGAAGTGATATTCATCCCACATATGTAGTCTTTAGGGGCCTCATGTCCTGTGAAGAGACATCTGTGATTCTCCAGGTCAAACCCCCAACTCCCCTGAATCTCAGCACCATGGTCTGGAGCTGCAGATCTGCTGTCGGAAGTGGCCTGTGATGTACACTATGATGAGAAGCAAAAGCCGCTTCCTATAAGTGGAGGATCAGACAGAGGCGCTTTGCATTTTGGCTGCAGCTCTCCCACTGCAGAAGAGTGGTGTTAGCTGGTTGTGAGGCTGAAAACTGTCCTGGAGGAGCCCAGGAGCGGATATCTGCACAGATGTGCCAGGGTCTGCTTCATAGCTAGCTCCCTGGCCTCGGCCAAACCAGGCAGTGCATCGTCAGTACCTCTGGACTAGTTGCTCTGGTCTTGGGAAGGGGCCTCCAGGGCTGGTGCAAGACAAATGAGTCCCTCCTTTTCCTCCTCTTCCCCCAGAACCGCATGTATCCACGTGATTTATGTGACTGGATTTTAGCTCATGTTTACTCTGCGGAGAGCCTGATGGCTTCTCTGTTTGCCTTGGTGCTTGCCTTAGCACATTGTTCTTACCGCTGACAGTTGTGCTGGCGGTGGTTTTATTTGGAGAGTGGGGGTGGGGTAGTGAGGAAGACAGAGGTGAGGAAGAGGTGTCATGCTGCGCGGAGCGGGTGCTGCCGGCCGGGCTTCCTGACTCTGGGCAGGCAATTCCCACCCGCGCTGCTCTGCTCGATGGGAAACACAGAGGCAGAGAAGTGCGTTAATGGGTCAGGAACCAAACAGGTTGGAGATGCTTGGAGCTTTTCTGCGGGGGCAGGAGACCCTGACTTTAACCACCTAGTGACAGGTAAAAATCAGCCTCCCCCATCCCCAGGAGGCATCAGGCTGCTACCACCTGTGAGAAGAAACCGATAACTCAAGTTGAAGAAAAGTGAAAGCTGAGGGAGATGAAAGCAGCTCTTTGGATGATGTGGGATACAATCACTGCTCTGCAAAAGCTTATTGCCTGTAGGTAATGTGCATGGTTCTGCAAATGGGAAAGAAAGAAGCACAGGGGTTTGTCAGAGGCTCATTCCCATCAGTTTGATTTTATTTTGTGGCTCTTTAAGGGAGGACGGAACAGGAAAAAGAGCCGGATCTTATGCAAGCCTGTGCAGCACCAAAGCTGGGAGGAATTCTCCAGCTCCCAGCGGGTGGAAGAGATTTCTGTGCAAGAGAGGGGTTTGTGCGGACTCTGCTGCCGAAGACACATCTTGAAGTAATATGCAGCTCTGGATGACACCTCCTCAACACTTAGTAAATTTGACCTCTTCTTTCATGTGCCATTATACTGCCTCACATGGCTGCACAGGCAGCTGGCACATTGAATCTGAATTTTACGTTTTCAGGCAAGGAACATGTGCTCTTTCAAATTGAATGGTGATGCTACCAATGACTGGCTCTACTTCCCATCACCTGGGAAGGTGGGAGGTCAGTTGACAGGAGATCTCATTCTCTGTCATCCAGGAGAATTGCCATCCTTCATGTGAAGGCGGGTTTGGTTTGGTTTAAAGCCCTTGTGTGTGCTGAGTGGCATAGGTGCTCAGCCCCTCCTAGAAGCACTTAGCCTTAAGTACCACGTACTCATCCTCGGTGTTGTTAAATAGCTTTTATAAACACTGTCTGAAAGTGCTCTGATTATACATGACCTTCCCCCTCTGCTTAGTGTCATCTCATTAATCTATTAGGTGAATAATTCTGTTTTGGGAACAGAGCAAACATAGAAATTGAACAATGAAACACATTCAATACATTCAAACAACTTTTTCTTAATATAAAAACAATCATTTGCCATTCATTTTTCATGTTGTGTTGAGTATTTGCAGGCCAACATTGGAAACAGGCTGGTAATTTGGTCCTCCTTAATTTTGGCACCTGTAGTTATTTTAGAACTACAGGCTGTTTTCTGTGGCTTTACTGCTCTGTAATTCAATACCCTTTTAGGACCTTAATGCTGCCATTAGTAGCAAATTGGCCTCTATTCTGAATAAAACTCTTTATTACGTTTGTTTGTTTAATTTTTACTAGAGAAGGGTTGCCCAACAACCACAGGCAATGAATTTCCTAGGAGATACAGGGGCAGTGCCTGAAATCCCTTTCCCGTAACTGCTGGTGTGAGCAGGAAAGCCCAAGTTACTGTAGGGATCCGCAGGGTGCAGATGGTTAGCTCTGGGCTTTAGGTAGCCAGGCTGGTGGTGGTAGCATCTTCTCATGAGCCCCTCTCCGCACCTCTGAGTAATGACTTCGTTACCTGATCTGTGCACAACTGAGGGCTCAAAGTCCTGTATATACTTTCTCCACTGACATGTTTTTCATTTTTCCTTTACAAGTGTTTTTTTTTCCTGAAAAGATAGTTATTGAAATTTTATTTCCTTCATCCATTTTGTTGGCCCTTTTCTTTGCTAGTGTAGCTTGTCTGGTTTTGCCTTCGTTTGTGTTCATGTTAGGAGGGGGAGGATAAGGGCTGGAACCGGGGCTGCGAAGGGAGAAGGGGAAGTTGTCTGTGCCCCTTCCTTTTTCTCAGCAGCTCTCATGCTCACCAGAGTGGTGGTTTGCTCCCAGGGAGGAGATTGTTCCCAGGACTCTGGGGACCAGAGGAAAGGAGAGCCCCTTAAGCACCGGCCACCCCAGCTCCCCTGTTGCTGGGACAGGGGACGCCAGGATGCCTGACCAGGGCTCGTGCCAATGAATGTGCCTGGGGTTGGGGGCATGCTGGAGGAGGGAGCTTGCTCCTCCTGCTGTGTTTTGGAAGGAGCTGCCTGGTCCTCCTGCATCCTTCCTGGCTGGCCTTGGCCCTCCATCTCCTGGGCCAGCTCTGCACTAGAGACAGGAGAAGACGCTCAGCCATTCAGTCTCCGTCTTCTTAGGAAAGGCATTAGTGCAGGAGGTCAGTAGGAACGGCTCACGCCACCAATGCCCAAGGATACCGGCCAGCATGGCTCTGTCCTGCTGCTGTAGTCCAGCAGAGTTGTGGCAGTGGTCTCCCTAAGCCCCTCTGCCTCAGGACAATGGGATGAGCTGGGATCAAGCAAATCCAGGGAAGTTTCCCCCCACCCTCTCTGTGCACCATTTGTTCATAGTTTTACAGGTCTCGAACACACACGAAAAATTAGGTCTTGTTCAAGCAGACATCTGACTATGAGAATAAGCATGCAACGCCTGCCTACGCCACAGTGCTGCCGAGTACCTCTAGCACAGCAAAGAGCTCAGACTTGCTAATTCCCAGCATCCTTGGCTGCTTAGAGGGGGGAAAAAAAAAGACCTAAACCCCATATGCGGTGAAGTGCCTGTTATGTAGTTACTGCTCCAGCCTTCTGCTCCCAGCAGTTGCTCTCTTTGCTGAAGAGACCGAGGTCTCTGTTGCTCCTTTAAGGTCCTGAGTTAAGTTTCTGTGGCAGACGTTTGCAAGTAGTCCTGTACGTTTGTGTAATTTCACTTCTATTTCTCTTGTTTCTGTAATGAAAGGTAATTCTAGACAACGTATTCAAAACCTTCTCTGTAAAGCTGCAGAAATCAGTCACACAAAAGTTAGAAAATACCCAGGCCCATGCGACCTTAATTCAGTTCCCTTGCATATATGCATTACAAGAGTATGCGATCATGTAATTAAAAACTATTGGCTTGGCAGGACCTTGGCGTACTCTTTGCACAGAATAAGATAGAGGGCTGCAAGAAGAGAGGGAATGTTTACTTGTAGTTAAGGCACTGGTGAGGGATGTGGGAGAACTGGATCCTAACCCTGGCGCTGTCACCAGATTCCTGTGTGATGCTGGGCAGAGCCCATCCTCCTGCAGCCACAGAGGCTGTTGAACTCCATTATCAGCAGCTCGCCTACTCTAGCTTTTCGAATATTCAACTTTCCAGCCTAAAAAAAATCCGTTAGCACTGGTTATTTGTATAAGATATGAATCTGAATAAACATATGCT
>NW_008824722.1:1723268-1736078 GCF_000699105.1 Pygoscelis adeliae | reverse complement strand
GAGGCTTTATCCCAGATTATTTCCTTCTGTAGCCACTCTAGAGCCCATGAATGAGGCTGGCTGTTTTCATGTTAGAGTTCTCGAGCTTTAAGGGCTCTCTGTGTCCAATTAAACAGTAGCATATCTCTTGAATATTAACACATTAAAAGCAATATACTTCCAGCAAAGAAATCTGATCCTAATTGGCCCTGGAATATTTTATTTTCCAAACTGAGCTGTGAGCCGTTAAGCTTCCTTTTTAAAGACTAAGCAAACACTACATTCTTAGGGGAAAGTCAGCCCAAGGAATAGGGAAAAATAGGCTCTCAGACTGTACCTGTCAATCTTCCATTTTCCAGTGTTTTGCCCAGAAACAAGCACAGGAACTAATTGACTTCTATCCCCTTCTGTCTTTTTTTTTTTCCCTTAACATAGTGACTCAAATTAAAACAAAGATAAAATTCCAGGGGAAGCTGGCATTAATCAGGGTTTAGGATTAAATTAAATTAAGTGCTTTTTATTGAACTCAGCAGTATTAGTTATTAAAACCAGAAGGCCTTTCCCAACTAGTGTAAAAAAGCAAACAATGACTCATACTGTGGCATAGATTTTATTGGGAAATTAAAATGCTCATTTTCTCTTATTCTTTCCTTTTTTCTTTTTTCCCCCCACTAACTTCATACAAACACATGTAAACAACCGCTGGTGAGCGCGTGCTCGCAGACCCCTTAGCCTGAAGCACATGCTGTTGTTGCTGGCACGGGCTGGCTCTGCCCATGGTGGCACCCGATGGTGGCAGAGCGAAATCGCTTATGCAGAAATGGTGCTTCCACAGGTCTCCTGTGCCCTTCATGTCAATATATGACTTGTAATTGATATAAGGACCAGTCCTGAGCAGTGCTGAGCTGATGCTGGGTAGAGCTCAAGACTCTGGGCATCGTTTAAAGGCAAGCAAGACTTAGCAAGGGGCTTTCAAAGGCAGAACAGGGATGCCTGTCCTAGCTTTCCAGCGTCTTCCCTGCCCACAATCAGCCATGCTCTCACCTCTTTTCTTGCATGAGGTTTATTCTTCCAGAGCCTGTCCAGTTCATCCCTGCTGGGCCCATGATCAGGGATATGAATACCCTATTTATGCCACGCAATGCCAAATCCTATTATTAACCCTTAAGAGAGTGATCAATCTCAGCTTTTCACATCCGGGGGGGTGGTGGTGGTGGTTTCCTTGGGACCACCTGCTCTGCTCCCAGGAAAGACAGAGGAACCAGGTGAAGCAGTGCTAGTGTGCCGTTCTGGGGAATGGGGAGCATGCCGGAGCCTGGCTGGCGTTGCCAAGGATGCAGAATGTGAGGCCCTTCCAAAAGCATCCGTGAATGTGGGACATGTGTGTGGCTGGGGTAGGAAAATGGCTTAGGAAAAGATTTTAGAGAGTATGTAGATAATTCAGTCTCTGCACCAAAACAGCCATCTTCAACAGTCCATAGAGGACGTGTTGTGTCCTGGCAGAAGGGAGCACAACAAGCATAATCCTTCTTCTCTAAGACAGGAGACCTAGGTAATTATAAACTGGACATTTTGACTTTGATAACGAGGAAGATACTGGAGCAAATTATGAACCAATTTAAAAACACTCCTAGGATAATAAGATGACAAGAAACATTGGTCTAACCTAGACCAGTCAAGAACAAATTTGTTTTCTTTTTTGACATCCATTGATCTGGGAAGGTAATAGTAGCTGTGATATATTTTGACTGTGAGGTAGTATTTGTCTCAAAAGCAAACCAAGGACACTTGGTTTGGATGAAATAATTACAAAATGGGTGAAAAAAATACATTCAAAGAATAACTACAGCTAGTTCTCTGTCAAACTGGGAAGAGAAATCATATGGGAAACCTTAAAGGCCAAGTCCAGTATTATTCAATAGTTTCATTAATTTATGTCATTCCTTCCATTCAGATTCAATTTAGAGGGGTTTCAAACAAGCACATTTCCGTTGTTGATTCCCCATGGCATGTAAGCGTTTGTTAATGAAGACAGCTGAGAAGAAGGAAGATCAGTGGGTGAGGGCATGCAGCCCTCCCCACCATCAGGGGGAGGGCGATGCCAGATGCTGCAGTTACTGACTCGGACCAGTCCGGGTTTAACCCCTCCTTCCTCCACCAGCACAGGCATAACCTACAGAAAGGGCTTGGAGATGAAGAAAACAGCATAAACTGAGAGCTCTTGACCAGCCAGCTCAAATTGCTTTACAGATAGCATAAAAGCTTTGAATTCAAGGCAGCTGGACTGAAGCACTGGAAAATCTGGCTGTAGTTTGGTTGAAAAAGATGTATCTTTCCCCTAGGTGTTGGGCAGGTTTACGTTACCAATGCAGTCATACTATGTAAGATGTTATGACATGGCTGGTGCAGAAGGATGCCTGGGAGAGTGGGGGCAGCTAGGAGTTTGGCTTTTGTGGCAATGCCTGGTTTTTCGTTGTCATTTTGGGCTACTTGTGGCCAGTTCAAATAGGAATTGCTTTCAGCTAAGCAAGGGCTAGACAGGGGAGGCTTGCTAAGTCTTGCTGTAGAGGAGCACTCCTGGTGAAAAGCCATCTTTGTGTATCTGCCTGCTCCGAAGTGGTGCGTACTCGTGTGTCCTGAGCGTGTGCCTGAAGGAGGAAAATGTTTAAGAATCCACACAGCGTAGGAACGTGGGGCACCTTGCGTCTGGATTTCGTTTGAGGGAATTAAGAGCTGATCCTTAGCTGGAATATGAATCAGATCTGATTGTGTCTGTGTTGACTAAAAGAGGTTGTGTGGTGTGCATGAGACGGAGCTCAATCTAATGTGGAAAAGTTTGATCCAGAGCTCTGGTTAATTTAACGCTTGACTATTCTACCTATTTTAGTTCTGATTCGAAGTTCAGCGTTCTTTCTCATCTGTATTAGCAAAGGATATGTGTGCAACCAGAGGAGAAGGACCTTCATGCACCCAAACTTCTGCGAGTCCAGCAGAAATTCGTTATTGGGCTCTAATATTTCATCTCCATTGCTAGAGGAACTGGAGGAGCTTTGCCTTCACCCTCCTGCCACGATGGGGGGGGAATTAATATCCTGCGACATCCCATCAAATCCCCAAATGCATTCATAGCACTGGGTTAGTAATCCATAGTTTTACAAGGTTTTAAACTCCTAATATACTTCAGATATTTTACATGCTTCAGTAAGTCTATTGTGCTGTATTAAATATACGTTAAGGAAAACTCCCATGATTAGTTTTAGTACCTTTTGATGTCTAAATAAACACTGACTGAATAAGAATATCTATATCAAAGCAAAAATTTCAGAATAGTTCAAAGAAATACAATTTAACTCCCTTAAAATCATCTCCTTTAATGGGAAACCTCTCTCATTACAATCATTCTTGGCTTTTAGGGTCAGTAGGCACTAATACAAAAATCTTGTCTGTCTTGCATAATAACATTGAACAAAAATTCTTATTCAGAAATTCCTATTTAGAACTTGCAACTTCTGGTTGAACCAGAGCAGATTTTAATAAAATTTTCTATTCTTGCCTTAAAAAGATAACATGTGATGGAGAATCCTCCACAATGTAGATAAATTGTTCCAATGATTAACTGCCTTCACTGTATGTATGTATAAAAAGGAGGCTTATTTCTAGTATATACATTTGTCTTGCTTCATTCTGCTTCTAAAAATTGCCCTGGCTTTGATAAATTAAAATGTAACTTATAATTAAAAAAAAAACCAACCTCTTTTTAATGTATTCCGTATTCCGGTGCTTAAGAGGTGATTGACGTGCTATCTGTCACTAGAATAAATTGAATAGCTTGAAGTTCTTTGGTATCTCCCTGTGGAGCCGTTATGCCAGCATTTCTAGGAGCAAAGCCATCGTCCATTCATCTGCAAATTTCCCCTTGTTGTAGCCAAATTGAAATCCCTCATTTCCTGCCCCAAGGAGGTCTAAGTGAATAACAGAAAGTGAGACTTAATTTTTTTTTTTAAACTAAATATATGAATATATAATCTGTAGGCTATTTTTTTGGTGGAACCTTGAAATTTTCCAGGGGGTTGTGGGTGAGAATTAGGCTTATGAATAAAAAACTTCAGTCTCCAGCTGTGGGGCTTCCACAGAGCCCCATTAGGTGCTGCATTCCCGTGGGCATCGGGGGCCCACGGTGGCTGCACACAAGGCTCCATGTGCCCTGGGAAACTGAGTTCATTTTTGTATGTTTAAGAAATGGATTGGGACTTGCCTCTGATTAGCAGCCTGATCCCTCGGGAAGCTTCAGTGGGGAAAACCTGAGGCTGGAAAATGTGCAGGGGCAAGTGGTTAGAGGAAGGGGCTGTGCAATGCTCAGAGCAGTCTAGATTTAAAAAAAAAAAAAGTATGTTCAGTCATAAAATTACACCTTTCCATAGCCTTACATGTATTTCCACTTCCAACCCCAAGTTTTCCACCACTCCCATGTTTGTGATTTTTACCATAAAAATAATATTAACCTTAATAATACAGCCCTGTTACAGACAGCATTGCAGCAGGCTCTCCTGGGAGGCACGCTGTAAAGCCAAGAAAGTGTTGCTGAGGATAAGTACCCTGGTCCTAATTTCATCATCCGTGGTACTGTAACTAGTCTTCACAGCCACATGAATGATGAGGACAGAATACGCTTGGTACCGAATCACGTTAATTTTTGCTGGAAGCAGCCAGGAAATTGAACCAACACATTTCCCAGTTACTGCTGGTTCACGTTTTATGATGACCAATGATTTCCAGTATGGTTGTAGGCACAGTCCTTGACCTCTCTAGCACCCACAGCAAAATTATTCTGAACCCCCAAAAGACTGGCCTGTTTCACAGTACCATCCTCCCCCTCTCTGCTGTCATCCTTCAACTCTAAGTCCTCATTACTGGGACCTTTTCCCAAAGAACAGTCTTAAAGCGATAACCAGGGTGATGGCAAGTCTCATTTGGGTGTTCACCTTCAGCCTTCTCTCCTGGGGACTGCTTCTCCCTCCCTCGGAGGGATCTCCTGCATCTCTCGCCTTTAACGGAGAGCCTGGAGAGGAGTGTTGTGGAATTGCCAGTGCATCACCTACAGTTCGTTGCTGGTGGTGGATTTCTTCCTGCTCGTTCATCTCGGAGCCCGGGGAATCCATCCAGCCTTGTGGCACCCACAGTGCCCTTCTGGTAATGCGCTCCTGTGCTTAATTACATAGGGTGGGGGGGAAGCTGGCACTGGCTGTGTGAGTTGATATTTCTGCTGTGTGATTTCCTGGCATTGGTGTTCCCTTTGCGGTGAGGAGCCGTGACCAAAGCTCCCCTGTCCTGCCCGGCTCCGCAAGCCCCTGTCGTTGCACTTGCTGGTGCTGTGGCTGGAGACATTCCTCTGGCTCGTCCCACGTAGAGCAAGGCTCTGCTGTGGGAACCTTCTTAAGCTCCTTCATACACATGCCAAGAATTAATTTAGCTTTTCTGCTGTAGCCTTATCTTTTTCACCTCAGCCATCTACTGGCTATACAGACTCTCTGGCAGGCTTCCTCCTTTTGATGTATTTGAAAAAAGCTTTTATTAGTTTTTAAGGCTTTAGTAAGTTGTTTCTTAAAATCTTTTTGACTTGCTTTATTATGCTTTTACATTTAATTTGCCAGAGTTTATGCTTTTTCTGTGGGATTTTTTATTTTAGACAGCCTGTGGAGCATTGCTCAGAGAAAAGACTGCTCCTTACCGTTCAATAAGGTGGTTCTTGGGGGTTTGTTTTCCGCATAAATGTCCCAACCTGCCCGCCCTTCCCTGTGATCAAGGGGCCAGTGCAGTGCAGGCAAATGTGCTATTAAAAAAAAACTCCAGCGCTACTGCGCTGGGTGCAGAAATGCATCCTGACTGTAGTAACGTACCTGCTGTAGCTGCAGCCTTAGCCTGCTTTCTCCACGCTGAACACCAACAAGGAGGGTGATTTAGTGCGGCACCAGGATGTGGAGGTCACTCCACAAACAAACCCTCAGTCATTATTTCTGTTGAAGTGGACAATCAGCTGCATGTTCCTCTGATGCTGTCAGAGGTGCATTAACCTTCTGGGAAACCTCTTCAGGAAAAAAAAAAAACCCAAAAAACCACATAATGGGCACCAGTTACACTGATACCGTGCAACCAGAAGGTGCTTGGCTGCTGTGGCTACGGATTCGTTACCCCGCAGCGTCCCGCTGACCCCCGTTGCAGCACAGGAGCGGACAGGCTCCTGGCTGAGAGCAAGCAGTGCTGCTGTCACCACCCCTATCCATCACCGTCATGGGGCGGCAGCTTCCTGGGGTGGCTATGGCAGAAGATCAATGGGATCTCTTGCTCGTGAGCACGTTGCAGCCAGCTTTCAGCCTCCCGCTGCTGGCCTCCAATCTCCTCCTTGCTCTGATTTATCTCCTCTCAGCCCAGGACGGTCTACCTGCAGAGTTTAATCCTCCACTATATCAGCATAGGGAAGCCCCCATCACCAGGGTGGTGATGCCTAATTTAGTTCATATCCATCCCCTCCTGTGCTCCCAGCCCATAATCTAGGCATCTGGGTATCTTGCCCCCAACAGAAGCCCACCGCTGAGCTAGCTGTGCTTGTGTGCCCATCGCTTCAAGCAGCAGCCCTTGTTTAATTTACTGCTGTATGGTTACTTGATATGTAAGTACATATTGCTAATTGCTAATATATAAGTACATCTCCTCTTCCCTTTCAAAGATAATTATTTTGCCATTTCCTCAGCCCTCTCCAAATGAACCACTGCTGGTTTCTGGATTCATGCATGACATTTGATTACCTTTTCATAGCCGTATCTTACTTAACTGCAAGTGTTATTAATGGCCATAAAATTACTAGCCTGAAACAAAGTAAAAATGCAATAAAAGCTTTAGCTTCAGTGAACTCCCAAGAGTGCGAATCCGAAAGAGGGGCTGTGTGTCACGTAGCAATGTGTTCCCTTGGGGCAATCATGTCCCCAAACCCAGAACTGGCTACAGCCACTGCTTTAAAAAGCTCATGTGTGAGTTACCTCCTGCGTTTGGGCTGCTTGCATTGCCTTTGTAGCAGGAAAAGACATGTGCTTTTCTCCTTGTTGGATTTGTTCATACCCTGAGTGGTAAATAGAAACAACCTGGTAGTTCTTCCAGACAGGTTTTGCTGTCAGCGATGCTCCCGTAGTTCCTCTGTCCTTGTTCAAGAGCACTGCAAAGCTGAGCTCCTGCTAAGTGAATTATCCAACTTCAAAGCCAGCTGCTTTGCAGCAGCAGAGCTGGTGGATGGTGTTTTTATTAGTGTTTGCATCACGTTTAAGCTGCTTTAAAATGGCAGATTTAAGTTCCAGAAACATGAGGTTTAAGGGGTTTATGCTTTGCAGAAACACTGACTGGGACTTTGTGGGACAGATCCATGCTGGTGGCTTTCCATGGGCTCAGAGCAGCACCATGTGCTTTGGCACACCGTACCATCGATGCTGCCTCCTGCCCGCCCGTGTGGCTGTGAGGCTCAGGGGTGCCTGGGGCTGGGGACCCTCCATGGCATGCATTCCTCAGAGCAACCTCCCCAAGGAAGAGTCCCTCCAACACTATAATTCAGTGCCAGCAGCTTCTTTACCATTTGGGTTTGTGCTGTTTGGATTGTCAGCTCTTGACATAGGAACACAGTTCTCTGGTAGCCCCCTCCTTGGGCACCGAAGGAGCCTGATTACCACTGATGAAGGAGTCAGAACAGAAAGTTGTATACAGCCCATGTTAAGGCTGGGACTTGAACTCCCATGGGTTTCTGTCCTTGGGAGGGATTTATCTCACTGGATGAACACGGTGATGGAAGAGACGAGGAGGGGGATAACACCAGGTGTTATGGTGCGTCCTCATTTTGGCTTGTTGCAAGTAAAGACAAAGGGACTGCATGCACTCTGGGGATTTGGCTGCCACAGCGCATCTCTCATCACAGCAGACGTGCAGGCTTTGGCTTGCTCAGCATTTGAGTGCCTCAGTGTGTAACTAACTAGAGACGGACATGAAATTTTATATGGTCAGAAACAAGTTGGGCATCATATGCAAAGGAGCATTCCTCCCAGTGGCAGTTCAAGTGTGGCAGTTTTGGGAATAATGACGATGGGAAGAGGAGACTTAGGACTGGTGGTTCTAGTAGTAGCTAGTGGCTGCTTGGGCACATGGGTGCTGCTGCGCTTCCGCTGGGTTATGAGGCACACATTGCGGGGGGAATCATATTCTGGGGAGAAAAAGCAAGGTTTTATTTTAAGTAACTCAATGGGTGACAGGCAAGTGCAAGTCTTTGGAAAGAATTTAGAGGGCAAAAAGATGACAGCTAGTAGAGATGTTCATACACCAGAAAGCCTGGGAGAAAATGAAGGGATATGGGAGGCTACATGCAAATACAAACCTCATGCTTAGGGAAAAGCAGTGCTTGCCCAGATGGAGAAAGTGAACATATGGATACCTAGGAGCGAGCTGTGAGCATCACCCACAAGAATTCCATCCCTCTCAGGATGCTGGTGCCTCCTGGTGTCTGAAGGAAGTTTTTGTTAAGACGATGCAGAGGAGGACACCCTATATGCTTTGGCTATATGAGGGTCTCACTGTAATCTAATCGCTTCCTTTAATTAAAAGTCATGCTAGAAATTAAAATTGCTGCTCTGTCCCTGCTGACAGTCATGATTTTGAAATCACATATTTGTGTCCCAGGTACTTCCCTGTGCTGCTGAGGAAGAGCTGTGTCAGGGACCCCAGGGGCTGCTCCATCCCTGGCCCTTACACCCACTCTGTATAAAAGATGCACATAAAACCAGCTCTGTATCTCTTCTTTTTTGTTTGGGGTTTTTTTGTTGTTGTTGTTGTTGTTGCATGGTGCTTGACCTCTGCTTTGAAATGAGGAAGGCACATAGCTCTGCTACCCTGTGACTAACTGATTTTGCACCTATTTCTTGAGTGGCTTCTTTAAGAGCTCCAAGAGAGCCTGTAAAACCTTTTGTGTTGGCAATGAGCTCCTGGTGACCCCTGAATCTCAGACAGTCTCTCTGCTCTCATGTTATTTACTAAGCAGCTCAGGCTAACCTTTTCCAGAAAAGATGTTTCTCATAACCTGCCAATTCATGTTACTTGCTTAATGACTAAGTCCTTGCGATTAAGTGGTGGATTGGCCTGAGTTAAGTTGGAAAGTGCCGTGAAATAAAAGATGCATAGAAATGATAATAACACAATAGCACTCTGGGATGTAGCCTGGGCAGGGAGGGGACCCCCAATTTCTGTGCAGCATGGACGGAGCAGTGTGCTTGCAGCCCATCCAATGTGACTTCTCCTGAGGATGTAGGGCAGGTGTGGTTAGTGGTAGAGAGCCTTGGGGTCAGGTTTATCACTAGGCAGGGCTTAAGTGACACATTATTTCATTAACCTGCCTGACCCCATGGATTTACAATGGTAGGGCAAAGGTATACAATAAAATGCATTGTCATTTAAAGATCAGGTTTGCCCTGGAGGTTGCAGTATCTGGGGGGTCTGAGGCTGGCTTGTTAGTCACTGTCACTCTCCCAGGGCTGAAGTGCAGCATCTTGGCTTCTCCTGTTCTTCAAACTGCTACTCGCAGCAGGAACTTGCTCTTTTCTGACTTTCCCCCATTTGCCCAGCCCTGGTTGCCTTGGGTGGGTGCTGGAATATTGTAATGTGTGTGATATCATCATATTGTGCATGACCTTGTGGAGATCTGTCCATTTTTGTCTCCTTTTAGCTCTGGTTCCCTCATTAACATTTCTGCTACACACCATCGTGAGACAGGGATAATTGGGTGAGTTATAAATCACCATCTGTTGTGGGAATTGCGAAGTGTGTATTTTAATGCCCGGGAATCCCATCTCATACTTGATGTCTTTGTTTGCGTGTTGACAGATCATGATAGTCCATTCGTTCCAGCTGCCCCAAGTCTGAGGCTCCCAAACCCTCACATCATTGCTTACACCCTGTCCCAGGAAACATTTAACCCTTCACTGCGTGGGCAGCAGTATAAAAGTGGATCTGGTGCATGTGTTTTTCATTTAAAAAAAAAAAAAGTCTTATGCTTTTTGCTAATGAGTAAAATTCAAATTACTGGGTTCAGTGAAGGTGGCTCTGGGAGGTAGCTGGCTTTGGCTGTGCAGGAGGGTAACCTAGATGATGTGGTGACGTTTCCTGGCCTTCATATGGACTAAGTTTGGTTGTTTTTTTTTCCAAGGATAGTTTTCTGTGCATTGATGTGTGAATCACACGCATGAACGGGAATGGTGCTTTGGATGTTGCTGTAACTGGAGATCTCCGCATTCTCCAGGACAGAGTTTGGTGCAATCTCCAAGCTCCCCTGACTTTTCCGTGTGGCTGAGAGTTGTTGTCCCCCTTCGCCTCTCCCTCCCTGGGCTCCCCATGCATCAGCTGAGGCACATATCTACCAAACACAGGCAATTTGCTATTTTGCCTGGATGTGTGCAGGTGGGAGGAGTGGAGCGTGCTCCACAGGGTGCCAAGAGGTATTGGCTCACCACGTGGAGGGAGTACCCTACTGCAGGAGCTTTCACAAACTTGGTCAGTTTAGTGTATCAAAAAGAAGACCAAAAAGTTACTTGATTTGTGTGTTCTCGGGGAAAAAAAAAATATAGTATACTGCAGAGTCTCTTAATCTAATGGCTAGAGGCAGAACAAGAATCAGGGCCTGGAAGCCAAAACCAAAGAATTCCAATTAGATATGGGACACAAATATTTAGCCGGCTGCATAAACTACCTAAGGAAAAAAAAAAAAAAAAAAAAAGAAAAAAAAAGTGGCTTCTCTTCTTCATCTTGTAATGCTTTATATTCAGTCTGGATGCCTTTATAGAAAATACACTTCAGCCAAATTTGAGTTATTTGGCTCAGCACATGGATAAGTGGGTGAAATACTATAGCTTGTGATGTACAAGAAGTCAGACAAGGTGATCTGATGGTTCCTCTGGCTTTAGAGCCTCTAAGAAGTTTTAGCATGGCCGGAAGGATGGGGCCAGTTAAGGTGTGAGGCTGCGACTCCATCTGTGCTCTCCCGGGACTAGCAGAGGGTCTGCGTGTGACCCTGCCTCTTGTTCCTCCAATCTCAGGAGAGGATGCTCTGAAGAGAAGCTAAAGGTTATGAGTTTGGAAGTCGTATATAAAACTGAATTCCCGTGTTTTGGGGTTTTTTTTCCGAACCAGCACTTAAGCCATGCGTGATCCAACCCACATATGAGTTTGAAATGTTCCATCATGTTTTCATTATTTGTTTAAAAACGGGAATTGTCAAGATCTCTTTTGCTTTAATTACCTGATGCTTCAGAGTGCCTTTTTACACTCTCCAGAACATGCCCTTGGGATGGGACAAGTCTGAGTTCTGCAGCAGATGCTTTCAGAAGAAAGTTGTTGGCATGAGTGGCTGAAAATAGAAGCTTGTTTACAAGGCTGGTTTTGCATTATCAGCTGTAGTGATCCAATAATTAAGGCTGTGAACTTAATTAGCTCAACACTCCATAATTCTCTTCTGCCTCTCTAGGGGCTTGTCTGCATACAGCTCCGTACTGCTTCAGCTTGTGCCGGGAACATCTTTATCCCGGGGAGGCTGCATTCACACGAGTACCACCTTAACGGCCGTGAATCCCGTGTTCCCTTTTTGAGTACACAAACCCTCTGTAGGGCTTTCTGGAGAGCCCATCCCTGGATTATTTGGCTGCTTTTATTAAAACCATACAGGCAGAAGTACGGATCTCAACTGAAGCATCAGGGGAACTGAATGATGCCATTGTTACTACTGATTGAAAGGGTGCTTTTACACTGGCTTCAAGCTTGTGTCTGTTCTTAAGTGGAAAATGTTTCTTAATGCTGAATAATGTAGTAACATTTCTGGCCAGCACAGTCTTTTTGACAATGAAACATTGCCACACGCTTGAGAATGGACTGGGGTTGCTGCTTTCACACCTCCCATCTGGGTTAGGAGGCTTCTGAGCAGTACCTGACCCTGGGCAGGGGTCGGTGTCCTCTCCAGCCCCGACCTGAAACGGCCCATTCCCCAGTGACCCCACTGCAGCGTGCCCAAGCACGTCCCGCGGCCAAGACCGCCCCGTCCCTGGGCATCGTTTCCTATGTATTTCCCGATCCTCAGAGCCAACCCACGCACAACTGGGAGATGTTTTCCTTCTCAAGTGCGTGAGCTTCAGCTGTTCTGACTATCCCGTGTGTGCGTCCTTCCTGTTTGGACAGATACTTGATACATACACCTCAAATGGAAAGGGCTGGACATGATTAAAACACACAGTCTAGCCACAGGCATCCTTTTTTCACTCAATGTCCCCCCCCCCTCCCCCCCCAAGCGAACCTGGTGGGCTGTAAGGATGTTTAGGGTTTATTGTGCAAAGCATTCAGTAATTTTTTAACTATTTTAGATGCAGAGGGACAGTTGCAAGGTGCTGCGTGCTGGCACACTGTGCCTGCCTGTATCACGGCTGAGATTTGCTATGTTTACTCTGAGGTACTTTCTATTTCTGCAGGAATATCTTGGCATAAAAAAAGTCAAACCTGCCTGATTTATTTGGAGTTAAATTAAAGTTGGTATGTAAACTGATTAGCTTTATGAAAATACTTACATTTTTTAAATTCTCTGGACTCCCAGGATAACTGATGTTCTAAGTTATTAACATGTAATGTTAACATTTCCCCTTAATTACAGGGCTGTGATGAAAGCCTCTTTCCCAGTGGGTGCATAGCTCTGGAACCAGTGATGGTTCCTGGCACATGATTAACAGCTCTGAATCAAGGCAGGACGTTTCCCTTGGACGCTGGCTCTGT
>NW_008824722.1:1702449-1723242 GCF_000699105.1 Pygoscelis adeliae | reverse complement strand
TCACCGTTGCTCACTTAAAAATGCAAAACCATATTTGTTTTGAAAGTCAAGGTAAAAGCAAATATTGGTGTGCCGGTTTTCACGAGCCCCGTTGTTAAATGATTATGTACGACGTGGTTGGCAGAACATCAGCAGCTAAAGCAAGCGCGCTCATACTCACTTCTTTCTCATCCTTGTTCGTACTGTGCGGGCTTTCTGCTGCATGCTGCCTTTCAGCACAAAGCTGGGCTAAGCGTTGTCCCCATCAGTACGGTGGGGAATGGGACTATGACTTTATCCTCCACGTTGTCTGTCGTTCTGGTTCCCGAATGCTCCAGTGAGTTAATTGCTAGCAGAGGGATATGGTAGGGAAGAGCCACATGCAAAAGAGGAAAGGGCTATTTTCAGCTGGGACCGAGACAAAGACACAAGCTGTGAAGAGCAGCGATACAGAGACGCAAGTTTCTGGCCTTGCAACGGGGAACTTTTCTGATGGGACCGTGAAACTGTGCGGCCGGCTCGCCAAGCAGAGCCGAGAGGGCAGGTCCAGCGCTGTTATGCTAGACAGCGTAAAGGCAAAACTTGCCGAACTTATAATGGATAATTTATGATGTAATCCTCGCAGAAACGGAGCCCCTCCATTTTGTGAAACAATGTCCTCTAGAAAATATCTGCACTTAGCTAGTACACGCAGATTCAAGGAAATTCTTTCAGGAGGGTTTGAGTCTAATAAAACGGGAATGTGTGACCTGGCCTGCACCATTATTTGCCCGGTTTTATCCTTTTGTTATTATTTCCAAATGTGGAATTCTCATTCTTCCACATTTCTGCAGGTGAAGCTAGGCCAAGAAAAAACAACCGTCTCCTGCAATTACAGGGAGTACCTATTAGGGCTGTAACGGGGCTAGCAACGCAGGCCAGCATCCAGAACTGCACGTGTTCCTGGGGGTTTGTGGAAACGTTCCCGCCAGTGCCCAGGAGCCCAGTCCCCGCATGGGCGAAGAGGTGCTGGCTGGAGCGGTGGGACCCTTGCGGGGCTGGGGGACGTTCGCTCTCAGCCCTTCTCTGTGAGCAGATGGGTTGCCTCGGCCAAAAGAGCGCAGCGTTTGGCTCTGATGTTCTGGGATGCAACGGTTTACAGATGGTATGGTCCCCTCCTCTTCCAGGACGTAAATCCTCTGGGACGGAGTCTGTGCCATCTCTACGTGCTCATGTTGGAGTGCTGGTCTTTGCGTGATGCAGAAGACAGAGCTGTTGTAAGCACACTGCCGGCAAGCTCCAGGTCTTTTCCGCTCTAATATTTACGATTTTACCTACCAAAAGAGCTCCTTTTAAAAAACGTGAATGTTCCTACTTCTGCCTGCCAGATATTACAACTGGGAGAGCTGGATCCTTCAAGTGTGTCCTTGTTTCTAGTTATAAAACCAAATTTGGACAGCAACGTATAATATTTGCAAAGGGTTTTACGTTGCTTTGTGGCACAGACGTGGCGGGTCCCAGTGCCTGGTGTTAACCGGTGGTTGGTGGGGCTTTTGCCTGCAGCAGAGCCGCTGCTAGCACAGCGTGGGGACGCTGTGGCTGTGGGACGAGGAGCAATCAGGATGAATGCAATGACTATTTCCCAGAATGTAAACAGCCTCGCAGCTTAATGGCTCTATTTACATTGACGGAGATCAGGAAACACACTTTGTTATTTTAGTCTGAATAAGCTCATGCAGATGGTAAGCAGAAGCAACGTGTTTGGAGTTTCTGGTGTTCTCTGACAAGCCAGGTTGCACATGAGTGTGTTAACCTTGCCTTTGAAAAGCGCTTGATTTTTATCAGCTTGTTTACCAAACTGTCACAACAAGGCATAAAACCACAGAAGGCTCACAGGCTGATATGAGAAATGTGCGTGTTCTTGGTAGCGGAAGAGGAATAGGAGCTTTCTGCTCTTTGTTAAATGCGGTAACGAGCCATTTTTTTTCTACAAACCACGGAGCGAGCTGTTGAGCAGGGAGCTGGGGCGAGAGGAAGATGTTCCATGGACAAATTGCTCTCCTCTCCTGCCACCTCCAGCCTCCACAGATGCGTGGGGTGGGATTCATCAAGTTGCTCAAAAAAAGCCATTTGCATCGTATCGTTTACCGGCGCCAGCGAGTCCTCCGTTCCCTCCCGGCCAGAGGCTTCCCATGACGGTGGGCCGGCTCCCCGCGAGCTGGTGTTGCGGCTGCGGGAGCCGAACGAGTTAAGCTGTGCTTGCCGTTCCAAGTGGGAGCGAAGAGCCATTGCAAAATGTTTTTCCCCCCGTTGGCTCTGCGTGTTGTTTTAAAATTAAATTGGTTCTGGTTAGCAAACAAGAACAGGACGGCAAAATTAAATTTTCTGAGGAATGTTGTGAATCCTGTGTGAAAAATAAACCCCAAAATGTTTTTTCCCTCCCGCACTCTTTGGCTTGCCTTCATCCCCTCTTTGCCTGCCATCCCTCCCTCTCTGCTCCCTCTACAGATGTGTCAGTGGGTGGCAAGGCTGGTGTCCTTATGCCAAGGTGCTGTGGTGAGCAGCAGTGGGAGTTAATGGGAGCTGGGACGTCATGGCTTGGCCGACAAATTTATTTCTTTTTCCCTTCTACTTATTGTCCCACATCTTCTTTTCTTGCTCCTTTGCTCTCGCTGTCCTCCCAGACCATGCTCTGCCTGAGGGACATTGTTGTTCCCTCCCCAGCAGGTGAATGCTGAGCATGTCCAGAGAGTACCTCAGATGCATAGAGGACACAGTATTAATTTTAGAGGCAGAATTGGACCTATAAAGTATAATTCAGCCCCACGCAGATGACTACCTCCGGCCATCTGCAATGCTTCAGTCTCGCTGGAGTCCAGCACAGACTCTGCATTGGAGGAGCTACACCCACGTAGGGCTCTGTGATGGACAATACAGACTTTTCCCTGTCTGCTTCCATCTTCCTTATTTATTTATTTATGTGCAGATGGAAAATCTTTGACACAAATTGGCACTCCTTAGATTCTGTTCCTCTGGAAAGCTCCTGCAGTTCTTAAAAGCTTCTCCTACATTTGGTCAGCCCTGCAGGCATTCGCTGTGCACTTCATAAGTCATTTCTCTAGTCATTGCCTCAGTATTTGTGTCAAGTCTTCTTGGATCTTTATTTATAATTTGGCGCAAGTTTGTTCTGAGGGCTCAGCAGACTCTCGCTGTTTTGTGCGAACTAGGACATCTTGCTCTCAGACCTTTAGATGGGACAGCAGGTTACTCCGAGTTGAGTTTCATCACACTCGCGGTGCATGTGAAGTGCTGGGGCTATCATTATTTACTGGCTTTTGCTATTCCTTTTATTTGGGAAGTAAGACTCCTTATGCCTTGTAATGCTTGGTGCCCCGTGCCACTGATTTCTGGAGGCCGGGAATGTACCCTGGGAGGTGTCACAGCGTGATTGCCCCGCTCATGCTCTGCTCCAGGCATCTCCTCCTGGCCATTGTTGGAGATGGGAGGCTCAAATGGTCCTCCAGCATGATGTGGAGCAACCACAGGGGCTCACCTGACTGGGGAAGATGGACAGGGTCAGACAATTCTTCTAAAAGAAGAATAAACGTCTCTGGGGAGGCAGCATGGGTCTGCTGAAACCTTGCCCCCAGGCAGCATGTGAGGGTGGGTGCCTTGTCCCTGTGAGCAGCCTTTTCTGGAGCGGGGCTGTGCGTTGGACCCCGTGTCTGGAACAGGGCTGTGGCTGTCGCGGGCAGCCAGGGAGCACTCCTCCCTTGCCATCAGACCATTAGAATAAATAAAACAGCTCCACTTACACTGGATGAAATCAAGTCTTCTGGATTGTGGCCTAAACACGGTCAACAGCTCCTCTGGGCCTTCGAGCTGCCAATAGCTTGCACCTCCTAGCGAGTCTGTCCTTGGGAAGGAGCCATTAGAGGCTAAGGAAATTTTGCAGCTCTCCATCCTTCAAGAAGTGGGAAATCAACACTGATAGGACTTGCAGCACCTCTTGTATCAAGGAACGGGATACACAGGAAACATGCTGATTAGAAACCAGCTTTCAGTGTAATGCCCCAGCCGATGCCCTCCTGGAGCGTGGTTATCAACAGCATTGCCAAAACTCCTCCAGGGCACTGTGGAGGCTGGGTTTCCCTTCTGCTCAGGCCTTGTGGTGATTAGATTGCACTTGGGTGTAGAGCCATCAGCAAGATAATGAGGTTTTCCAGGCCCCTCTGGTAGTTACAGGCTTGTGTTGCATTTGTTGTGCCAGGAGTTGTGTGCACTGGGGTGCCAGTAAAGTTCACCAGAAAGAAATCATGATTAACTAGGGCCTGAAGCATCAGCTTGATAAATGTCTCCCCGCTGCTGCCACCTCTTCTAAGACAAGTGCTGCATGTGTGACTTCTTGATTGGATGGCCAAAAGTGCTCTAGAAAGATGTAGTCATCTGTTTCTACACGCATGCGCACAAAATATTTCACATTCCTCCCTAATTCGCTGTAGATATCTACTTCTTCATCGCCATCAGTCTTTGTGATCAAAGCTGTTGTGTTGCACAGCAGCACACCACCACCAGGTCTGGTCGGGGCTGCTGGGAAGAGGCTGGGGCTGTCAGAGTTTGCTGCCACTACTGCCTTCATCCTGGGCACCCTACGTCTCTCCCCGGTTTCTCTCCAGGAGGTGCTGCTAGTGTCTGACTTGTCCTCCTGGTGTCCAACCTCTCACTCTGTTTGTCCCCTTGGTGCTGATACAGCACAAGAGCATGTGGAAACCCAGGCTGGTGGTTGCAAACCTGGTTTGAGTGTTTATAATTTTATCCTATCGTTTCTCTTTAAATGGGAATTCCTTATGCTAAAGTTTCAGACTGAGGGCTTGAGGAATTGACCTGAAATCTGAGTGAGAATCTATCGAGTCACTTCTGAGTGCTGTGAACATAAATATATTTCCCAATTCTGGAAGTCTAACATTTATCAGCTGTACAATAATGCACAGCCAGCCTCATTTTGTGGGATCAGGCTTCCAACATCCACAGCCCCCAGCGATAAATGGAGCAAGGTCATTGCTAAGCTGGAAAGTAAGTGCTTTTGAAGGATTTCCTCCCAGGACAAGACCTAGTCTTTTCTTCCAACTGCTAACACCTTCCTCCTCTTGCTCAGAGCAAGACCCTAACCTTTCTCAGATATGGAAACTTTCCTGTTCTCTCCTGTCAGAAGCTTTCAGCCCTCCTTTTTTTTCTCCCTTTAATCTTCCCCAGCATGCCACGGTGCGTTCATCTGCCTTTTGCTGGGCTCACCTTTTCTTGCACTTCCCTCTTCTAACACTGCCCACATGGTTCCCATTTACCGAAGGTGGGAGCCAGTGGGCATATCCCATATGTGATCTGATGGGATGGGATTCTCAGGTGGAATTATTTAATTAGAGACTGCCATGCAGTTTCGGGGGAATTTATTTTAATAAGTTGATTTTAATATTTTCTATGCGTTTATTTTTCAGTGGAGATTATGCCATATCCAGAAAGATAACTGTTTAATTAATCAGTGAGATACATTCAGTTAAACCCTGAGAAATTGTGCTTCTTTAGATCAACTTTTATCCCCAAGAATTGTCTTGGAAGGCTGTCTCCTCTGGCTGGGGGCAGAATCCCTTTCAGAGACTTAACAGTGGTTATTTGTTTAGCTGAGTAAGTTTAAAAATTTGACAAGTACATTGCAAAAATCTCAGATCCCTCTCCCAGAAGGCAAGCCAATGACACCATTAGCTTAATCCAGCACCTCATATACTCGATTTTAATATGACTCTTTAGCTCCAGAATATGATGGATTTTCAGCTGAAGGATTTGTGTTCCAGTAGTAAGAGGGGAGAAGGAGGGAGGGTAGTGCTGTAGGTCACTCAGCAGTTGGGTACACAGATGTATTAAAAAACATGCAGAGGTTCTTTTCGGAAAAGAGCTAACATCTGACATCTAAATCCATTCATTGATTGGGGTAACTCACGGCAGAGCCTTTTGCTGCGTGTTTAGCCGAGTCCCACATACCACGAGTGAGCTGTGTTCTCGTCTGCCTCTTCTGCCTACGTGGCTCCCTGCATTTTTGACAGCCACTTCTAGGCATGATACAATTAATGGATGATATTTGGAGCTACTGTCCTGGCAGGCTGTACGAGCACCCCTCTCCATCTCCACAGCGACCGAGGATGTGCTAACTAATGCGGAGGAGTTGTGCTGGCAGCAGTGGCTGCAGAGTAACTGTTGTGAAATTTAACATCCATCCCATCCAAGTCCATATATCTGCAGTGTTGATCTCCAGGGCTGGGCTGGCTTTGGGTTGTTCCCCAGGAAGATAAAGAGGTACAGCGCTCCTATGGAGTTCACCTGAGCCGCTTTCGGTGCTTGCTTCACAAGGAGTCAGGCCTGTTCTTCCCTGCTCACCTTAAAAGGATAAAGAACAGTAGTTCAGATGATGATATCTCCCTTGCAGTAAAGCTGGAGGTCATGCATTCCCCCGAAATGCTGGCAAGCAGTGAGAGGAAGCCAAGGGTATCAGGGAATGCGTATGTGTCCAGGGGAGTAAAGTCATAAGTACACTCCCAGTATATCAGGAGTAAAACCACTTCAGCTAAGTGCAGCATTATTGCAAGAGGGCATGCTGGTAATGGCAAAATTCTGGGTGAAAATGCAGAAAAAGTATTTATTTAGTACGTACGAATCTTCTGTGTTTGACAAAATGATCTGACACAGATTTTGTAATGATAACTGAGCACTTTTGTGGTTTAGGTTTCCTTAAGTGGTCTTTCATCTGTTCCTTCCCTCTTCAGGTCTGCTTCTGTTTCACACTTAAAATTAATGTAATTAACAGCCATGTCACAGTTAATTTTTTCTATGATAACTAAAGCAAAGAGCTGTCTCTTTGTCAATACATTGTTTACTCTTTCGCACCGAGTTACGGATTGATATTTTCCTCTTTCTTCCTCTTATTTGTTTGTATTTGCAGGGTACTTTCCTGTTGTTCTTTCTGCTGCTCTCTCCCCTGGACCCACAGCACAGCTGTTGCCTCTCCATGTCTCACTGGTTGGGAAATGCTGTCTTAAACTCCCTTCCCCAGAGATCCTCTTGACCTGTGCCCTGAATTTGTTCAAATTTGCTTTTTTTTTAAAATACATTATCTTTAATCCATTGTTCTTGTTCCTTCACTGCCTTAAATTGCTGAACTTTATGGTTTTGTAACCACTTGCACTTGCATTTACTTCCAGTTTTGGACTATTAATCAACTTTCTGTATCAATAATATCCAAGTAATAAACATCCCCTCCCCTACTACTTTCCCTTCTCCAGAGCAACTTTCCCCCATGCATTCCATCAGCTTGGTGTGTCTGGGACCTGCCCTGCTCTGTCTTTAGCAGATGCCAGGGTAATTAAAATTATCTGTTCCTACCAACTCCAATTATTTGGCTGCTTCAGTCAGATGCTCAAAAAGGCCTCGTTTGCATTCTCTTTCTGATTAACGGAGCTCTGTGGGACATCTCCTGTGCTCGTTGTCTCTTTCTCTGTCCCTGGGGACATGCACAGGGTCTATTTCTCACCTCTTCTTGAACCCCAAAGTATTCTTCATACAACCCTCCCCTTCCTATTTTCTTCTTCTGTTTCCTAAACAAGTTACATCTTCTCATATCAGTATTCCCCTCCAATGATGTCTTTCCATGAAGCACGTGTAAGGCTAAATGTTGTAGTTGTATATGATGGCTTTGAAGTCATCTCGTTTATTCCCTGTTCTCCTGGCATTTATGTGCAGACATATAATACGATCAGAAGGCTGCCCTGTTATTCTCACTCAGAGTTTTTCTCTGAGCCTACTGCAATTTCCCTTTCCCTTAGCCATATCCCAAGCCTTCAGTTGGTTTTGGGGCACCCGCTAGCTTTTGTGAGTGGGTCCCTTCAGACCTAGTTTCCAGTCCTCTCACTAGGTTGGAGAGGTACCAACCATATTCAACCAACCCAGACGCTACTTTTTCCAGCACTCTCTCTCTGCAGAAGACCATCTTGCCTGGGCAGCAGCAGGCACTTAAGCACAGCCCTGCAACTGGTGCAGAGGAGCAGAAGTCTGAGCAGACCTATCCTCCCTCAGCGCATCAATATTTTTTTGCGAGATCCTAAATGTCGTGCACAGCAGCGGGTTGTTGACATAGCTTTATAAGACTTGTAGGACAGCAGAGCTACTGAATTGGTTGGAAGCTTGGAGAACTTGCTTTACCGTGACGATACTGAAGACCTGCAGCAAATGCTGCTTAATGAAAGTATATTTAGAGGAGGCTTGATCTTAATCTTGAGCTATCCAGAAGAAACAAAAAGCTAGCAGGCAGGGGGTATAGTAAGATCCAGTCCCTAGAAGGCCAAACCAGGTAAGTTTGGACTAGAAGCCAGCCAGGTGCCTGTTTTGACCACAAACATTAAATAACTGCAACATTTTACATGGGGATAGGCTGATTTCCATACTTGCAGCAAATTTTAAGCTGGCGGTGGACACCTTTACAAAAGATCTGGTCTGTCCTGCTGAGGGACTGGGTTTGACTCCTGCACTCCTCGTGTGCGTCCTGGGCTGCGCAGTGCGGGACATCAGGCTAATGACGCTGGCCTTTTCCGGCCATTTGTCTGTGCCTCCAAAATCAGGTTCAGACTCCACCCTGTGTGCTTTGGTACAAGATTCCCCCAAAGATTAGCTGGGGAGAGCTCCTGCCAAACCGGGTCCCTCCAGCTGAGCCGTATCTGCGAGCCCAGAGGAGCAGGAAGAGCCAGGGCCAGTTCCTTCAAATATTTTACAGATTAAGACCAGGGTCTGGGATCTGTGGGAAGTCAGAGGAGTTCACAGACCCCAGCGGGTTATGGTCCTTGCTGCAGTGCTAGCGGTCTGCGCCAATAATTGCTGTCTTCCTCATCCGCCTAGCTTGGTCGTTCGCTATTGCGTTCAAATGCAATGACACTCGGCAATGTGGACAAGCCCTCTGACATTATTTGAGTGCAGCTGGAGGCATCTACTTTAGCCTTGAAAATGCCTCTTTCTTGGCAGTGCTTTGTGTTTATTATAATGCTGTCTGTAATGTGCAAAAGTACATTTCTTTTTTAACTTCCTTCTTTATGTACTAAAGAGTGTGGTTTTAATTAAGGATTTCAGATTGAAACATTTCCGGTTTTATGCGTTGTTTTTTGGTTGGGTTTCTTTTTTTTTCTTTAGGACAGTTTTCAGTTAAAATGTTTTAGAGTTTTGAAAAATACCAGATGCCCAGCTCACAAAGTGTGTGAAGAGCCCTAGTCACTCCCTCTTCCTCCCAGGGAAATCAGCTCCTCCGCCGAGTGGGAACAGCCAGGGATGGCCGATGGCGAGAATGGGGTCAGCAGGCAGGAGAGGACGGGCCAGGACTGGGATCGGCGGTTTTGAGCAGCACACCATGGCTGCGGCTCCTCGCACGATAGGAAACGTTGACTCAGACGCATAAAACGAAGCACCTGATTTTTGTGGATTCTGGGTTTACCCCCCCAAATGGCTAGGGATTGTAAGAGGAGATGGGCAAATAAGATGCTTTGCTTAATGGCAGAGCATCTCTGTTGCAGCGCCCGCCGGCGAGGGGTGTCAGGCGTGCCCCTGCCATCCCTGGTCACTGGCCGCAGCCCCCACCCACGGGGAAGTGAGGCCAACCCAAACAACTTGTAAAATAAAACAGTTGTTTTGCTGCACATCAACTGCCGTTAAAAGCAAAAATAAAAACAACTGGATTTTAGCTCTCCTGGTAGTAGAAGAGCTTAAAAATGTCCTATAAAGACACCCCAAATTTTTGAAAACAGCAGGCAATGAAAATTATGTTAAAACCAGGTTTCTCAAGCCAGTCCCATGATTTTTGGGAGCTTGACTCATGATTTTTGAATGTTGGGGTTTGGCAACACTAAAGTCCTCAGTTTGAATTTGTTCCTGATGCAGTATTTCAGCTTCCTAGCATGACTGATCAGTGTCACTCTCCTCTGGAGCAGCAAGAGACCGGGGGGCAGGAGGTAGAGAGGTCCAGTACCCAGTACAAGGCGCTGCGCCTTCTGCGACTCTGGGGATGCTGTCAGGTGGGTCTGGCTTGTATCCCTGTGCGAGGCTCTTCTGAATCAAGCCGTGTGTCTGCCACATGATAGCAGTTCAGGCAGCAAAAAGGGAGTATCGGAGCTGCCGGCCGGACTGAAGGGAATGGGTGAACTGGATGCACAGCTTACCTGGGTTAAGCATTTTACTGGGATTAAATCAACATGTTGAAAACATGTTTCATACCTATACATCTTTCATTCCAGTTTAGCCATGCAGCGTGTGCACAGGGTGTTGCTCAGCCCATGCTGCCCAGCTCAGTTTTTGCAGGAAAGTGCTGAAAACATCCATCCTCTTGCTGCAGTGTTAGCACTTCAGGTGCTGTCGAGAAAAAGTATTTATAAAGAAAACCTCTGCCTTGCAACTGTGGCACCTTGGAAGAATGAAGTGGATGCAGCTTGCCTGAGCAGCAAGTGATGCACAGGGGAGTGGGTCCCCGTGACGGCTGCTGCCGTCTGCCCCGCAGGCACTGCCCCACGGCCGGCAGGAAGAGGTGAGCGTGGGGACAAGCATGATGCTGCCCTTGGGTCTTCTTGCTCTGCGTTGTGTTACAGTGTACAGCGTACTGCAAGCTACGGCGTTATCTTGTACGCACCTGTGTGGGTTTGGGCTGCATGGGGTTTCCCATGCCTGGGAGGTGAGACTCTGTCACAGGAGGAGATCCCCCTCCATGTGGCTTCCTCAGCCAGGGAGCAGCAGTGCACAGGGACCAAGTCACCTCTCCTCTATGGCAGCACAGAAATGACTCACGTTTGTGCCTTGGGCCAGATTTAAACCGTATAAATCGCCATTCCCCCCACCCATGGGTAATGCTCTGCAGCTGCTCAGGTACCCCTGCTTCAAAGCCCCCCATCCTGCCATGATCCACAGCCCCGTCCTCCCTGCGAGGCAGCTGGGGAGGGGATTCGGTCCTCCCATCAACTGTCCCCATCCATCTCCAGCTGCGTGCCTATTTGGGAGCTCGCAGATCACTGAGTGCTTGAAGAGCTGACCACTTCTTGCCTATTTGGGAATGCTTTTAAATTGTTCCAGAAACTGCTGTTTGTTGATAAATCGGGGCGATCACAGAGAAGTGTTTTAGCTAAACTGTGTAAAAGAAGGAATGAGCTGCACTGCAGCACTGCCAGCTGTCATTGGATTTAGAAACACACATCATAGATTTTGCTTCTTTTCAGACAGCTGCGCTTATAGCTGCTCTTATAGCCATATAAAACAGTCATTCTGTCAGCAAACGGTCTGGCAGCGGAGCTGGGTTATATCTGCAGCCGTGTTCCCAAGCCTGGCGGGTTTGCTCCCTCCACATGCATAGGTAAAGCCCGGAGGAAGGCGGCTTTGTAGCTTGAGCTGTAACCTGTCCCCACCGTCGTAGCTTTGCACGGGGTAAAGAGCAAAATGCTGAGCTATGCCCACCAGCTGTGCAGGGGATAGTGCTGACAGGGCTTGTCTTTAGCACCCCTGGTTGTTAGGAATGGGTAGTTGCTGCCCTGAGAGGGTGTTTTGGGGAGTTTTACCCCAAGTCTGCAGTTGCTGCTAAAGAGTCTGGCTGATTTACAAACCACAGCTTGTTATAGCAGTACTTACAGTGATCAGGCCCTGTCTGCTACGGTCCACCCTATTTGGACTTTGGAGCTAAAGCTGAGAGCCCCAGGGACCACAATTAGATTTTAAAGGATTTCCTCAAGGGAAGGGAGATAGTGCCGATTTATCAAATTTGAAACTTTTAACGGGAACAATATTGCTTTCAATAAAACCATGTCTAGGAAGGGTTTCCTACCTAACAGACCACCTTTAAACACCCACTCAAAGTAGTATTTGAATGTTTTATACACATTTTATTTGCATTCCTTTATACAAAGTGGAATGACTTCAAGCAGACTAGCCTACCTGCATCAGGAGGCTGCTACTCCACGAGTGAGCTATGAGAGCAGGAGCGAGTTATTGCTGCGCATGCTGTTTCACACCAATCCCTCGTGCAAATGGTGTCAAGTGAGAAGTAGCTGTAACGCAGACTATCTCTGTCTCTTGGTGGGATGAGCTGCCTCCTGCAGAGGCCCCGAGGACACCAGTGGTGCAAGCACTGCAGAGCAGTGAGGATGCTGATGAGCTGTACCTGTGTTTTTCTCTGGAGCAGTTTCCATGGATCAAGCCCAGTGATCTGGGGTGGCCAACAAGGTGCACAAGAGCAGGTGGTGCTCACAGACTTATTTTCTCTTGCTGGGTTCTTCTGCTCTGCTCAAACCTGTAGCCCTCTCCCCACCCACCTCTGTTTTCCTCTGAAACTTTAGAAGATGCTGGATTCATCCTGATCCAAACGGGAAGATGTCTTAAGTTATGCAGCAGAAGAAAGCAGCTTTCTTAGCTGTAATGTGATCTTGGTTCCTTCCCAGGCACCAGGCTGGAACAGAGTGTTTGGAAATTGCCCCTCTGGTCATTATCTGAGCTTTACAGCATTTGAAGATTGAACCCAGATCCCACATCTCTTCTGAAGCTCCATGTCAATTTACACTTGTTCCTAGAAACCATTACTGTCCTGTGAGCTCTTTAACACGCAAGGATTGAAAACAGAGCTATTCTGCTTGTTTGAGCTCTTTTTTTTTGCATGAAGGCAGAGCTCAGGGCTCATTCCTTTTTCTCACCATCTGAGGATTAAGCCCAATCCTGACTGTTATCCGACCTCGATACCATTTACACACTGAACCCAATGCCTATGGCTTTTATCTGAGCCCTTACAGCATTTGGAAGCAGGCCATGCCCCTTGTCTGGTATCAAAAGCATTATATTAATTTGGGATTCATTCCACAAAATGAGGCTGTCAGCCAGGCTCCTTAGCAATTGGATATTGAACCCAGACCTAGTGGTTGTCTTCCAAGTTATATGCCAGCTGGGAACTCAGCCCACAATCCATGGCTGCCGGCCAAGCTCCTTATTGGCGAGAGATTGACACCAAGCCCCCAGACTGCTATTTCTGTACAGTGGTGGTAAGGACTAAACCTAGCCCACGTGGTCAGCATAATCACCTCTGCATTGGCAGTGAAATGAAAAATCTAGTTAAAGACTTGAATGAATATTGAGGGTCAATGTTCAGCTGCTTAAAGACCAGGGATGATGACAACAATTCCCTTGGAACAAGGCCCCCTCAATACTCCGGGGGGAATAGCCCCAGATCCCCCATCTGTCATCCAGCTGGATATAAAATCCAGGTTCTCATTAACACACAGTCCACAGAATTTCTTTACTGGCTGGCAGTATTAAAGCCAGTTCCTCCAACTTTCAGGTATTCTTCAGATGGGATTAAACTAGATCCCTTTTCTATAGCACTATTAGGCTCTGCCAAAGCACTTCTTGTCACTCAGAAGAGACCTCCAATGCTGCACCTTGCCTTGGGAACCGCTTCTCACATGCAGCACGCCCCCAGCCTTTGCTTCCCCATAGAGCAATAAGGAAGTCTGGGAGGTAAATGAGAGCAAGGGACAGCTCTGCACACCTCCATCCTCTTTGGGGGAAATTGGGAGCCTGAACAGGTAGAGGGAGCATTTCAGGTGAAACGTGTGTCTGAGGCAAGCAAACTTTTCCCTCCTGCCAGTAATTTTGCCTGGGAATTCTTCAGCATCTTTACACGGTGTGGTTTTACTGCATAGCAAAATGCTTCAGAAGACTGAATTAAAACCAAACAGCTTCCCAGCTGGGATGGTCATCATTAGAATGCAATTTCCAGCAATTGTGTGGGTTTCTTGGTAGCCTCGAAATCTTTAAATTTCTCTTTAAGCAGCAACTTTGAAGGAATGGCTAGCATGCAGCTAGAATAGGAAAATCTTTCCATGATGCAGTGGATCAAGCTGGATGTTGTAGTGCATATGGACAGTGTGGGATGTTGCTTTTCCTCTGAACTTGCAGTGATGGTGAAGGCTACTCTTTGGTGCTCTAACCGTGCAAATTGTGGATGGGGGGTTCTGGTTTCCCTGTCTGAAACCCTACCGTGACTGGGGATGGAATCCACAGGAAGATTTCAAGCCAGTTTTGCAGACCTGTCCCATGGGTCTGGAGTTACTCTGATGGCCTGTTGCGTATCTTCTGATTCATATTTATTTGCTAAGAAAACATTAAGTCCTTGCTACACACATGTGGTTTTATGAGGATTTTCAGCCCAAGAGAGCCAGTGCAAATGGGATTCAGCTGACTATGGTGGCAATTTGTTTGTAAATAAATTTTCCATGTACCCGCTTGTTCTTCTATAAGTGGGAATACCTCTCTTATTCCATCCGTTGTGCTAGCCAGCGATCTTACTCATCTCCTGTCTGAACACTCTGTACCACCCTTTCTGCCCCCTCCCTGCAAAGCTCTCTTTGGGCTTCTCTTTGCTCTTTGCCAGGTCTTTCCCAACCCCTTCCCTCTGCTATCTCGTGTGGGGTCCTCAAGGAGCAGGAGATGCTGCTGGCTTCGGTGCTGGCACCAGGAGCTGTTTGCAGGGACGCTCCAGGTATTGATCAGAATTAATGGGGAATGCAGAGTCGAGCAATACCCATGATTAGTTGAAATCGTTATTTCTAGAACTGCATTTCTTTGCTTTATCAACAGAAGCACTCATCTGTTGTGCATTTGCTTGGTCTCTCAGCTAACCTGCGGATTTGGGGAGTGCGGTGTGTGCTGCCCGCTCCATGCTCAGCTCTCGCCCCGTCCTCCTTGGTGCTGGCACGTGATGTACGTGCAAGAGACGGACGTGGTGAACAGTGGGGATAGAGGGAGAACAAGCTCTTCTTTCCTGTCCTCCTGGTTTACTTCCCAGAGTTACGAAAGCTCCAGGCACGCCATGCCATGCCCCGCCACCCCTCAGCCCACTGGCTGATCTCAGCCTCCGTCTCAGCGTGCACATGAATTTCCACTCTTTGTGCTAAACCCTGCCAAAGCAAAATTCCTGAAGCAGAACAAAAAATGTGGAAGACTTTCAAACCCAGAGATTATTGAACTGTCCCTCTTACCAAATGGGAGTCAATACTATGTTCTTTATAAAGTCTCTTGTATAATGTTTAATTCAGTAACTACAACTGGAAAGTCTTTCCAATTATTTTAAACTGCCAGAGACATTTTAATGTGCCTCAGATTTTGTGTGGGCATACCACAGAGTTAAGTGCCATCCATCTTTTAGAGAACTTTAAAATTTAGCCTCGTATAAAAAGGAGAAAAACGGGAAAGAATCCCAAAGGATGTACTTGTCCCACCACCATTTGTGGCCTCACAGACACCTTCTCCTGCATTTTCAAATTGTTTGTCTCCCTCTGTGCAGGGCGAGAGACCCATGAAAACAGCCAAAATCTTTAATTCCTGTGCAGAGCTTCAGCTGAGGGCAGGACTGTGAGCAGATCTTCACTGGCGGCTTCCCAGCCATGCATCGTCGGGCGGTGTTCACTCTCCAGATGCGTCCAAGCCTCTGCAACCGAGGATGTAAAAGGTTGAGAAAGCCCAAATATCTTCTGATTTCTTTTTTGTGCCAGGGCCAGGGGGCCTCTGTCCCTGCCTACTGGCTGCTGTTAGTCCCAAACCCACTGAGGCAGGTGCCCACCCCCCCTGAAACCTGCCAGCAGGCACTGCCGTTGGGTGCGAGGGAAGGGAGCACGTAGCTTTGCTGCCCTGGTTAGCCTCACTCCGACTACATGAGCATTAGTAAGTGGCAGAAACCGACTCTCCGCATCCTTGTACTTTTTTTTTTTCTTTCCCTTTTTTTCATCTTTTTTTTTTTTGCTTTGTTCCTTCTCCCTGAGCTCAGTGGCATGTGAGCACTGAGCGTGTGCATCTCTGCGCCGGGCGGAGGGGGAGAAGGGGCAAGGAGAACGTCTTATAAATCCAGTTCTGCTCTATTAAGATTCATTCTGGTACGACAATGGCTTTTTCTATTGAAATGCTTTGTGAAAGTCTTGCCTAATGATCTGTTAGCTGGGGAAAGGTTAAATTCCTGGAAGATTTTCTGTGTTTGATGAAGAAAAAACAGTGCCATTATCTAGAATTCAAAGTGAGTTTTAGCCAGCTGTTAATAATACTGCGATTCCTCATGTTCTCATTACTCAGAAGTAATGTGGCCATCCCTAGTCATGGCAGTAAAATATTTATAGCATTCTCTTTTGGCCTTGTTTGTACTTATGGAGGGCTGGACATCACTTGAGATCTTCTAAATATGCTTCTTTTTGTGCCTTAGCCACCCATGACAGTACTCTTCTCATCTAACCGCAGCTGTCTGCAACAGAGTTGTCCAGTTTAAGGTGGTCACCTCAGGAGGTGTCAGATATGCTCTTTAACCACTGACAGTTGGGCATCTTGTGCAAACTGGCCATCAAGGTTCTGCTAGAGTCACTGGAGAGACTGGTGCTTCCAGATTCACACCATCCTCAGAGGGCTGCCAAGGATAAAGGAGATAAATGGGCTTGACACCTGATACTCTGGATACCAAGAGTGCCCATATTAACAATCTGGTTTGATGCAGAAATAGGTTTATTAGTAGTTTTCTGCTCTTTGCAGCCTCGTTGCAGTCTGCAGGTCGGTTTGTGTGCTGGGAGACCACTGGAAACCTGCAGGAGCAACCCCCAGACATCTGTGTGTTTCTCCCACCTCTCTCCCCTGATCACTGAGGTTTCCAGCTCGGAAGGTCATGGCAGAACATGAAATACACGTGGCATCTCTGTGTCCAGGCGCATGGAAACAAAATAAGTGTTATGGGGAAAATACAATTTCACAGTGGCAGGCCCTGCGCTGGGATAAACAGGCGGCTTGTTTCCTCCGGTGGATGCATGGAAAATCAATTCCCAGTCCTCTGCAGAGGCTCCTAAACATGAACCAAATCCCATCCTGTAGTACTTAAGAACTACAATGGTTTTGGACCAGTGAAAAGGTTTCATTTCTAGCAGGGGAACTGCAGGTAATGCCTTTTTGCTATCTTCATGTTGTCATTTAGGTGTCTATCTTATCCTCTTTATAGGAGTCTCATTTCAAGTGCAGCTTTTTGCCTGGAGGTCTGAAGTAAATGAGTATTAAGTAGCTGTATCTGTCTCTAATTCACTAAACATCCAGAAAAACAGCTAATGTGCCTGAACCAGTGGGATGAATACATTAGATTAATCTAATTCAGCTACTTTTCGCTCAAACAGCCAGTAGCGTTTAGAAAAAGGTTGTGAAGGGATTAGGAATTTCTTTTCCACATTTTTACTTTCTTTTCCTTTCCATGATTTTGCTGCGTTCCATTAAACATTAGCTATTCAGTTAGCTTATTTCCTTGACCCTCCTTAAAACATTGCTTTTAAAATAAGTTTATTCTTCTCAGACCTCAGAGCTGGCTCCGTATTCACCGAGGCTTTCAGTGACCAGGAAAGGTGACAGAATAAACGCAGACACACAGGCTGTGAGCAGCTTATTGGGACCGGAGCGAGCAGCTCCTGGCTGTCACCATCTCACCTGCACCTTGGTCCAGCAGTGCGGGCACAGGGAGTCTCAGAGCATCGCCCCTGGGCTTAGAGCAATTCCCTGAGCGTGCGGTCGCCTCCTCTCCATCCCCTTCAGCTCCCTTGGCCATGGTGGTGCATGATAGTACCTTAGTGCCATGGCAAGTCTGATGTATGTATCCTCTGCTCCTTTATACCCCTCTTTATTAGAAATGTGTAAAGAGACCCAGAGCAGGCTGCCTAAACTCTTCAGTTTAACAGCAAATTACTGGTAGCTGCTCTCGATGTGCGTATTTCTCACTGCGGTTCGGTCTAGATCAGGATTACCTCACTTGCCAGAGAGAACATCATATGCAATTGTGTCAAAAGCCTTAAAAACCATCAAGGTATAAGACCTAAATGGCTGCTTTGCTGCCCGCAAGCCCTGCTCTCCTGTCAGTAGACTGCTTCAGTGTGATTTGTTCTTGACACATTCCTGTGGCTGTTGATCATCTCCTTATATTTTGTAAGTGCTGACAAGCAGCTTGATTGTTTGTCCAAGTATTTTTCTGGGACCTGAAGCCGGTCTGCCTACTCTGTAATTCCCCAGCGTCTCCTTCCCCTCTTCTGAAAGTAGAGCCCTCAGTCTGCCCTCCCCAGCCCCCTGGAACCTCCCCATTCCCGGTGGCACCTCACAGTTAAGGTGAGGTTGCTTCAGGAAGCTCACCGAGTGTCCTGGGATGCAGTTCAACAGGCAGGGATGATTGAAAACACCCCAGTTATCTAATTACTCTCTAACCAAATCTCCTTGTGCTGCTGTGTGAGTTTGTATCCTGCTAACACTGGCATTAGCTTCGTCAGGGGTTTGATTGCTTTTTAATTTTTAGGGAAGATTGAAGTAAAAAAAGGCATTAAGCGTTTTGGGTCTCCCAGCAGCACCCTGTGCTAATGTCACCCCTCCCTGAATAGTGGGTCAGCTCTTTCTTTGCTCTCTACTTCTGCTGCTGGCTGGTGCCCCACTGCTCATCAAGGCTACAGCAGGGCAGGGCAGATGCCAGCTGGGGAGCTTTGGGGCCAGCAGGTAGGACACGAATCCTGTCAAGACCCCAGGACTCCAGGAGGGCCACCCCAGCAGCAGGGCTTGGCCAGGCTGTCACCAGGCAGGGAGTCCTCCTCTCTGCCCGAGCTTAACGGGTGGCACGAAGCTCCTCTCTTTGTGTGCAGAGCAGAGGTTAGCTGGGTGCGCAGTGCACACCTTGGAGGCTCTACTTGATTGTTGCTGGGGCTTGGTTACTGCACATGGGGCTGTGGGAGCAGAGAGCAGGCTGTGGTGGCGTGCAGCAGAGGTGGCCGTGAGCTGGGAGCCCTGGGGTGGTGATTTCCTCCTCTGCTCCCCAGGCACTGCAGGGATCTTCTCTGGAAGAGATGCAAGGCAGGATAAGCACAGGAAAGGCTGAACTTTCCTTGCCAAGAGCAGATGAAAAGAGATGCTATAAAGTCACTTGTCTCTGGTAACATGGCCCCTAGCTCTGACACAGTGGTGGAGGGCATCCAAGTTTCATGCTGGAAGGAGATGAGCCCACACCTGGAATCCTATCCCTGTTTCAAAGATCAGGTACATTTCTGCGGTTACAGATGTAGCGGGGATGGCATTTGAACCTGGCTCATCCTACGCAGAAGGCAAGGTCTGATGGACAGCAGGATCATTTGAACCTCCCTGGAACTAGGTTTCATTTGAATTACAAACTGGTTTTTGTTTCTTCCCAGCCAGGTCTCTAGACAAACTCTATAACTTTGCTGACTGCTCTGGCCTTCACCTGATCTTTGCACTGAATGCTTTGCGCCGAAATCCCAACAACTCCTGGAACAGCTCCAATGCCCTCAGCCTGCTGAAGTACAGTGCCAGCAAGAAGTACAACATCTCCTGGGAGCTGGGTAACGGTGAGTGTGGGAACAGGAGAGACACGGGAATGGAGCTCAGATATTCCCTTTTAGAAGAGGATATTTGCAAATCCCAGGATGCTTTGCCAATGTAATTTCAGAGGGATTTAAAGGCCCCTGCTATAAGGCAGCACCATCTCTAAGACAGACCTGGCATGTGTTAGCACCTTAGATGGATGTTTCCATTAGTTGCTATTAAGCACATGAAAAGTTTCTGCCCTGGCTGCTGGGCACAGCCAGTCCTGGGGTGGCCAGACCAGCAGCTCTATGGACTTGTATGGTGGCTACAGTGCCAGGGGAACTTGGGGACCCTACAGGGACAGGAGTATGACACCAAAGTGCAGTTCCTTCACCCAGCACACAGCAGAAGGGGCGCGGGAGGAGATGCTGGCACAGGAGAGCAGGCGATGGCCCTCATCCACTCCTCAGAGGCTCCTTCTTCTGCTCCACAGAGCAGGCAGGCAGCTCTGCGGAGCTCAAGCTGTGCAACAGCATGTGAGCTGTGTGTCTCTCTCTGGAAGCGCTGATGAAGGAGCGTAGCTGGCAAGCCTTGCTTTTCTATTTTTATTTTTCCAGAGCCCAATAACTATCGGACCCTGATCGGCCGCTCGGTGAACGGCAGCCAGCTGGGGAAGGACTACATCCAGCTGAGAAGCCTGCTGCAGCTTATCCGCACTTATTCCAGAGCAAACCTCTATGGGCCGAACATTGGGAGGCCCAGAAAGAACGTCATCGCTCTCCTGGAAGGGTAAGTGATGTTGCTTTGATCAAGAAGAGATCAGAAATCCCTCCTGAGACTGCTGCCCTTTGCAGCAGGTAGACTTGCTCTTTGGCTTCTCAATGTCCAACAGCTGCCAGGACAGCGAGGCTCTGTGCAGCTCAACCACCGCAGTACCAGGGGCTTGGGAACATGGTTGTTTGTGCTGCTAAACTTCTGCAGAGATCCCTGGCGGGATTTTGGGCTAGGATGATTAACACTCTCCCAAGTATTCCCAGCATTTCCCACCTTGTTGAGATGTGAAGATAACGCAGTGGTGTGGGTGCAGGCTCCTGCATGCCTGTGGGCTGCAGGGCCAGGAGGTGGGTCCTGGCACCACTTACCAGTGTAGATGTTGTCTCAGAGTCCCCCTGGACAAATTGCTTTGCTCTTCCCATTTGGTGACTTCTTCTCCCTGTGCTTTCTCCATCTGTGCAGAGGAAGAACCTGTAGCAACTTTCTTCACTAGCCAAGCCCTCTGCTCCCTCCTAGGAGAATTGGTTTGTCTCTAGTTTGGGGAGGCCAGAGGTGGAGAAGGAATGGTGACAGTGAGGGACGCAGACACCTGGAGGTGACATTGGACAGCTACAGGAACCAGGGAGGTGTGGGAGCCTTGGCAGCAGG
>NW_008824722.1:1702005-1702388 GCF_000699105.1 Pygoscelis adeliae | reverse complement strand
AATTCCCTGCAGGACTGTAAACAGAAACTCCAGTGCAGAGGGCTGGGCAGGGGGAGGTGTGGAAGGGACTCTGCTGGGAGCAAAGCTGGGTCTAGCATTCATTAACATCTGCATGAATGATCTGGCAGAAACAATAAACAGCACACTGATGCAGTCCCCGGCGAGGCGGAGAGGGAGCCAGGGCCAGATTCTCAGCTCTGCTGCAGCAGCACAAAGAGACCATAAAGCTGGTGGAACCATCTGCGATGCCAGCATCCCTCCCGCTGACGAAAGGGGGGGAGCAGCCCCTGCACCCTCACCATGGCTGCCGCCGATGCCACATGGGCGCATCGCTCGCCGGAGCCCCCGCGTTTGGTACGGTGCGGGGGGAGTTACCAGATGTT
>NW_008824722.1:1695990-1701963 GCF_000699105.1 Pygoscelis adeliae | reverse complement strand
GCTGAGTAAGAAAAACAACAGGGATGAGAGCCAAGAAGCTCTTAGAGAAAGGGAAGTCCTACTGCTGCGTTTGCCCTTCGTGCGCCGCAGCCAGGTCCCAGGGAAGAGGGGTCAGAAGAGCTGAGTCGCACGGCCAGGGTGGTCCGGCAGCTCTGTGTTGCTGGAGCCACGCTCTGACTGACGGTGATGCCGGGAGCAAGGCTGTAGCGTGCAATCCAATGGAAGGGATGGCAGAAACACCATCTCAAATGAAAGGGAAGGAAGGTAAGAGCTAGGGTTTGAGCAGCCCTGGTGATGGGATGGTGGGAGCTCTCCAGACCCCCACATTGGTCTGAAAGAGCTGTAATGAGCATGCCTACTCGCCAAGCTATATGCTGTTTCTCTGCTGCCATCCCTGCCTGCCAGGGTGACGCTGGTCCACAGGCGCTCAAAGTGATTTCTCTCTCCCATGAAGAAACTTTGTGTCCTGCACTCCAGACCCTGGTGTCTGCAGCTCATGGCAAGTGGCACGTGCCTGCATGGCCTTAAAGCCCACGGGGTCCTGTGAGACAAGAGCTGCTTGTCTTTCCACATAAAGACCCCATTATTACCAGGCAGGGTGTAAAGAGGAGGAAGAAGTCTGATTACACAAAGACAAAGGGCTAAACGCTCATTTGCAGTATTTGGAAATGGAGTTGCAAAAAGACAAACAAATAAACCCCAGTGCCTAAGCTGCTTGACAGCGTGAGCTTTATTCCCAGCAGCTCCCTGAGGTCTCTTCAGAACTCTCGGTTAGTGCTACCAAGAGCTCTGCCTTCTGCAGGAGCATCGCAGAACTAGTCAATGGGATGTGGCTCAGCATGCGCCTGGGGCTGTAACAGCCAGGACATGCCTCTGGGGATCCTGAACGAGCACCACACAGTCAGCAAGCAGGAGAAAGGAGAAGGAATTTAGGAAGATGCTCTCAATGGCAAGCCTGCTGTTTGCCTTGCTAGACCACCGTGAGTGGTCTACATAGTGCTCGCAGTAGGAGGAAGGCTCTAGGGCAAATAAAGTGTGTGCAGTTAATAGTCCTGATGATGTGAAATCTGCAAAGTTTTGCTCTTATTTTAAAAAATGTGATGAACAGCAGAAGTCAACCAGATAGGAAGAGATATGCTAAGTGGAAGATTATGACTCAAGTGTTAAGTAAGGCTAGAGGGAAGAGATGATACACCCCAGCGCAGAAGTCAGGACGGGTGGATTAGTCTGCCAGGCAAGCAGTGCCCTATTACACAAAGTGAGGAAGCGGATTTTGGGGGGGACAAATAAGGGAAACGAGCTGAAGTGAGAAAGGAGAGCTCAGAGAGGCCCAGGGAGCGTGATCTCTGACAGTAGAACCTGGAGTTAGATGTTCTCCAGGGAAAGCTTCTAGAGTTACCTGAGGTGCTGAAACACTCAGAAAAGTCTCATTGTGAAGTATTACCTAAAATTACATTTTCTTGTTGCATGCTCTGTGTTCCAAACATTGTAGTCTATTGTTTAACCATTATCTCAAGCAACAAAGCTAAACTTATTCTTTATGTTTAAACCTTGTCCTGCAATAACGGTAGTGTTGACATGAATTGGACATTGCACTCTGCTGCGCACCAGGCTCTGTCTGTCTCAGTGGTGGGAGATGGACACCTCCAGGGCCATTCTGACCCAATCCTAGGGCCTGTCCTCCAGGACAGGGTGGCAATGAACCCCTCCTGGGGCACCACCTTTCTCTGGGGTCTGCTAGACAGGCTAGATGATGAGTGCAGATCAGGCACCTGAAGGTTTGCGGCATATAGGGGTGTGTGCATGCTGTCCCACTGCAAAGGCTGTCCTTAGGCAGGTGACACTGAACTGTGCTGGGTGAAACCTATGCACTTTCTGATGATGGAGGTTAGGATAAGGTGAGGGTAGGAGAGCCCTGCCTGAAACGCAGCAGCACGGGCTTTGCACACCCTTCACTGCTGAGTTATTGCTCCTGAGCTCTTGCACCACCCTGCACAGTGCAATGGCTCAGAGTAGCCACAGAGTGTATCGGTGTCACGCTGGGCTGGCAAGTCCAGGAGACTGGACCAGGACTGCTACTGCTGATGTAAGGATGGGCTCTGCAGTGATAGAGCATTGCTCCGATGGCTGGGGCCTGCTGTGCGGGAGGCTAGAAATGGTGTCTTGTGAACGCACAGGTGCAAGAGGGAATTTCTCCAGACACAACCAACAGTTGAGCTTGATGAGGTGTTAATTAGACCATTCATGCAGCCTGAGCTGTTGGAGAGCAGGCCACGTTAGCTACCTACCGTGTCTGCGGGTACAGGAATCCCAGAACTGCTCAGAATTTTCTTGGGGAAAAAATTGTGAGATTCTAAGGAATTAACATAGATTTTAACAGCCGATCAGGAATCAGACACAAAGGTTAACGCATGACTGAATTACACATTCAGTGCTGGAAGAGAAGAAATGTGAGGGAAAGGTATTAGGAAGAAGAGATGCTAACACGTGTTAAAGCTCAGGACATTTGGTACAAAACCTAGGCCAGCATATCTCGGCAGATTTGGCTAGGGGCTCTCATGACCTTGTTCCTCGGCTGGTGTAGCCTAGTTTTTGCCACTGGACGCTCACAAGCATTGAGGTGTTACCTCCACCACGGCAGGAGCTGCAGTGCCAGGAGGATAAAGGCTGGCAGGCACTTGTGTCCACGCTAGGCTGGCTGTTGTTGATGCTCTGTGGCCACTTTGGGTCCTGAGCCTGTGAAGTCACCAGAGAAGTGAAAATCTTTCTTGTCTGGAGCTACAGCCTTTTCCCACCTCCTCATCCCCCAGCTCTCAGAGCCACCAGACCTGCTGCCTCCTTGGCTTTCTGTCTGCCCTCCTTCCAGCCCCCTTGGCCCCTTCTTGCTGCTGCTGTCACCATTGCACATCCACCCTCTGGTCACAGAGCCACAGCACCTCCGGCCAGGTGGCAGCAGCAGGCGAGGAAGCTCCCACATGTCAATCCTCACCTCACAAGGCACAAAAGTTTCTCATCCTTTATGATTTTACTGACTCCTCCTCCTGGTTTGTAGTACTTGTGGAGAGTTAACCACCCATCTGGGTCACTTTGGCTCTTTTTGGTGATGATGTCATTCTACAGTGCTCTGAAAGGAGCCCATAAAGGTGAGGAAGCACGTTTTTTCAGTGGTGATGAAGCCCTTCCTGCCTGCCAGCTGTGGACATGGCAGGGTCGGGAGGGGACTTGGAGACGATGTCTTGACTATCTGTGGGCAGCCCAGGTAGGGGTCAGGTTAAAACCTGTCCCAGTCCTCAGTCCTGCTCCCTGTATCCACAAATCAACCCCAAGGCCAGGTTCTTGTGTTGGTGCTTATGTGGTAGAGAGAGGTGTTAGCTTATAGCTCATGAAATGGCACAGGCTGTACACTTGGGGTCCAACACAACCGGAAGCCAAAGCAAAATCAAGGTGCTAAAAATGGGAGAGTCTTCAGTAGCATTTTTATGATGACTGCCCGTGCCTTGTGTTCATGCCATTATGAGGGTGAAGAGGGCTGTGGCTGCCCGAGCAGGTCAGCACACATCAGTCGGTCCAGGCATTGCTTTTTATCTGCAACTTGTTCTGGAGTAGCAGCCAAAGACAGTGTATGGATAGAGCTTGTTTGTTTGAATTCAAGTAGGGAGGAGAAACAAGGAGAGCCTGGAGTAGGCAGTATGCGATGGCATTGTAGAAGTCATTGTCACAGGGTATTGCGGAGGCCAGAAGTGTGTGTTCAGAAAGGGACTGGACAAATCAATGGTGGGAAAAAGCATCAGTGGTAATGCAACATCATGGTCCAAATGCAACCTCCAGAGTCCCAAGGCTGGGTGGGGCAGTCTGGGACATAAAGCCCTCTTCGATAGAAGGCTTGTGCAGCCCTACCGTAGATCAGGTTTGTTGAAGAAAGGTGATGCTGAGCAGAGACAGAATACAATATAGCAGCAGACTTATACGTAGTCCCAACCAGGCTCTGCTCCCTGCAGTGAAATCCCTGTCTGAAATCTGGCACTGCAGGTCAAAGTCTTTGCAGCATGTGGCATGAGTTGGGTCTAGTACCTGTCTCTGCTGCTGCAGGTATTTGATTGTGCCACTGGAACCTGAAGAAGTTAGTAAGTGAAGCCTGTGCCCTAGTCCCCCTCACCAACCAATTCAGACACGAGATAAAGCTATTTCTACCCATCACTGTTGGCTCAAAGGGCAGAGATCTGCCACCCAGCTCTAGGGATCCACCACGGCACCACAGTGTTGCTCCTACATTTGGGGCTTGGGGGGGGGGGGCAGTTTGCTTTTGTAGTACTCCAGGGAGCAACAGCTGAAATAACCCGCGTTTGTGAAGTCCAGCACCCAGGAGTCAGACGATGATGCTAAACCGCCTGGGAGTCTGTGCAATGGTAACTGCTCTCATTGTGCAGCTGCATTCTTTGTTACAGGATCACTTTTTTTTATTATTTAAAGGACGACAATCTGCAATTACCTGCATGGGAAAGAGATTTCCAAATGCAGATGGCTCTTTAATGTATCAGGAATAAGCCTAGGAAGTTCCAGTGGCTGGAAGCTGAAGCCAGACACATTCAGATGAGAAATAACATACTTGGAGGCTAATTAACCATGGGAGCAATTTGCTTAAGGTTGCAGTAGGTGCTCCATGACTGGCAAGTATTGAATCAGGACAGGAGATCTATTTCAGAGACCTGCCCGCACTCAAGTGAAAGTTGCGGTTCTGGGAGATGTGGCTATGGGAGATGCTCTGGGAAAGGTCAGATTTGAGCCGTGGTTTCACAATATGGAGTTGTGGTGTTAGTATCATCTTGTGGTGTTGCAGCCCTCCTGCCCCACTCTCCCACAGCTCGTTCCTGACCTGTGAGGTGCTGTCCCATGTTATGCCAGTATTACTGTTTCTGGGACAGAGCTGTGAACTGTTTAGGTGACTGATCAATGTTAAATTACATTTTCCTCAGTGATTATTTAAAAGCAAGCTTGAGCTTCAGTTCTAGCTCAACACAGGCCCCACAAGTAGTAATGCTGGCATGGGGTGCTGGCACACAGGCAGTTGCAAAGGTAAGGAGATGGACACTCAAGTGAAAGTTGCGGTTCTGGGAGATGTGGCTATGGGAGATGCTCTGGGAAAGGTCAGATTTGAGCCGTGGTTTCACAATATGGAGTTGTGGTGTTAGTATCATCTTGTGGTGTTGCAGCCCTCCTGCCCCACTCTCCCACAGCTCGTTCCTGACCTGTGAGGTGCTGTCCCATGTTATGCCAGTATTACTGTTTCTGGGACAGAGCTGTGAACTGTTTAGGTGACTGATCAATGTTAAATTACATTTTCCTCAGTGATTATTTAAAAGCAAGCTTGAGCTTCAGTTCTAGCTCAACACAGGCCCCACAAGTAGTAATGCTGGCATGGGGTGCTGGCACACAGGCAGTTGCAAAGGTAAGGAGATGGACACTCAAGTGAAAGTTGCGGTTCTGGGAGATGTGGCTATGGGAGATGCTCTGGGAAAGGTCAGATTTGAGCCGTGGTTTCACAATATGGAGTTGTGGTGTTAGTATCATCTTGTGGTGTTGCAGCCCTCCTGCCCCACTCTCCCACAGCTCGTTCCTGACCTGTGAGGTGCTGTCCCATGTTATGCCAGTATTACTGTTTCTGGGACTTCTGTTTACCCACCTAGAGATGCTGCCCCAGCAGATTTTGAGGGCTTCTGCGTTTGCCCAGGTTTCTGATGTGTGGAAGTCCAGCCAGGAATACCACACGGGCATGCCCTGGGGCTGCCACCCATCTGAGTTACAGGGCATCGCTACGGTAGTTGCCCACATTGCCTGCACAGCATGGGCTCAGCTTGTCCCACTGCTCCTGGGGAGGGGATTAACTGCACATGCGCTGCGCGGTCGATTGGTGCTCACAGAGAAAGGCCAATGTGTAGGAAAATGGCAGATTTACTGCGCCCGCCCAGCCCATCT
>NW_008824722.1:1689338-1694890 GCF_000699105.1 Pygoscelis adeliae | reverse complement strand
CAGAGTTGTGTCCCACAGTGGGGGGGTGGGGGGGGGGGGGGGCAGTTTGCTTTTGTAGTACTCCAGGGAGCAACAGCTGAAATAACCCGCGTTTGTGAAGTCCAGCACCCAGGAGTCAGACGATGATGCTAAACCGCCTGGGAGTCTGTGCAATGGTAACTGCTCTCATTGTGCAGCTGCATTCTTTGTTACAGGATCACTTTTTTTTATTATTTAAAGGACGACAATCTGCAATTACCTGCATGGGAAAGAGATTTCCAAATGCAGATGGCTCTTTAATGTATCAGGAATAAGCCTAGGAAGTTCCAGTGGCTGGAAGCTGAAGCCAGACACATTCAGATGAGAAATAACATACTTGGAGGCTAATTAACCATGGGAGCAATTTGCTTAAGGTTGCAGTAGGTGCTCCATGACTGGCAAGTATTGAATCAGGACAGGAGATCTATTTCAGAGACCTGCCCGCACTCAAGTGAAAGTTGCGGTTCTGGGAGATGTGGCTATGGGAGATGCTCTGGGAAAGGTCAGATTTGAGCCGTGGTTTCACAATATGGAGTTGTGGTGTTAGTATCATCTTGTGGTGTTGCAGCCCTCCTGCCCCACTCTCCCACAGCTCGTTCCTGACCTGTGAGGTGCTGTCCCATGTTATGCCAGTATTACTGTTTCTGGGACAGAGCTGTGAACTGTTTAGGTGACTGATCAATGTTAAATTACATTTTCCTCAGTGATTATTTAAAAGCAAGCTTGAGCTTCAGTTCTAGCTCAACACAGGCCCCACAAGTAGTAATGCTGGCATGGGGTGCTGGCACACAGGCAGTTGCAAAGGTAAGGAGATGGACACTCAAGTGAAAGTTGCGGTTCTGGGAGATGTGGCTATGGGAGATGCTCTGGGAAAGGTCAGATTTGAGCCGTGGTTTCACAATATGGAGTTGTGGTGTTAGTATCATCTTGTGGTGTTGCAGCCCTCCTGCCCCACTCTCCCACAGCTCGTTCCTGACCTGTGAGGTGCTGCCCTGCCCGAGGCTCCTGTTCCTCCACGGGCCTCTGACATGTTCTGTTTTCCCACCTAGAGATGCTGCCCCAGCAGATTTTGAGGGCTTCTGCGTTTGCCCAGGTTTCTGATGTGTGGAAGTCCAGCCAGGAATACCACACGGGCATGCCCTGGGGCTGCCACCCATCTGAGTTACAGGGCATCGCTACGGTAGTTGCCCACATTGCCTGCACAGCATGGGCTCAGCTTGTCCCACTGCTCCTGGGGAGGGGATTAACTGCACATGCGCTGCGCGGTCGATTGGTGCTCACAGAGAAAGGCCAATGTGTAGGAAAATGGCAGATTTACTGCGCCAGCCCAGCCCATCTGTGCAGCACATGTGCAGGGATCTGAGCCCTCCTGGAAGCGTCTGGTTTGCTCTGCCTGTGCTGCGCTGCACACATGGACATCGTGCAGTCCAGGAAATCCCAGATAAAAATGTGCCAGCGCTGGTCATTTGGACCTTATGGATCTTCACTGGCCTCAAAATCTGTGGTTTGAGCAGCACAGGTGCTACAGGAATAAAGGGATTAGTAACACCTGTATTCCTAAGCCGAGGATATTCGGATACCTGTGCATCATTGCATCTCCACCTGCCCTGGGCTTTCATCTCTTGCATGTGCAGTACCACTTGTTGGCTGTTGAGCCAACAGCTCTAGGTTCCCTTTGGAGGGTAGAGACCATTGCCCAAGTCATCTGGGGTGCTTCAGGCACAACTCCAACATTAAGGCAGGACTTGAAGTTTTACCAAGAGCTTTTGAACTTCATCCTGCAAAAATCTCAATAAAAGGAAAAAGAAAGAAAGAAAAACAGACGTGGAAAGCAAAATTTGAGCTAGATATGCATCTTTTACGGTAAAATTTGAAAATGACCAGAACTAACCGATTTATTTCACTCTTACAGAGACAGAAGAGGAACACTAAGCAAGCCAGGGCCTTTTCTGTCCTGCTTTTGGTCTGTACTGTGCTGCCTGAGTGATGCCTGTGTCCTAGAACAACGTTTTCTCAGGAGCTTTTTAACAACAGGTCATTTAGCTTCCTAGAGACATGGGAGATGGGACAGAGAGATGTCCTGCTTCTGCTGCTCCAGGGATGTTGAGGTTATACCAAGGGTTCGCTTTGCTTTTCAGTCCATGCTCAAAGTCCACTGTAGCGGGTGTGTTTGCAGCAGGGCTGTAGGCACCGTGGAAATGGCAAGGAAAACCAGAGAGCTGCTTCTCCCGAGCTCGGTCTGCTCATGGTTTTGGACTGCGAGTGGAGAGTGCCAACCTGAGCCTGAAGAGGTGATTTAGTAAAGTCCAGGGTGGTTTATTTTATAGCCAGAACATAAAGCATTTGAGGTTAGAAAGCAAGCTGGGCTAATCTTCAAACCCAATTGCAATATATCGATCTTCAAACCCAATATAGATTGTGTTCGTAATTTCAGTTTAGAGTTCATTAGTTCACTCTTATACACTTCATGCGCTACATTTTAGGCAGCGGTCCCTGTACTGAGCGTTTAAAACCTGGGAGTCGGGTTTTTTGATCCTTTTGGCATATTTCCACACACTTAGATTTGTAGAACAATATTTGCAAAATCCCCTTTTTGCCAGATGACCCATATGAGTTGCGGGGAGCTTGCACCTCTCCCTCTGGCTGCACCACGGCTGGTCCAGCTGGTCTCCTTGCCCTGCTCAGCTGGGGAGGAACCATCCTCAAACCACTGCCCTGGTACTGGCCTCCCGGGCCTGACCCTCAGGAGAGATGTAAAAGCATTTCTGAAAGGCGAGCCTGGGAACCGAAGCTCACAGCACTGCTAGGCAGCAGAATCAGGGATGCATCAGTGCTACAGGGTTTTACAGCATGTTATTGTTTTTCCATTTCTAATTGTATCTCTTCCCTCTCTGTCCACGGGGATTTATTACCACTGCCTTTGCCAGTGTCTTCTTATGCTTCACAGGGTCCAGCTGCCCTTTTGTCCCAGTCTATAATTGACCATCGTCATTAATTTAAAGTCAGAATGATTGTTTCCGAGCTATATTTAGCCTGAAGTTTGCTGCTCTTGTTTCAGACCTGATTAGAGGCTCGTGTGCTGGAAAGCTTGCTGTTCTTCCCTGCCATGACAACTGGCCTGATAAAAGGCCTCATCTCTCCTCACAAACCTTCCCTTTCCTTCCCCATCCTCAGTCACGGGGCTGTCCTCGGGGATTTGGGGTTGCAGAACCCACCGCCACTCATCCCTGTGTTCCGGTGGAGTCAGGACAGCTGTGTGATTCCTGTTGTGTTCCCGGGATCCCTGTGCATCAAAGAGCAGCCTGAGACAATACAGCATCGGTTTCTTTCTCATCACGTTCACTTGCTCAAGCCCATGTCTCCTGTCATGTGCATGCATTATCGCTTCCAAAATGCATCAGCTACGCAGCGCACGTTACACCGCTGAACAGAAAAGCGTGCCTGTCCAGTTGGTGTGTGCCTTTGTGCGTTTTCATATCTCTGCTCCTAAGTGTAAGAATAGAGTTACCGCTTGGGCTTCCTCCTGGGAGCCGCAGTTTTCCAAGGTGCAGTTTGGATTGCTGGACCAGGGAGCCAGGGAGGGACTGTCTTGGATGGCAGCAAGCCTGTGCCAGAGGCTGCTGCTGCGGTGGTCACACGCAGTCCCCAAGATGAGGAGTTGCTTTGGTTTTGGCATCAGCAGCGTCAGCAGATACACCTGTGTAGCCTCAAGTCTGACTCAAATAGGAGCTGTCTGGAGTAGGTGTATTGTCTTAAAGATAGTTGGGTCATAAGCCATCAGGAGACTAATACATACACATAACTCACTGTAACCTTGTGCATGGAAGTGCTGTGGTTAGTAATAGGAACGGGGCCGACTAAAAGTGCACCCAGGTTGGAATCCCATCAGTTTGCTAACAGCCAATGCCCAAGAAAGAGCATCAAAAAAAGGGAAGCACGTAGCAGTATTTGTCCAGCCTTTCCTCCCATCCTCCAATGCTCAGGGGCTTCCTGAGCTAGCTGGAAGTGGCATCTTTGCATCTAATAGGTTTGCTGGTTTTTTCTTCCATTTTCTTCCATTTTCCCAGTCCTTGCTTGAGTCCAGGGAAGGAGTTCCTCAGCTTAAATACATGTTGGGTGAAGAAATGTCTCCTTTTAAGATGGGCATTTAAAACTTTTTCTTTAATCGCTACTAAGGTTGTTGCAGTTGTAGAACTAAGTACATACCCCAAGATCTTGTTCCTGAAATGCTGTTGTGCTCCAAAAGCTCTCCCTATCTGCCCCAAAATGATGCTTAGAGCTCTGCTGCCAGCTGGGTTTCACTCCGTTATTCTCAGCTGTGCTTGCTACAAGCATTTGTATTAAGTATAATTTATTCTTTCCATTTAAGGATGCAAAGATTTCATTAGAAAGGGTCTGTGAGTGCAGTGACCGTCTTTGGTATCCTGTGATGTAGGGTGGGCATTGGTTGTTGTAGGACTTCCCGTGTGACAACATTGGGCTTAAACAGTTTCTTCTGTTTCCTATAGGTTCATGAAAGTGGCTGGCAGCACGGTGGATGCTGTTACCTGGCAACAGTAGGTATTCACCATTTCTTCTACTTTCCAACACTAATTGCGGTGATCAGATGACGACACTGGGAGCAGAGCTGATGCACTGTCTGGGTGTGAAAGGGGACAGACTTTGACAGCCACCTTCTCTGTCCTCCTGCTGCATTTAAATAGGTGGAATAGGCTCTGTCCCTCTCTCTGGAGCCTCTCGAACAAATACAGGAGGGGATGTATTAACCTTTACCACTACAGCTGAGACAGAGGCTAAAAATACCACTGCCTGCATGCCTGCCCTGCCTGATGGCTGGAAACAAACCCTGTGCTGGACTGCTGAGTCCCCGGAGGCAGCTGGGAGGAGAGGCAGCTCTGGTGGTAGCCGGGGTGGGGACGACAGGGAAGCAAAAGCCGCGTGTGACAGGTGTACGGGACTATCTGAAAGCCCTTTTCCTTTCCCCCCGATCACTGTCTCCCTGCAACCACTGGCCTGAAGCTAAGCTGGTTTGGCCCAGAGGAGGGGGAGGCAGCTTAGTTCAATGGTAAATGCGTAATGCCCCATTCCCCGCTCCGTTTTGTAAGGGTCTCGGATGTCCGTAGACACGCCGCTGTCCTGCACTGCAGATGAGGCCCCAGAAGCAGATGTCAATGGAAAGGAGGTGAACATCCAAGATCCAGGCCCCAGTGGGGCTGCCAGAGAGATGCTGATACCTGATTTCCCCTGGTTCCTACACATGAACGTGTGCTACAGTTCAGAAGAGGCAAAGCAAGCTCTGAGCTGTAGCACTGACTATGACAAGCACCAAGTGGAGGGAAAGGTTTTCTTATTTGGGGGAAAATCCATAAACACCTTTTTCCTCCTCTTATTTCCAACTGCCCCAGTTTGCACATTGTGGCCAGAGGCAGGTTCCCCAGCAGGCTGTGACCCTCTGCAGTGGGAGTGCAAAAGCCAGTGCAAAGGTGAGGCAGTGTCGTGGTTTAACCTCAGTCGGCAACTGAGCACCACACAGC
>NW_008824722.1:1681064-1689321 GCF_000699105.1 Pygoscelis adeliae | reverse complement strand
TCGGAAGAGTAAAAGTGGAAAACTCGTGGGTTGAGATAAGAGTTTGATAATTGAAATAAAATAAAATAATAATGATGATAATAATAATAATAATAGAATATACAAAGCAAGTGCAATTGCTCACCACCCGCCAACCGATGCCCAGCCCGTCCCCAAGCATCAGCCCCCCCGGCCAGCTTTCCCCAGTTTATGTACTGGGCATGACGTCCCATGGTATGGAATGTCCCTTTGGCCAGTTGGGGTCAGCTGTCCTGGCCGTGCCCCCTCCCAGCTTCTTGTGCACCTCCAGCCTTCTCAGTCGGTAGAGCGTGGGAAGCTGAAAAGTCCTTGACTAGTGTAAGCGCCACTTAGCAACAACTAAAACATCGGTGTGTTATCAACATCGTTCTCATCCTAAATCCAACACACAGCACTGTACCAGCTACTAGGAAGAAAATGATCTATCCCAGCCGAAACCAGGACAGGCAGTGTGCAAGCAGAGCAGTGACTGCCAGAATTGACAGAAAAAGGGTTTGTGGGGCAGGCAAGACTCTCTCCTGCCACAGAAAGGACACATTTCAGAGACAGGCACTCACTGGAGCAAAAACCATGGCGAGACCCCCCTGTTCCCAGAAAAAGCGGATTTGCTCTGATGCTGGGTTAAACTTCCCACGCGGGGCACTGGCCTTTGAGCACGAGAGCCAGGGTCTCAGGTCCAAGGTGGGCTTGTGTGTGCTGCCCACAGGGCTTGTTCCCCAAACTGGTCCTCCACAGCAACCCTTTGTGGGGTGCTCAGGTTGCTTTGCTGAAGTGTAGCAGTGTGGTTTGTAAAGCCCATCTCTTGTAAAACCCACCTGGAGACCTGCTTTTAAAAAGAGCTTGGTGGGTTTTAAGACAGGAGTTTTTCTTGCAAGTGTGCCCAGGGTCTCTGTGTTGGTGTGTTAACCTTGGAGCCTCCTGCAGAAGCAACTGTTGGCATCTCAGAGTGGTTTATAGCACCAACATCCGGCAAGTCCTGTTCCTCAGAGAGCTTAGCTTGCCTCGCTGCGCCACAGTGTTGCTTGCTTGGGTGTTTGGCTCCTGGGGCTTCCCTGCCAGGCAGCAGCAGCTTGGTGCAATGGGGGCAGTGGGGTAGCAGAGGATTTGGAGTGGGATTTGTGTTACTTACAGGCTCACGCTGTGCAATGATGATCTATGTGTCAGCTGGGAGTTTGCTTTTCATGATTACACGATGTGCTGATCACATTTACTTAGCCCAGGAATTCGCTTTCTGCAATGGGGCTTGATCACTGGGCCAAGCCCTTGGAGGAGCTGAAGGAACAAACTTCCAGGCTTCAGATGTGGAGTTTCATCCTGGTGTGCAGGGAATCTGCCCGCATGGCTGCTTTGGAACCTCTTCTTATAGGATCAGTGTAAAGTACTCGGCAGCTCTGGTGCTGAGCAGCTGTGCTGAAGCAGCAGCTTGTGAGCAGGAGGGCTGGTGCAGCTCCCCACGAGAGTTGGCAGAGCTGAGATTCTGCTTGCTGACCCACTTCCACCGCAGCATAGGAGCCGCTTCTCCCCCAGCCCGGGTTTGCAGCTCTGGAGATTGCACCCGTATGCATTTGTGAGGACTGGCAATGGCCACAGCTCCGAGCTGGGCTTCTGTACTGTTTATGAATAAATGTCAAAACAGTGTCTCATCCCTCTGCTCCAAACAGCAAAACAAAACAAAACAAGTTCCTTTGTATCCAAGAAGAAAATTATTAGCAGGAAACTAAACTGCTGTCTAACTTCAAGTATGAACATTTCTGTTCCAAACCCTAACGTTCTCCCGGGATATCGGTTATAAATTTGTCAAATCTGTTATCCCTTTGAAAAGGCTGTGCTCGATCCAGAAAGGGAATTGAGAAGGGAATACATTGCAGGGATCCCTATTCTTTGTGTGAAAACAGAATATATCTGAAATACAGCTGACAGAAAAGTGACACTGGGTGGAAATAAGCAACCTCGCCAGGCTTTCTGAGTATGGTTTCACTTACATATGTAACTCAGCATGTGTGCCTCCCTCTTCAGAAGTAATGTGTTGCCGGAGAGGGATGTGTGAATGGCTTTGAAACTCTCAGGGAATTTCCACTAAAGGAGGGTGTGGCAGGTGGGACTGACAGTGGCTCTGAGAGTTTTGGCATTTCCCTGATAATTTAGTTTGTTTGTTATGTTTGGTTATGAGTAAAAGCTCGGTTTACTGTGGACCCCCCTGGTCTTTGGATGCGGGTTTCCACTGCTCGGAAACCTCCCCACAGCCATCTCTGCTCGGCGCTGGCGTCCTCACACATGGTGAAGATTCATTGCCCACTTAAACCTGCAGCCATGCCCAGTCCCATCCTCAGGAGTGCTCTCTCAGTCTGTGCAGCTGGTTTTCCATCCAAAGTGTTGTGCAAAACTCCAAAAATCCCTATGCAATGCTGCCTCTGAAGCACTAATGCCTATTAATTACAGGGAAAGTAAATCTTTGCATCTTCAAAGCCAGTGGACATCTATCCTTTTGGCTCCTTGGAGAATGCCACGTTATCTTCCAAGTTGGAAAGTCACCAGCCCTATGTGGCAAACCAGAGATGCCAGGCACACGGGCATGTGGGGGACGCTGCTTAATATGCTTTTGCTGGGCTTGGTTTGGGTGACATCTCTTCTGGCTTAGACAAGTCGAGTGTGCAGGCAGAGTTGCTCGTGAGGCAGTAGCTGCAGGGGACAGTTCCCAAAGGTGCTGGGGCTGAGTTGCCCAGTGTGCACACACGTCCCCCGATGTATATACCAAGGGAATATATTTGGGCTTGCATGAGCCTGCTGTGAGTGCTCAGAGCGTGGTGTTTTCTGAGGTTGTGCTTGGAGGAAGGGGTTGCAGGAAGGAATCACTGGCCCGTCTCCACCTGTAAATAAACCCAGCCAGGACACGGCTTTGCCCACCGGCTTGCCATCCTCTGCACTGCCTGATGGAGGGCACAGTCCCTGGCAGCATCATGGCCCTGGCCACCAGCACGGTCCCAGGCGATGCCAGGGCATGGCCGGGGAGGTGGAATGGGCTAGAGGTGGCTCCCACCGGTGGCACGGACAGAGGCACCTCATCTGGGGGCAGAGAAAGGCATGGGTGTGAGTTGTGCCTTTAGGGCCAGAGAGCAGCCCCCGGTCATTCTTCTTCATCAGTGCATTTATTAGTTGACTGGAGGTGGGCAGCGCCTCTCCCCTGTGCCCGCAGGTGGAGACCTGGGGGGAGCAGGTCGCATCATGCCTCTCCTCTCCGGGGGGAGCAGTGGGGCTGCCCGTGCCCTGTGCTGCAGACGGGGCTCTGCCCTCTCCTGGGGAAGATGCTCAGGGATGGGGGCTGCCTCTGTCGGGGGAAGTGTCTCAGTTTCACAGCTGCAGTGGCAGGAGGGTGTCACGCTGACAGCGGGGATCTGCCCCACTTGCCGTCCCCAGCAGGCGGGTGCCCTAATTCCTAGCAGACTCTCCCCATAGCAGCAAGCAACAAAGTAGATCCGGAAATTCCTGAGCTTTGGGAAGTGGGCTTTAATGTAATTAACTGCAACAGAAGAAGAGGTCAGATAATAGGGGCAAAGGTTTCTCTTTAAAATGAAAGGGGAGGTAAATGAAACCAGCTGCCCAGGAGCCAGTGCACTGCCTTCATTAAATATGGGACAATGCTCATGGTCCCACACAGCAGATTGTGGATCTTTCCAGAAAACCATTTTAAAGGCAGCACAAGTCCCGGAGGTGACAGGACAGAGACATATAGCCCCAGGTTCGCCCGGGTGCCTGGCACTGCCCCTCTCTGGGAGGGCTGTGTGCGCCCTGGCCTTGCAGCCTGCCCGAGAACAAGGGCATTTCTGGCTGGCAGCTGTGCTCAGCCCTGCCGCAGTAGACCCTTTGGCAGCAGCTTTTTTGGAGTACTGTTCCCAGCTCTTGTCTTTGTGTCTCGAGTCTCATGCTGCCGTTCCAGCCAGGGATGGGGGCCGGGAATTGGGGTGGTGCATTTCCTCACGCTGGCACAAATCCCTGCCCAGCCCTTGGCGGAGTCCTCCCCCCCACACTGTGCTCTGGTTTGGCCACCTCCGGAGTGATACAGTCACACTTCCCTTTGCAAAGTGCACTGATCCCATCCCGGGTTTCTAGGGCATATTCAAATGGAGGTTTTAGAAATGGGGTAATGTAAATGGAAGAGGGAGAACTGGCCTCAGCTTTGTATAGCATAATAGGGCACCCAAAGTGTCTGTACATGGCCTTTCCTCTGAGACATATGTCTCATCTAGGATTTAGTTGCTAGATCCCTCTTTTCCTTGGCTGGCTCTTCTCAAGTTCCTGCAGATTGTCTGTCTACAGAGATAGTGGCATCAAACTGGGGAACACGATGAGTCAGCTCTGCATGCAATTGCCCGTATCTATTCTCTCTTGTATTAGGAGAAATGGCATGGTCTGTGCCCATGGTGGGCACGCTGAAATCTCCTAGGCTTCAGGGCCAACTCTGGTGCTGCATCATACTCAGAGCCCACTGGAAGATCTGCCAGACTGTGTTGGAGCTGAATAGCTTGTCCATGAGCTACATGTCCTCTGTCTCTGCAGAGCCGTGACTGCCAGAGACCCCTGCCCGCACTGGGGAGGGTCTGTCCTTTGGCACTCAGACCTCGCTGGCATGGGGAGAGGAGGATGTGGGTGCCGCAGCCCCCGGGGCTGGCTGGGCCTGGCTGCCTGTGCACTGCGCTGCTGCCTGGGGAGGTACTTGTCAGCTCTGGAGCTCCCTGCAGCTGCTGCTGGCTTTTTTGGAGGTTGGAGAGTTGCGACTGTTCGGGTTTGTTGTTTTTTTTTTTAAAGTCAAGTGCACTGAGTCATTGTAAATATCAGCAAAGCTGCAGCCTTTGCTCCTGGGAATAATCCACGCCTAACGAGCCCTTCTCCTGCTTTAAAGGCCTGTCAGTTGTCTGCATTTTGCAGATTTCTATACCGCCTTTACTGACAGTTAAAGACCTCTAAAGGAAGTGCCCGAATCTCAGCGACGAAGCCTGCAGCTGGAAACAGCTCACCCGTTCCCGAGTAGCCTGGTAGCAGTGAAGACCTCAGTGCCTCTCTCTTCCTCGCAAGCCTTGTGCAGCTGATGGCATTTTCCCTCTTCCCCAGTTTGGGGAGGTTGAAAGTACCTGTTGGTGTCTGAGAACTTCCCAGGCAGATCTGCAAGAGATCCTTGCCCATCTTACAGAAGCTTGTAATTGTCTTCGTGCTCTGCTTAAATACCCAAAGCTAAGGTGATCCCCTCCTCGCTCCCCCAGGAGACATGCTACCAACAAGATTTCCTGATACTGAAGCAGGTTTATTTCTGCCTTTCATCCCTCTGCCAGTCCCCATTTCTCTGGGTTGTTAATGAAGGTGTCAAAACAATGTGACCGTGGCACTGTCCCGGGGCATTTGTCTTCCCTGCAGGGCTGTGCTCAGCACAGCAGCACCTTCCCAGGCTGCCTCCTCTGCACGGTCCCTGGGAGGGCAGAGCCTTCTCTGGGGCTGCTCCTGGAGAGATGTTCCTCTCCCTTGGCAGCGGAGCTATAGGTCAGAGCACACCTTGCACTTGGAGGAAACAATGAGGAGATGCAACCTTGCCTTTGCTTTCTGCGGGATTTTTTTGGGACCATATCGGCTTGCACAGACAAACTGAACCCTGCAGAAAGCTCACTGCATTGGAGGAGCCATATGCAGACTGAGGTCTCTCTAACTCCATCTTTTCCCATTTAATACAACCTTATTTTTATGGCAATCTCTGCCCTTAGCACCTTCCAGTTGACACAGACATACAGAAATGCCTCTTTCCTCCTTCCCTGGGTTATACAACGTTGGAGTGAAACTGGGCACGATCCCATGCTTCTCTGGGGACACAGCCGGGACTATGTGTCTGGGGGAGGATTGGCAGAAGAGACTTCTCATTTAATGCATTTCTGTTCTGGGCCAGTTAGTCCTGGTGTTGCTCCCCTTTCACCGCAGCCCTGCACAGCTCCAAGTGCATTTACCCTGTTACCTGGGTAGTGACTTGGAGCAGTGAGATGCAAAAATCCTGTCTGAGCACTCGTGCATGTTGCATGTGTGCTCTGGCTGAGGCTGAGTTAGCCGGCAGCATCCTTTGGGGATGCTCCTGCATTCCAGCACCCAAGTGAAGCAGCCACTATGGCCACTGCAGCTGCACGCTGGTGTGGATGAGATGCATATTATGGAGAAATCAGCCCCGGAAGCCTGAATCCGCCGTTCTTCAGACCCCAGCTCTTCAGCCTGTTATGCATCCCAGCACTCATGGCTGCACTGAAGTCTGTGGAGAGGGAGAAGGGTCTGTGTAACTCTGGTGGATGTGGCTCCAGCGAGGGATGGGAGGCAGTGGCAGGGCCCTGTCAGCCCCAGCCAGAGCTGCTGTAATTCCCATGCACCTCCATCACGCCAGCACAGCTCCAACATGCTCCGGGGCTCACTCTGTCAAGCAGCTGATGCACGCTGCAGATTTGGGAGAAGATTCAGAAAGTTTCTCTTTCAAAACCTGTTTTTCAGCCAAACAGCCATCCCAAGGGTATGCCAGTGCATGCTGCAGGCATCCTGGTGTCCCTGCATGGCTGGGAGGAGCCTCTGGGAGATGTGCAAGGGCTGCCACTGCTCCTTGTGTGGGGGCAGAGGTGCCAGTCCCAGACACTTCCTCAGGAGGAGCTGGCTGGGATTACCTCCAGCCACAGGGTATTTGCACTCCAGGACAGACTGCTTCACCTTATGTCCTGGAGCCAGGAGACAGTATTGAGGCATTTCAGAGCCTTCCTCCCACACTTAGAGACGGATGATTCACATCATGATTGGCAGCACTATAGCTGTGTTTTATATAAGCAAGCACGTGGAGAGCAGGCATCAGCCCTCTGTACGGGAAACGTTCCCTGGCATTCCCAGGGCAGAAGGGATTTCTGTGAGAGCAGGACTTCCCCTGCAGGTAATGGACATGGCGTTTCTCGAGCAGGGGATTTGGCTGTGGACTTTGCTGGGAGAGCGAGCCAGGAAGGTGCAGGTGGTGCAGGGGTGCTGGGAGCAGGGCTCACACTGGTGCCATAGGTCCTCTGCCCGTGCACCCCACGGCCACTAATCCTTGCTCAGAAACACCATCAGGGCCTAGCCTGGAGGGTTGTTATGGCAGCAGGATGTCCAGGAGCAATTCTGGTTCTCAGACTAGAAGAGGCTCTATACAGTCTCCCCTGCAGACCAGCCATTGAATGGAGAGTGTCCCACAACCCAGGCAGAGTGATGCAGTTATTCCCACGGCTGGGAGCACAGGCAGCCTCCCCTGTTCCCTCCTGGGTGTTTACTGCAGCAATTTCCAGTGTGGCTTAGAGGGTGTTTCCCGCTTGAGACCCTTCTCCTCCCTGGTGTCTGCGTAGTGTCCTCCTGTGGCTAAGGGGCCCTTCGTTTCAGCCATTAGATGTGCATCTTCCATTTTGCCATCCCGTAAGAGCAATCTTTCCAGTAGCAATGATACTGGGCCCAGGGCTGACTGGCTTATCTGCCTTTTGGAAACAGGGTGTCCCTAAGACAGGGGATGCGTACAGACGGGACGAGCCGGGTGAGCAGAAGATCTCCCAAGATCTCCCTGGTGGTGGAGCCCAGGCGCTGCTATCGCAGGCATCGTGTTGGAGGGTCTCTTTCCGTGGTGTCTCCATGAGATCAGTGCAGAGGGTGCTGCAAAGCCTTTGCAGGTGGTGTTTTGCTCCCAGCATTTTCCGTTCTGCTCCCAGCGTTTCACCAGCAATAGTGCAAAACTTCCTGTGGTTTCTGCAGTGCGGGTTTCTCAGCGTTCAGGGTGCATCCACCTCACGCCCTGTTTGGAGACTGAAAGCATCTGCCAGACACAGGCACGGCCGAAGGACCAGGGCAGGGCAGAGTGCAAGCAGGGACTCCCTCAGAGCAGAGGAGTTTTCTTGGTGTGGGGCAGCAGGATGGGAGGACGTGGTTCGGGGCAGAGCTACTCCCAGCTGCCTGATCCTTGTCTTCTTATTTTCATTCCAGTTACTACATTGATGGCCGAGTGGCCAAAGTGACGGACTTCCTGAAAACGCGCCTGTTAGACACGCTCTCTGACCAGATCAGGAAAATCCAGAAAGTGCGTGAGTGCAAAGGGTCTGCGAGGGGGCACCGTGCCCGCGGTGCCTGGCCTTGGCACAGCTCGTGGCCGGGGCTCTGGCCTCAGCACCGACACGCTCCCAGGGGAGCTGGCGTGGGGCAGCGATGGAGGGCGGCTGCTGGG
>NW_008824722.1:1663897-1680826 GCF_000699105.1 Pygoscelis adeliae | reverse complement strand
CGGGGGGGGATGTGCAGCGGGCTGGGAGGGAAGCAGCTGCAGGCTGCAGTGTGGGGTTGTGTGTGCAGGTGTGCCGGGACGCGGGCTGGATGCACGGGACAGGGGCAGACACTGCCGTGCAAAGCCTTTCTAAAGCAGCTGACTCTCTCCAGTCTCCCATCCATCCATTCCTCAAACCTGCTCCCAAGGACGAGGAAAGGAGGGAGCAACCAGGCAGTACCAAACCGTCCTAAGCACAGCTGGTGTCACGTCTGCTCAGGAGGGGTCTCCTGCTGCAATATCTTGCCCCACTCACTCACAGTGCCTAAAAATGTTGCTTGCAAAGTTGTGACAGTTGCATTTCCAGGGTGATTTTCACTAGTGGAGAATCATGATCATTATGAACAACTGTTCTTTTTCCCCTGATGATCATGTTTTGACTGTGTTATAAAACCCAGCTGTTGCTGGCGTGCTGTGTCAGAGCCCATGGCTCTGCCTGACTAGCGCAGCCTGCAGCCAGCTCTCCTCTCCCCACTGGTCGGGAGGATCGGGCTCGCGTCTCTAGTGACTGGGTAGGGGATGGGGGCTTCGCAGGTCCCCCGGCTTTGGCTGATACGGGGGCCAGGGCTGTGAGAAGCCCACCTAGCTGTCAGTCTGACAACAAATAAGGAATACCTAGTAAGCAGGGAAGGCTTTAGGGACTAGAGAAGATGTCCACCCGTCTGTCTTGTCTAGGTTTTCATACCATACCAGTCACCACAATGTCTTACTGTTGTAATTCCTGGAGGGAGAAACCGTAGGATGAGTAAACAACTCAAAGAGGCCCCGGGAAAGGGGATGCGAGGATTGGCACAGCAAAACTGGAGGAGAGGAGCCACTTGCCGAGTCCTCCGGTGCAAGCTGGGAATCATCCACTCGTGCGAATGATCCTCCTGCTGCAGGGAGGCATGGCGGGGTGACCGGCGGGATCAGCGTGGGGGCAAGCGAGAGGCACCGGCTGGCCCTGCGTCCTCTGGGGGGACACAACCCCACCAAAAGTGATGGCATGTGTCCCACCTCTGCTGTGGGTTGGAAACCTGCTGGGAAGGGAGCAGGAGCCCCCAGGGTGGGCTGGGTGGAGGGCTCTGGTGAGTGGGGCACCAGTGACAGGATGGCCAGGGACAGTGTTCACCATCCCAGCCGTGGGTAGCTGGGTGGTGACAGCCCGGCAGGACAGGACACAAACCCTAGGGGCTCCCTGGACCCCGTCCATCCCTAGACCAGAGGCAGCAAGGAGCTGCCCTCAGTGTAGGTTGGGGGAATCCTCACACCCACGGGGCAGGATTTGGTCTGCGTGGGGCAGGGCCGGGGAAGGACTCTCCTGGGAATGCCAGTGTGGCTGAGCAAAAGCACAGCGCTGGGTGCTAATAGCCTCCAGCTTGGCTTTGAGTCCGTGCATCCTGCCGGGGCTGATTAGAGCAGCTGGGCTTGTCCACTTCCCTGTTTTATTGCTTCCTCTCCGAAGGGGGAAGGTGGCGGGCTTAGATAATTACAGGCAGGATGCCAACACCTCTGGGGCTTCAGTCAGGGATGTCGACTCTCACAGGCTGTGAGTGGGAGGCAGCCCAGAGCTGGCGTATTTAACATCTTTGAGGGATCCCAGTCCATCCAGCACATTCCAGCGTTCCACACTAATGGGGCAGGATCCATCAGGCTGCGTGGAGCGGTCCTCGGTCTGCCGGGTTTGCAGACATCTGGTCACGGGAGCTCGTCACCCGGCCTGGAGAAGTGGGATTACAGGAGAGAGGACGGGTGTTGCACAGTGCCAGAGGTTGCTCACGCTGGGAGAGGGCAGCTCTGGCCGTCCAAGCCCTCCCATCCCACCTGGCATCTCACAGGTGTCTGCACTGCTGGCTGGAGCTTTAGGGATGGGCCAGCATGCTCAGACCTGCATGTGTCACCTGTGCCAGGGACCCCTGGGACATCGAAGCAGCCCCTGCTCAGCCATGGGGCTGACTCTGCCTGTGGCCAGGGACATCCACTGCTTTTTTCTTGGGTGCCCACCATTCCTCCAAGTGGCTCCAGTATGTGCCCCAGTGCTCCCACACTGCAGAGCCATCGGGGTTCAGGTGCTCCCTGTGGCTGGCGGCCACCTTGCGTGGGGACATGGAAAGCTGAGGTGAAGTGGCAGGACAGCCTGCAGGACGAAGTGTGTGGGGAGACCATGGGGAAAGAGCAGGGTCTGGATTTGGGAGCATGAGAGCACGTTTGGGAGGACGTGTTAGGAGCGGCTCCGGAAGATGGGTAGTGGACATGTGGCAGCAGCAGGAGAGAGTGAGGACCAGTTTCCCACCACGCAGACATGGTGAAGACACCTAGTGACCGTGCCAGGGCCGGGCAGGCACCCACTGACTGCTCAGCAGCGGCGTTACTGAAGGTCTCAGTAAGACTTCCTGGAGTGTAGCACAGGAGATGTCTGCCTTGTTTAAATCACAGGTTCATGGGAGTCACTTTGGTTGCTTTTGTGTCCCACGCAGGTAGTGAACACGTACACGCCGGGGAAGAAGATCTGGCTGGAAGGTGTTGGTGCGACCTCAGCCGGAGGCATGAACAACCTCTCCGATTCCTATGCGGCCGGGTTCCTGTGAGTTACGCCGGCTCGCCAGCGCCAGGGCACTACCACCCCCATGGGCTCTGCGGGCTCAGGTGCTGCAAAGCCGCTGCAGCCAGGAGAGGGCTAGCTCTGTGCCCAGAGACCCCACGTGTACTCCCCCTCAGTACTCCCCCAGCAGCCTGGGCACCATTATTTTCTCCATAGCATCCCTATTACCCCTCCTCAGCTCTGCTTTCCTGTAGGTGACCCAGCCTCTGGCATACCCAGAGAAGCAGAGTAAGGAGGGGACTGCTCGAGATCCCACACAGGTACCCACAGTGTGCCCGTGGGGCATGGGTGTGGAAGGGGAGGTGAGATCCGGGCATGCCAGCTCCAGGACCCAGGGCTGGCACCCTGACAGGCTTGCCTTGCTCAGCAGCTCGGGATCGCCCGGGCCTCCTCCTGCTCTGCATTTTTGATTCAGGCTGCAGCCATGTGTCCTTGCATGCATTCACTCCCGGGGCACCTGCCCAGGGAAGCGCTCGGCAGGACTCTGCTCTGGAAACCATTTTCTCTCCTTCTTCCTGGGGCTTGTCTACTGGCACAGCCCTGTGGCACGGGCATCCTGCTGCAAAGCCCCAGTTCAGATCTTCAGAGCTGGCCGTGATCACGAAAGATGGAGGAAGATTATCCAGGTTCTGGGGGGAGGCGCAGGCATGTGCCCAGGGGATTGGGGCTGTGGCAGGCTGCAAGGGTTTAAGACTTTGCCCAGGGGGTGTGAGGAGACAGGCTGGTGCAATGGTCTGGTCCCCCCTGCTGAGGCTGCAGGTGCAGGGTGCTGGCAGGCTCAGGGGGCACCCCAGGCTTTGGGCGCAGGGCTGCAACGCTGGGGTGCACGCAGGGGCTCAGGCGTGGTGTCGGGACATGCAAGCTGAGCACAGCTGGGGCAGAGGTGGCTGTGGTGGGGGAAGAGGCATGCAGGCTTGCCGGAGCAGGGATGGTGGGAGCTGGTTAATACCCAGCTCGCAAAACCATCTGAAGGCTTTGGCTCAGGTACAGGGACCAGGCGTGAGGTTGGGTGCACGAGAGCGATGCCGTACGCCGGAGCGCAGATGTGCTGCCGGGGCCGGGGTTGCCCTGCGACAGCCTGACTCTGCTCCCTCCATCCCCAGGTGGCTGAACACACTGGGTTTGGCCAGCCAGGGCATCGATGTGGGGGTGCGGCACTCCTTCCTCGACCACGGCCACAACCACCTGGTGGACCAGAACTTCAACCCCTTGCCGGTAGGTCTGCCCGGGGGCATCGCGCTGGTGCTGGCTTCTCCCCGCTCATTTGAGGAGAGGTTTCTCTCCTTGTGGCCTGTCCGAACTCTGCTTGAAAATGAATTTTTCCAGATCTGTTTCTTGCAGTATTAATAGATGTTAGTTCATGTCAAACTCAACATGTTGGAGGCAGATGGGAAAGCATTACCTCTGTAGCTGAAGCTTCATCTAGTGCCCAGGGTCACGAGCACGGGAGGGAGGCTGATGCCACCGAGGGGTGCCAGCACGGACTGTGGAGTTAGAGAGAGGGAGGTATGGGACAGGACCGCGCATGGCACAGGGCAGGCAGCCGGATCGGTAGTGGTGAGCTGTCCCAGGGGAAGCCAGGCTGGACCCTCAGCACCCGACTTCAGATCTCTAGAAACTGAAGTTTACCCTGCCTTGTAAGTGGAGAGCCATGCAGAGCAGCTGGGTGCTCTGCATCTCCCCTGGAAGGGATTTATGGGTCCATGACCCGGCAGACACTGCTAGCAGGCCAGGGATCCGCTTTGGAGTGGTGCACAACCCTGCCACTGCAAACCTGCCTTTGACGCTGCGCTGGGATCTCGGGGGACGGCTGCGGGGAGGCAGAGGCTGAGGGAGCTGCATCTTGGTCGGCTTTACCTACTCAGCAGGTGAAAACAGCATCCCCAAGGGTCAGGGGAGGATGCGGGAGGTGTCTGCAACACGAGGTCTGTGCTAAGCCCCCCAGCATGGCCTGGTGGGTGGCTCTGGTGCTCTCAAACTAGTGAGTGGGAGAGCACAGTCCCCTGTCTGTGCTGCTCTGGGTATCTCCTGGAGCGCCCTGGGCTGCTCCTGCACACACCCCTCTGGCAAGCATACCTGCCAGCTCTGGGGCCCTGGGCTGGGGGGAGCCTGGGGGGCTTTGAACTTTGTTTGAGACGAATCCGAGCCTGGGGCAAGCGCTTGATGGATTTCTTCTGAAGAGCCAATTCCCCTGGCCAAGCCACATCCCCCCCCTCCCCAGGGCCTCGGCCCCCCCACCGGGTTGCTCCTGGCTGGACGGGTGCAGGCCAGCTCTTCCGGCACAGCAGGGACAGAGGGTGGCCCACGGCCAGCTCTCCTGGCACAGCGGGGACAGCGGCTTCAGCGGCTGGAGCAGGCGTGCAATTAGGAGCCGGATTAAAGCCAGGGAAGAAGTTTGAGGACTAAACCCCGGGCTGTTAAACACAATGGAGGTCTTTAAAATGGATTTTGCTGTTGTTTTAAAGATAACTCTCCAAATAAGTTAGACGCCACCCCCCTCATGGCTGTTTCCTTGCTGTCCCACGTGTTTCAGTGTTTATCTATTTTCCACATCCCACCAATGTGTTCCTGCACAAACTCCAGTGGGTGCTTCCCCAACCCTGTTCCCTCCACTCCTGTGCTTTAAAAGAACCACAGGCAGGTGCAAACCGACAGAGGGTTTAAAAGCTGCAAACACCAAAAAGCCCAGCAAGACCGGACCGTGACCTGCTCCACGAGGCAGCTCTTTTCCCGTGGGAGCTATCAGGGAGATGAAAGCCGCTGGCCATACCTGCACGGGGCCATGGCACTGTGAAATACAATCTGCTCATTAGCTGCCACGACAAAGAGGTTTCCGCACGTGGGCTGGGCGTGAGACAGCTGCCTGCTGATAGAAGGGCCGCACCGCCGCAGCATCAATTGCGGCTCCGGCTGGCAGCTCCTCAGGGATCCGAGAGCCAGGGCTGAGCTCCCCGTAGCAGCCTTTGCACCTCCTCCTCCTCCCCTGCCACTGCTGATCCCTGCTTGTCAGATAAGAGGACGGGGAGCTTCATGGTCCAAGGAGAGTTTCCTGCGTGGTCCAGGGATGGTACAGCAATGCAAATACAGCCCTCCATCCTTGTGTAAAGAGCTTCCCGTATAAAACCAAGTGATTTGTAGTCTATCGCCATACGAGCACTGCGCTGCTGCAATGGGAGCCCTCCTCCCTCTCCTTCAGCTGGGCCCCTTGAATGCTGCTGGTCTTGCTCATGTTAGTACTGTCTCTGTTAGGGCACGTTACAGCGAATGGCATAAGGAAGCTCATAAAATGTGGTGTGGGTGCCACATTTGGGGATTGGGGAATGCAGATAACGGGGGTCGCTTGGTGGGCACCGCTGTGGGAGTCTCAGCTTCTAAATCACCACATTTCTTTCTGTCTCTCCCCCGGGACTGCAGGATAACAAATCTGGGGGGATTTGTTATGTATGGAGGAAGGAGCAGGCAAATCACTGCACCGCTCTATGTACAGCAGGATGCTAGCTGCTGTTGTGGGCCATGCTGTGAGCTAGCGAGGGGTACTGGTGCATCGGGCAGGCAGAGAGCACGGCCGCTCTCTGGGTGTGGGTGCTGGGTGGCAAACCTAGGCAGCCTGGTGGGGTTTGCTCTGCGTTTTCTGAGGGTTAGCCTAGGCTTGAAAACAAACTTTTAAACTCTGGCCGTTTCGGTGGGAAATGCAAGAGCACCTGGGAACAGCTGCTTGCAGGCAGGGATGCAGCGAAACCTTGAAAGCGGAGGTTTAAGCTGGTCCATCCCTGGCTTTGCGCCATGGTGGCTTGTCAGTGCAATGCAGCCTGGCTCCTCAAAAATGGTCTCAGGCGGCAGTGGCATGGCCAAGGGGCACTGCAGGTTCATGGAGAAATTAGGGAGATGCTCACATCTCTGCTGGGCTTTCCGCACACAGCTGTCTCATGAGCTAAGCAGCATCTTGTGGCTTCTGGGACATCTTGCAAGGGGCATTTGTGTCTCCATTCAGGTCCTTCACCCGTGAGAGAGCAGCTCTGGGTGCCTGTCCTGGTTGCCAGAATTGCCCGTCCACCCTCTCCTGGGAGGTGATGCCATCAATGTCCCGTGCAAGGGACGGGTGCTGCAGAGAGAGAGGCGAGGCTGTCTCTCTGAGCCTCCTTACAGGTGCAGATCCAAGGAAACAAGTTTCTCTTGCTGGACTAATGGGGACCAAAACAGGAGATACTGGGTGACACGAGGTTCCCTGGCCTGGGCATGGGGGCGATCAGGCTGGGGAATAGAAATGCTCCTGCCGACCTTAATGCAACTAATCTCAAGTGTTTTAATGCCTTGTTATTTTTGAGATAACTTTTCCATGTATCATTGGAGTGCTTTTTCTTTCTGAGTGATTGGGGCAGCCAGCTGTATAATAATCAGGGCTTGTGCTTGAGAAGCCCTTCAAATAAAGCCTCTTGCAGGTACGTCAGTCTGCCTGCCTGCATCTCAACTCATCTGTACATGTGTGTGGGAGTGAGGAGTGGAGGAAAGGAGTGCAGGAGCAGCACTGATATTCACCCTTCACAGGGCAGTGCCTTTGAAATGCCACTCTGGCATTTAGTCACCTTAGGCTCATTTCAGGCATGCAGTGTTCATACTCCATCTCTCTTTCCTTAATATCGCTCTGAAACAGTCCAGAGGGATGCAATACACTTATTTCATTGGAGAGTCCCCCCCGGTACGTGTGAGCTTTCTCTTCAGATTGTTAGAGCGTGTTAAAGACCATTCTGCATGCTCTCCCACATGGCATCGCCTCTTTTTTATCCATCCTTGGTAGTGATTTCTGCTCCCTTAATGCACAGTGCTGTAAGGTTATACCTAAGCATGGAAAAACTTGGGCATATTTCTAGGCAGGCCCAGAGCAGCACAAACCCCATGGAAAAGCCAAAGCTGAAATCCAGACTTCCATCTCCTGATAACTGTGGCTCCTCTTGGACCTTCTCCTAAAGACTGTAGATGGTGAGATACTTGGTTCTCCTGGGTTAAGTAGATGCTAAAACTTCCCTTCTGCGTTTAAGTTTCATACGCAGCATGAGAAAGGCCCAGAGGGATCACAGGGTGAAGCGACGGCAGGGGCTGCCTGCTCAGCTGTGGTAGTAGAAGACAGTATGATATTGCCTGTGAATTGATGGCGTCCTTGAGAAAGCATCGCAGCAGTGCGGAGGTCTGTGCCTGACGGTGCCGTGGTTGGATGCTTGGATGCTGCAGGTGATTTTTCACCTCCTTTGCTTAGCCCAAAGGCACTGAGGAACTCGATGGGAAAGTCACTGTCTGTCCTGGAGGCGGGGGGTCCCTGGGCTCGTGTCGGGTCTGTCCTTAGTGATCTGTCCCCTTCCTACCTGGGCTTTCATAAAAGCCCTGGTGTGAACGACTTCGGTTCCAGGCTGCGGCCATCCCCAGCATCCCTTGGGATCCCTAGGGCAGAGCCGTGGTGTGAGCTGTGCCCTTGGGCTGCACCTGGCAATTCGGTACTGACGGTGCCTGCCCCACCCGTCCCGAGCACCTCCCCAGCAGGCTTGGGCCCCCCAATCTCTGGGTGCAGAGAGGCACAGGGCCCACGGGTGAGGTGCCGCACCGGGTGCCAGGGGCGGGAGCGGGTCCCCCAGCCGTGCTCCCGCCTGCCACACGTACGCGCTCCCCGGTGCGCTCATTAGCTGAGCTGGCTTGGCCGGAGGCACTGATAATTGCAGCTGGAGGACCCAGCCGTCTCTCCGGACGGTGCCTCTCCCGCCCCTGCACTGCGCGGGAGGGGGCCCTCCCCAGGCCGGGGCTGCAGGGGTCAGGTCCTCGCCCACCTGCGCCCATCCCCACCCTGCTGTCCGCTCGCCCAGCGGCTGCCGGGCTGGGCAGGGTCCAGAGGCGAAGAGGAGACCTGGCATCCGTAAGGGGAAACGTACGGAGAGCCCTTTCCCGCAAGCGCTCATGCTCCCACCGCCAATCCCGGCCAGCTGGCTGCGGGGCCGGGGGAATTCAGCCCCGCTGCTGCGCCGGCCCATCTGCACGCCCAGCACTGAGTCACCGCGCTGCACACACGCAGCTGGCCGAGCTGCCAGGGGTAGGACTGCGGCTGCTGTTCCCCCCGTCAGGGACCCTCGGCTTTGGGGTCGCTGTCAGGGAGAGGGCGGCCAGGTCGGGCTGCAGTGTGCCATGCGCTGCGCAGGCAGAGGCAGAGACACAGTCCCAAGCCTGGGAGCGACAAAGCGTGGGGAGAGGGAGCGGGTCCAATGGAGCTTGCACACACATGGAAACTGTTCCTGACGACCATAAATCTGCCACGCGGGCGTCTGGCACCCCCATCTGCCCCGCATGCTGGAGCACTGGCTCTGGCAGGAGTGATGCCTGCAGACGGAGAAGGGGCAGGAGAGATGAGGACAGGCAGGAGCCATCTGTACGGGACGTTCGCTCTGGCCACGGGAGGGAGGGATGAAATACCGGGCAGTTCAGGTGTGCATGGGGGAAAGGCTCTCCCAGGAGATGTCAAGCCAGAGAACAGCCTGCTTGAAGGGCAGAGTGGAAACGGTGCCCTGCAGAAATCTCCCAGCCAGCCTCGGCATGAGCGCCTGAAGCAGGTCTGAGCAGGGCATCCCCTCCGCTGCTTGTCCTTTCAACCATGATCATACCATGTCTCGAGGACTGCGGCATCCCCTGCTCTCTGCACCCTTGCTGCATTCAGCCTTCCAGGAGCTCTAAGTCTGCTCTGAGGCTCATTTTATCTGCGAATAAGGAGACAGATTTAAAGCGCCTAAACTCTGCTTGCTGTCACAGCGGGTTAAGGGGCCTTTCCCTCTTAGCGCACCATAAAAAACATCTCTGAAGTGCGTATGCTTGGAGTCTCAAACGCATCAAAGCCGTGCTGCGGCTAGCAGCTCTGGCACCCACCCTCCAGAGCTGTGGGACATGTGCAGACCCGGAGCCAGGCTGCTCCTCCTGCACCAGAGACTGGGGCAGAGACACACTCTGCCTGGGACTGGCAGCAGCGGTTGGTACTTCGAAGGATGGACACAGCCACTGCCCACATCTCCTGGAGGCACCGTGCTAGTGACAGATCTGCCCACCTTGGTGATAGAACCATCCTGGGGCTGTGGAGGAGGTGGGACAGCAAGACCCTTCCCAGGGTGGGTTGGTGCTCACCGGTGGAGCAGAGAGAAGTAGCATTATGGTGAAAAGCAGCAGAAGAACAGAAAACAGCAAAGAAGTCACATTTGGTTTCCAAGCCCTCTGATCCGGCAGCTCCACTCCCTTCCTGCAGCCTCCATCGCCTGGACCCTGTTAGGGAGAGGTGATGACAAAAGAGAGGTTTGGCTGTTCCTCCATCTGCTCAGTTCCCTGGGAAGGTGGAGGCCACTGGCTGGGGGCTAGCTTGTGAAGGGCAGCAGTAGGCAGGGGCCACTTCCCACACGCCACTTTCCCAGTGCCCGGGCAGGCTGTCCCCTCAGAGCCACTGGTCAGCCTCCATCGCCTGGACCCTGTTAGGGAGAGGTGATGACAAAAGAGAGGTTTGGCTGTTCCTCCATCTGCTCAGTTCCCTGGGAAGGTGGAGGCCACTGGCTGGGGGCTAGCTTGTGAAGGGGCGCAGTAGGCAGGGGCCACTTCCCACACGCCACTTTCCCAGTGCCCGGGCAGGCTGTCCCCTCAGAGCCACTGGTGCCCAGCAGTAGTTCCTGTGGCTGCTGCTCCCACAGCAGGAGTTTTGCCTTAATGTTAGTGTTTGGCCTTTCTCCAGGATGGAGACAAAGAGCAGAAGAGACAGAGATAAGGGAGAGGGGCTGAGCAAGGGGTGCAGCAGTTCGAAGGCTGGGAAGATGTGATGCTCATCAGAGGCTTGGTGGGTTGTGGTGCTGGCACAGCTGGGGGAGACCCCGGGCTGTAGGGTGAACGGCTGATGCTCAGCCCAAATACAGAACTTGTGGTGCTGCTGGCACCGGTGGATGAGAATGCTGCTCTCTGAGCCCATGGGTGCACACATGTTAGCAGGTTATTTGGGATTGGGAGCAACTCTCCTGGCTGTCCCCATGTGCTGCGCTTTGGGACTCATTCCAGAGCTGTTGCAAAACGTGACCTGGTTTCCTTTCCCTAACCGAGAGCCAGTCTGCCATAAGTCCCCATAAGCGCACAGGGTGCACAACACGGCCACAGCAGCAACTGTCCTACTCTACAGAGCTGCTCCTGTGCCAGCTAATGTCCCATTGTCCTCCCTCACCCTGCCTGCCTCCTCTCCTTTCCCTCCTTAGCCAAAAGACACTGGGGTGAGGGACTGACAGCCCCTCATGTCATGCCTCAGCCGTAGACCGCTTGCTGGCAGAGAAAGCTGCTGGGAAGATGTGAAGGCGGAAGGCGATGCAGGAAAGAGTCGTGTGAGATGAGGCGTTCACAGCCGTTAGAGCAGGAAGGAAGAGGATCAGCATGGTGAAAGCAACAGACGCCCAGGGAGAGACGTCAGCAGCTTCAGGGGACTGGTGGGTGGGCACCTACAGGGACCGAGTCTAAGCAAGAAAGGAAGTGGGCAGTGTTGGCCGATCCTTTCACAGGTGCAGGTACCTGGATCAAAGCAAGGGTCTGTCCTTCCCTGCCGATGCCGCTGGCTCCTGGCAGCCTGGTCCACCTGAGGCCCCCTCGTTTGGGGCTAGGAGGAGTGTTGTTCCCCATTCATAGACCTTCTCTGGAGTGTCCCCCATGGTGCTCAGGGCACACCCGCAAATTCCCCCAGTACAGCAGCAAACGTTGTAGGAGACTGCTCACCGAGTCCTCAGCTCTTCAGGACCTCCATGCAAGGAGGGTGCACATGCAAAATGGCAAACAGCTCATGTCCCTGAGGATGGGTGCATGCGAGCTCATGAGGACAGCATCAACGCCCACTCCCAGAGCTGATCATTTTGACTTCAGCAAATTTTCCCTTTGGGGAGAGGCTCTGCCTTTCTCTGCTTGTCACAGGACTTTGCACAGGATTTGGGTGAGAAAGCCTCAAACTCCCACAGTCCAAGAAGCACATAAAACTCGGGGATAATGTTAAAAGCGGCATCAGTCCAGCCTTGCTGAACGAACAACCAGCCGTGGCTTGAACAGGATGTACGGACCCCCGCAGGGAGAAAGCTTTGGATGCTGAGGATCTCTTTAATCTAGTGGAAAAAGAAAGAACAAGAACCACTGATTGGAAGCTGAAGCCAGACAAATTCAAGCTGAAAATAAGGAGTGGGATTGTTAACAGTGCGGATGTTTAACCGCTGGAACAGACTCCCTGGGAAGTGGCGGGTTCTCCATCCCTCCAAGCCCTCACAACCACAATCACTACTTTTCTGGAAGATGTTTTTGCCAAAAATGAGCCATCAGGCTCAACAGAGGGATAAAAGAGTGAAGCTCTCTGCCCGTGGTGTACGGGAAGGCAGACCAGCCAGCCCTTATCTCCATACGGGGTGCTTGGACTATGGAAAAACGCAGATGAAGGTGCAGGAATGGAGCAATCTGTAACAGGCTGTTGAAACTCAAGCGTGCCTGAGGGATGGAGGAAGAGCTTGGGAAGCTTCAGAAGAGGGAAGAAGCAAGAGGAAGAGAAGGAGGGCGGGCAGCAGCCAGCTGATGCTGCCGGTGACACGGGGACACAGAGCCATGCCCCAGCAGCCCCAGCCAGAGGAGGCTGTGCACCGCGGGGTCGGCAGCCTGCTCATTTGAAGTTCGGCTGCCTTTGCCAGTTACAGCACCCGGGAGACCAAAGGGCTACAGCTCTGTTACTCCGGTTTTCTGGTTATGGCAATGTCTTCTCACATGTGGTGAACATGGAGTTGAACAAACTCAGGCGAGCTGTAAAGCTGCTTTGCTGTCTCTAGGAGAGAGTATGGAGATACGCTCCTGCGCCCTTCCTAATGGCTCTTGGAGATGGGAGGGTCTGGTTAATAGGTCTGTCTGAAGGTCTGCCTAATCAGCCTTGTTTCCAAAAGCTGAAGTCTCTAAAAGCTCCTACAATGAATTAAAATGTGCAAAGAGATCAAGTGGGACTCTCTGGGCTTTCCCCATCTAGTGGAAAGCTCGTGGGTCTTCACTGGCCCCATAGTGCTCAGACGTGGCTGACCTGAACTCTGCACATCAGCTCACTTGAGACAAGCACCCTTCCTGCCCATAAATCAGGGGTCCCAGCCAGGAGACCTCCTGAGGCACAGGACAGCTCTGCCTTCAGGTGCTCCTTGCCTGCAGCTCCAAGGGCTGCAGTGGCAGCACTGCTTAATGGGTCTGCAAAGTAATTAAAGCAAGAAAACTCCCTCAATTCCCAGGGGACTAATAGCGGACCAGATTCCCGTCTGTTATTCCTCCTCTACCGCTACAGCTGTATTGCTGGCTCAGCCCTCACAATGGGAGCCCTCCATGACTCCAAAAGCCAAATACTTTCTGCAGTTGCGCTGGTCAGAGCCGTGCATCTCCCCGGGGATCACCGGGGCTGCCTCCGACAGGATGCCCGGCACCGGGCTGCAAGGCGAGCGCTTGTCTTTGCAAGGGGCATATGGACACTGCCAGCCTGGGGGCCATGCTTGCACAGGGTTTGCCATATGGGAGGGCGTGCCAGCCACTGCCAGGAGTCTGGGGAGAGGTCACTGATCGGTGGAAAAGCCACCCCAGTTGCAGCCAAGCTGGGTTTCAAGAGCAACTGCTTCCCAAGCCGGTCACTGTTTGAACAGGAGTCAGTAGCTGCAGGTGCCCAGCAGCCCCAGTGTGATTTTAACTGGGGTTCACTCACGCCAGTGGTAGGAGCAGTGCCAGAGCACCAGCCCAGCTGGGGGAAGTGCCCGCACCCGGCGGGTTTGATCCTGTCATGCTAGGTGTGTGTGTAATTCATCATCCAAATGCTCGGTGTCACCAGCTCCTGGTAATTTATTGCATGTAACATGATTTTGGCCCCCGCCGCAAGCGGGCTTGCGATGACGCGAAAAGCTGCAGCTGTCTTCAGTGCTTCCCTGCAGTAAGCTGAAGAGCTCGAGTGCCTCGAGGCTGGGCTGACGACTCCTTTTCCAGTCCTGGGTCGTTTTTCTGGCCCTCCTTTGAACTCTCTTTGGTATTTCCACATCCTTCTCAAAATGGAGGTTTTGGAACTAGCCTTGCCAGCAAGGCAAGGTGAAATCACTACTCTCCCCTCACCTCCTGCAGATGCTGGAGGGACAGGTCAGTCCCCATGTTGCCCTGGGGGCATTGCCCGCACAGAAATACTTTATGCTCAGCCATGGTCATCTCATGCTTTGCAGAACAGCTCACCCTGCATCACTGCTGACTGCCTTACCCATCTCGTGGCATCTGCACAGTTCTTCTCAGAAAAACTGTTTACCCTTAGCTGGATCAGAAGATCACAAAACGTGGCCAATGCTTCCCAGAGAGGCAAGCATCTCTCCTTGTGCCCAGCCCAGGAGACGCTGCACCCTCACTGCCACTGAATGGCACAGCTCTGCCTGCAAGCCACCTCAACAGGAGCCCGGGGCTCAGCTCCCCAAGCTCTGCAGGGGAGCAGGGTTTGTCAGAGCACCCTTGGGAAGAGTGCATGCTGAGATGAGAGATGTGGCAGTAACCGGGGCAGGTCGGGGGGCTGGGCAGCTCCCTGCACCCCCACATTGCAAACCTTGCTGCTGCTGAGCCTTGAGAGCAGAGGGACGCTGGTGTCAAAGCAGCAAACCCCCAGGGATCACCCTGCCCAGAGGGACGGGTGCTCAGCCAGAGGCTGGAGCTGCTGGTGCCAGCTCCCCATCACGACAAGGCCATCACGAGCCTCCTGCAAAACAGCTCTTGAGACCCATATGGAAATTTCAAGGGCGGCCATGAAGCCTCTGGCCTCTATTGCTCCCATAACTTGTGGGCGAAAGCAGCATCTCATCAGTGGAAATATGGAGAGGAGGTGAGAAACCCCAAGGGGTTTCTGCTTTATTTCTGCTAGAAAGACCTAAGAGCCTGAGCTGACAGGTAGCTCGGAGCACTGAACTAATTTATTTTTAACTCACGACTGTGGGGCTAAACACTGCAATCTGTGCTCACCTTTGGCCTCGCCATAAACTCAAGTAATTACTCATCTAATGATGCCTGCTAATCGGCGTGGCTCACCGGGGAGCCGGCAGTGTGCCAGGCGCTGCTTCTCCCCCCTGCTGTGAGCCTGAGCGGGGTGGGCTGGCACAGCTTCCCGCAGTGGGGGAAGGCTGGCACAGCCCCTGCAGCACGGTGCTGGCAGGGACATCCCCAGGGTGTGGGGCAGCACCACCGGCCAGCAGGGACAGGGACTGTGGCACGCGCCACAGGGATGGCACACGTCTGAGGCATTGAGCAACTGCAGTTCATCCTCCCTGGGAGCTTTGGCCTCATGGACTGAACCTCCTCGGAGTGCACAAGCCTCTCCCTTCACCCTTGCGTTTCCTCCGGGGCCTGGAGTTTGCAGAGGAAGCAGTTACCAGGCTGGTGTGCCACAAAGCCCCGTGGTTTTGGCTGGGAGCAGCAAGAGGAGAGCAGGAGGTGGCTTTTCCTCCAGCACTGTGGCAAAAGCTTACCCAGAAAGTGGGAAGTGGGTTTGGATCTCCCTTTGCCAGGCCAGTCCAGCGCTGCTGGAACTGGTCAGCTTCTGCTGAGCTGGGCTGGAGAGAGGATGGGGACCGGCAGTCCGGTCTGGCCGGTGGGCATTCGCCTCATGCCGGTTGCTGCTGCAGCATTGCTCTGTGTTTCATCTGCTGGCCTCTTCATCCAAAATGCATGTTAATCAGGGGCTGTGTGAGCACTTCCCACCCACAGGATGGATACCTGTACCTGTGTGAAGGATCTGAGCTTCCGCCTGTCCATCCCGCCCTGTAGCCTGGGGCCCTGGAGAGCCCATTCCCCCCTTCCATGCCAAGATGGGGTGGCAGACCCCTTCCTGGCACTATCCTGACCACGCAGGGCTTTCCTCATGCCTCCCCAGGCAGTGTGCAGAGCCACGGGGTGCTTGATCCGTGCTCCTTTCCACATCAGCAGTGGGTCCTCCTCACTGTGTGGGTCATGCTGCCAGGCAGAGCAGTCCCTAGTGCCAGCGTGACCATCGCTGCTGGGTGTCTGATGTTGCCGAAGGGTTGGGGGGTCCATCCCAATTGCCCTGGGGCGCATGGTCCCTCTGGGGCAGCCAGTCTGGGTTGCGCAGAGGGTGTTTATCCAGAGCGCTCGTGTGTGTGAAGGTGCCCCAGCACGCAGGCGGTGCCCAGCGCACCCACAGGCAGCACCCAGAGAAGCAGCGTGAGAGGCTCCATCTCCCCAGCATCACCCAGGGTGCCCGGAGCAGCGGCAGGGCCAGAGTCCCATCCTGCAGAACAGCAGTCGAGCGCCTGAGACTGCCCTTTCCCTTCCCACAACCCTGCTTCATTTACCGCACACCTCCCAGCTTCTGCAGCGGATGAGGGGGGGGCCCTGCCGGCAGCGGCCTCCGTCACCGCACAGCCTCGCCTTCCTCCCCGGGGCTTGGGGCCCATCCTGTGTGCCGAGCGAGGCCATGCCCTGCGGGAAAAAGTAGTATGTGGTGACGTAATTAAAGGCTGCATCATTAACGCATGTGTGCAGGGGCTGAACATTTCCTACTTCTTGAGTGCTCAGCTTCCCTGCGCTATGTTCATGGGTGCTTAATTCCGCGGGAGGCTTTAAAATGGGAGGAATACCTCTGGGAAATGGAGCACCCTCAGCAGTCACCAAAGCCAGCATGCCATGAACGGGGCTGGAGAGCACAGGAGAGCTCTGGTGTGCTCCAGCCCCGTATACAGAGAGGGGTGGAGGGTGACCTGCCTGCTCCAGAGACATCACCATCCTGCATGCCTCAGCTGGAGCTGGTGCACAGGTCCGCGGAGTGGCTATGTGCGGGTCCATGGGAACCTGCGAGCGCATCCATGCTGCTCCCCACGCTCCGCAGCCCAGCCAAAAGCCAAGCTCCTTTAGAGGGTATCGATGTCTCTCAGCGCGGGTAGAGCAATGTATTCTTCCCTTAATCTCTTTCCTGGAAACAGCGATGCCATTTTGGCTTGGACTGCACTAAAAAAGCTCACCCCAAGGCAGACATCTGGCACACAACATTTTCACCCAACAGCCAAAATTTTGCTGGGCTGTAAGCAGGGAAGCCAGTCTCTCCTGCCCGCTCCCGCTGTGAGTCAGGGGGGACCGTTGTGCTGCTGACTGTCCCCTCTGCCCCCCAGGACTACTGGCTGTCCCTGCTGTACAAGCGCCTCATCGGTCCCAAGGTCCTGGCGATCCACGTGGCCGGTCTCCAGAGGAAACCCCGGCCCGGCAGCGCAATTCCCGACAAGCTCCGCCTTGCCGCCCAC
>NW_008824722.1:1662605-1663760 GCF_000699105.1 Pygoscelis adeliae | reverse complement strand
GGGGGCTGCAGGGGGGGAATAAGCAGGACCCCCAGGAGATGGGGACCACCGAGGACATGCTGGGGCAGGAGCCCAGGGTTTGGCTCCGGCAAGGCAGGTTGGCTTCCCAAGGGATGCACTCAGGTACTGTTCTGGCTGCTGTGGCGGTGGAGGGAGCGCGCGGGAACAGCAATGCCTCCGATGAAAGTCGCGGCAAGCCCGTGCCTGGGAACGGGGACGGCCGGGGACGGTGCGGTGGCCAGCAGGCAGCCCGGGCAGCAGAGATCAAGGGAGTGGATTTCACACGAGGGGCCCCCAGTCGGTCGGGTTACCCGCCGGGCCGCGCTGCCAGGGAGCCCGTCCTGGTTATTGTTTCGCTGATAAGGTCTTTGAAAGCGCCCCAGCAAGCCGGGGGGGTTGGCCACCTCCTCCGCAGACACAAGTTGCTATTGTGGAGGAGGAGAGGCTGTTTCTTTACACAGTCCAGATGCTTTCAACATGCCTCCAGCTCGGTAGGAAACCTTGTCCAGTAACTGACAGGTGCAAAGTGCTTTCGCCTTTGTTTGGGGCTGCCTGTTTAGGCAGGGACAGAGGATCAGTGTCTGGACCTGTCAGTTAGGTGCCCGGGGCAGCGGGGGCAGATGCCACTCGTGCACAGAGCCCCCCTCCGTTCTCAGCCTCCTCCTTGCGAGGCCCTGGGGGGCTGCCCCGGGACCTCCACCCCCACTCCAGACACCGGTGCGGCGCCCCCTCGAGCTGTACCACCCCTGGCCAAAGAGGGGAGGGGGAGATTGGGAAGGTGTCATCGGGCTTTGTGATGGGGAGATGGCATCTCCCTGTGGAAGGGCAGCTGGGAAGGTGATGTTCCCTCTGGATGGGTGCATGAGGCCAGTTTTTGCAGAGACCCCCAAACCCCTTCTTGGAAGTGATGCTCCCGGGGCACATGCCAACGCGCCCCTCAGCTCCCGCTCTCCCCTTTGCAGCCACAACTACGTCCGGGGGTCCATCACCCTTTACATCATCAACCTGCATCGCTCCCGGAAGAAAATCAAGCTGGCGGGGACGCTGCGGGATAAGATCGTCCACCAGTACCTGCTGCAGCCCTACGGCAAGGACGGGCTCCACTCCAAGTAAGTGTGATGCTGGCGGCTAGGGCTGCCACCCGCGGCCGCTCCT
>NW_008824722.1:1661966-1662284 GCF_000699105.1 Pygoscelis adeliae | reverse complement strand
CGTGCCCTCGTCCTCACACCCTAGAAGCCCTCCAGCTTGGCACCCTCTCCCGCCCTGCAACCGCAGAGCTCCGCTTGGCCCTGGCCACCATGCTGCCGGAGCGGTGCGACGGCAAATTTGCAGGGCCTGCTGCGATCCATCCGCAAGCTGCGAGAAGCACCCGGGGTCTGGTGCCCACCGCCTGCTGGGGACGGCTGGGGTGCCGAGCCCTGGTATAGCCCGGGACGGGCACCGTCCCCGGCCCCTCCAGTCCCGCTGTCCCTCAGAGTGACCCCTCCAGCAGCCGGGTCCCCCTTTCCTCTGCACCTTCCCGGGCGG
>NW_008824722.1:1660647-1661052 GCF_000699105.1 Pygoscelis adeliae | reverse complement strand
TCGTGCGTGGGCGCTGACCTGGGGGTGTGTGCCCCAGGGCCCGGCGCTGGAGGACAGTCTCAACACCCTCTTCGCCCCCCTCATCATCTCCTGCGCGGCGCTGCTGGAGAAGCTCGCCGACACCTATACCTGCTTCGCCACCGAGCACGGACGGCACCTCCACGTCCTGCACATGGTAGGGCCGGCACCGGGGACCGGGGTGCCCTGGCCGGGCCCCACCTGACCCCGTTGCCCGTTGCAGTTCGGGGACTGCCTGTACATCGCGGTGAACGGCGACGGGACGGAGAGCGAGGACGACCTGCGCCGGACACTGTTCGTGCTGCGGCGCTTGGTGGAGGCTCACTGTGGCCTCGTCACGCTCGACTCCCACCTCGTCCGCAAGGAGTGAGTGGGCACGGCTGGCCG
>NW_008824722.1:1660151-1660555 GCF_000699105.1 Pygoscelis adeliae | reverse complement strand
CAGGCCCCCCTGCCTGCTGGGCTGCAACTGGGTTCAGGGGTTCCGGTTCCCCCAGGGAGGTGACAGCCAGCTCTCAGCTCACGCTCTGCGGCCATTGCAGGTTGCGGCCAGCTGATTCGGAGCAGCGGGAGCGTGTTTGGAGCCTGCTGCGGGGCCTGCTGGAGACCTACAGCCACTTGCGGGAGGAGGACCAGAGCTTTGCGGTGGAGGTACCATGCCCCGAGGTGTCTCTCGCCTTTGGGGCATCCCAAGGGTGTGAGACTGCGTGAAGTCCCGGGGTGCAAGGAAGGGCTCTGGGCCGGGGACTTTGGGGCAGATCCCTGGAGCAGTGGAGGCTCAGACCTGCCCCCGGGGCTGCATGGCTGGGTCTGTGGGGGCTCAGCAGCCTTCTCTCCGCCCGCCCT
>NW_008824722.1:1659453-1660109 GCF_000699105.1 Pygoscelis adeliae | reverse complement strand
AGGCATCGAGTTCCTGGAGCGGCAGGTGGTGCAGTACATCAACGCCAGCCCCGAGCGCGGCGGGGACGAGGTGGGCCATGCCTTCCTTCTGGTGCACACCAAGCTGCTGGCCTTCTACTCCAGGTGCGCCCGGCCCCAGCCTCACCACCCTCCCCAGGGCAGCCTCTCGCCCTCCTGGCTGAGCCTTCCCTTCTCTGGCCCGCAGCCGCAATGCAAGCTCCATCCGTCCCGCTGACCTGCTCATCCTCATCCTCCTGGTGCAGGACCTGTACCCCAGTGAGAGTGCCAAGGAGGAGCTCGACCCCCAGGTGCCCCAGAGCAGGGTGCAGGGGGCAGCGGGTCAGGGTGCCCCTGCGGGGTGATGTCTTGGCAGCCAGGGCTTAATTTTTTTCCCCTTTTTTTGGAAGTCTGTGGCAGGGAAAGTGCTCCCTCAGGGACCCAAGAGAAGCGAGAGTATCCCTGTGAGCGGCCCTGGCTCCCACGGAGCTGCAGAGAAGGACTCAGATGACCAGGTGAGTCCCTGGGATCGGGAGCTGCAGGGTGGGATGCTGGCTGGGCTGCCTGCATCGCTCTCATCTCTGACCCAGCTGTTGTCGCTGGCAGGACACAGATGATTTCTCCATGCCCGAGGTCTACTACACACCAGAGCCCTCGCC
>NW_008824722.1:1657153-1659290 GCF_000699105.1 Pygoscelis adeliae | reverse complement strand
GGGAGGGGGGCCCTGCCGTGCTCCCTGCAGGCAGCGAGAGCTGGTTGGAGGGCGCTGAGATGCTGGGCACCGGGGAGGCAGACGCTGCAGATGTCCAGGTGAGCAAGGGGTCCTGCAGTCCCCCCCAGCTCCATGCCTCCCCAGCCTGTCCTGGTGCTCTTTGCGGTCTCTGGTCCTCGTCACTCGTCCCTTGCTGTGCTGCGGCTGGGGATGCGCCCCACATCCCCCGTGTTGTGCATAACCCTGTGAAGGCTCTGACCACACTCCCTGGGACATTGCTTATGGTCTCCCTGTTCAGAGCTGTCGGCACAGAGGGGCCGGGGCTGCCTCGGAGCAGTCTGGTGTCTCCCTCTGCTGCCTCTGGACTTTCTGGGCTGCTTCCCTGCCGGATGCCACAGAGCCTCACACGCGCTCTGCAAGCAAGTGCTGGCCTTGGTGCAAGGTGTTTGCAACCTGTGTCTTTGCAGGCGGCTTCCCCTCTACCTGCTGCTCTTTTGGGGTCCTTGGGCACTTCCCTCACTGCTGATCTTTTGCTGCGCGGCCCCTCCAGCTCCCCCTGTTCAGTTGTTTCCTGGTTGCAGCTTTCAGGGCATTGCTGTGTCCCACCAGAGCGTCCTGGGTTGGTGCGGGCTGTCTTGTCCCTGCGGGGGGGCTGAGCATCTCCCTTCTCTCCCCAGATGGCAGAGGACTTGCTCCAGACCTTGGGGCCTCTGGTCCCTGAAGCTTCAAACCCCAGAAGGATCTTCCTGGATGCCAACCTGCGGGAAGGTTACTGCCCCTTGCTGCCACACACCATGCACTGCCTCCCACTCTGGCCAGGCATCTCCCTTGTCCTCCTGACCAAGGTGAGCTGCCTCTAAGGTGAGGGAAGCGATGGTGGGCTGGGTCCTGGCTGACCTACCTCTCCCCTTCCTGGCAGGGCCCCACGACCCAGGTGGCCGTTACCTTGTACCAGCTGCTGGATGGTTTCTTGGTGCTGGAGAGGAAGCTGGAAGAGGGGCCGGAGGCAGGAGCCCCACGCTCCTACCCGTTCCTGGCTGAGCTGCGGCAGCGCATGGACAAGTTTGTGAAGAAGCTGAGCGGGCAGGACATCCAGGTGGGAGTGGGGACACAAGGACCCTGTCTTGCTGTTCCTGCAGCCTGACGCTGAGCCCCGTCTCTCTCTAGTTGCAGAACACCTGGGTGGACTTCAAGAGCAAGATATTTTCCCGGAGCGAGCCTGGGAGCTCCCTGGAGTGAGTACGGGGTGGCCAGGGAAAGTCTCCGGGGCAGGCGGGGACCTTTCCCAGCCCAGGGGGTGGCATGGCTGTCCCTGCGGCGCTGGAGTTCCAGGGGCCAAACTCTGCGCTGTCTGTGTCTCCCGGCTCAGGCTGCTGCAGGCAGTGGCCAACGTGAAGCGGCAGCTCTGCTCCGTGTACCGCCAGCTCTTCCTGGCCTCTGCTGGCCACAGCCTGTCCCAGGGGCTGCGGGACCGTGCCCAGAAGCTGATGAGGTGAGTCCATGGGCGGGCACAGCTGGCATCCCCAGGGGAGCTGGGGGATTGCTTCACACCCAGCTGTGCTGGGGCTTCGGGGGTCCCGGCCTCTCACCATGCCTCTTCTTGGCAGGGAGAAGCTGCTGGACTGGCGGGACTTTTTGCTGGTGAAGAGCAGGCGCAATATCACCATGGTGTCATACCCGTCCCTGTGGCTGGGAGCCCAGCCCAGCGAGCAAGGGTCCCCGGGGGGTAGCAGAGGTGGGAGTGGGACCCTGTCCCCCCAGCACCAGGCTTAAGGGGAGGAGTGTGGTGGGCAAAGGCAGTTTCCCCAAGGCTCAGGGGCTGTCCTGGAAGGGCACCAAAGTTGTTGGACACCCTTAACCCACCCCACATACCTGGAGGACTTTCCTGGCCTGGTGCACTTCATCTATGTGGACCGCACAGCCGGGCAGATGATGGCACCATCGCTCAGTGTGACTGAGAAGTCCAGCTCGGAGCTGGGCAAGGGCCCCCTGGCTGCCTTCATCAAGAGGAAGGTACTGTTCATGGGGCTGGGGGTGGGATGGGGACCACAGGAGGAAGCAATGGTTGGAGGGTTTTCTGCTCAGGCTTCAGGTGCCCCTTGTCCCCCAGGTCTGGTCCCTGATCGCGTTGGCCCGG
>NW_008824722.1:1652113-1657119 GCF_000699105.1 Pygoscelis adeliae | reverse complement strand
CTACTGCTGCTCCTACTTCCTCTGGTTTGAGAACGAGCTGGTACGTGGGGTGAGGAAGGGGCTGAGCCCCTCTCCCCCATCCCCTTCTGGGGGCAGGGAGCAGGGCTGTAGGCACCACCCGGCTCTGGCTCCTTGGCGGTCCCCTCCGTGCTCCTGCCCTCTGCTGTTGTCTCTTCCCCAGGGCTACAAGCTGGAGGTGATGGAGGTACCGGTTCTCTCCGATGATTCTGCTCCCATCGGGATGCTGGCAGGAGACTACTACAGGTGAGCAGTCCCCAGCCCTGCGGTTTGGCACCAGGGCCCGGGGCTGTGCTGGCACAGGGGTCCCTATGAGTGATGCTGTCCTCGCTGGGACATCGCTGCAGGGTGGTACCAGTGCTGCAGTGTCACCGGGATTGCAACAGCCCATCTCCCCAGCCTGGTGCTGTGGTCTTGCCAGCAGACAGGCACTGTGTCCTTGCCAGGGATTTGCTAGGGGGAAGGTGGTTAGAAAGGGGGTGCCAGGCTGTGCTGCACCTTTTTTTCTCCTGCCCAGGAAGCTGCTGCGTTACTATAGCAAGAACCACCAGGCAGAGGTGGTGAAGTGCTACGAGCTGCTGACTGTGCACCTGGGCATCATCCCCTCCGAGCTCGTGGTCCAGCAGGCCTGCGACTTGGCCCGGCGCCTCTGGGAGCCCTCCCGCATCCCCCTGCTCTGAGCTGCCTCCAGCCACCTCGAGGCCGGGATTAAAGCGGGTGTATGGGTGTTCCCGGCGCCTGGGCTGCTTTCTCCGTGTCTGTGCGCCATCAACCATGTGTGCAGGCAGCCACGGGCAGCCTTCCCATCCTCCAGCCCGGCTGGGGCTCCCACTGCCCACCTCCCCACTCCCTGCAGGCTTCACTGGCACACAGCAGCCTTCAGGGACAGGCAGAGAGTGGGGCTGAGAGGTTGTTGGCAAATCACCTTCTTGCTGAAAAGTGCGTTTCCAAAGCAGGATTTATAGTGTTGGCTTGGCATCACCGCTGGGCTTTGGCTGGAGAACAAAAAGGTGTAGCCAAACCTGCGTGGAGGAATGGCTCAGGGTGCATCCCCCTTCCCCCTCGCCTTCAAATGCAGGGTGCGGGGCCCTTGCAGGCTTGGCATGCTCTGGGGAGGTGCAGCCCATCCTGCACCCCTTTCTCCGCACTCGGGCTCCTAGACACCGGTCAGCCACGGGGCCAAGCTCGGCCGTGAACAGGGGGTAAAGTCGAGGCAGCTCACGTGTTTCCCAGGCGTGTTTGGGCTCGGTGCACACAAAACCCCCCCCCAGGCACAGCTGGGGATCAGGCCAGCCCCAAGGAGCTCTGGCAGCCGCTGCCCCTTGTCACTCTGTGCTGCTCTCTGGGGCTGGGGATGGCGGTTCAGGGAGCACTGGACCGTGGCGGGGCCTTTGCCCCATCCTGCTGGGCAGGAATTTGCCCTGCCCAGCAACAGCGCTGGGTTTGGGGCCAAGCTCACCCCCAAGCTGCCCCTTCTCCCACTGCTCTCAGGTCTCTGCTTGGGGCTTGCCTGCTCTGAGGGGGGGGCAGGCTCCCCCTGTCTTACAGCGCGTGTTGGCCCATCACTCCAGCCATGTGTCCCTGGGTCCTCCCTGGAGCAGAACAGGGGCTGGGGGGGGCTCTCGGGCCTGCACCTGCCTGCCCAGTGCCTTCCTGGGATACAGGCTGGGGAGCACCTGGCATCCCACTGAGCACCAGGCAGGTTCCAACCCTGTTGCCTTCTCAGCACTGGGACTGGTCTCCGGCACCCCTGCAAGTCCCTGGCAAAGCTTTGCCGGGGTCAGCGCCCTGCTGCGGGCAGTGCTGGGGGACAGCACTTGGCTTGTATCCCTGTCCTGCCCAGCCTCCCCACAAGCCCTGGGACGCAGCGTCTGGCCCTGCACCAAGGCGTCCCCTGCCCTGGCCCCCCTGGCCCCTCCCCGTGCCCGGAAGCCCTGGGAAAAGCTCTGCCGTGAAAGCAAAGTCCAGGCTGCTGGACACAGGGCAGCCATGGCTGGGCAGTGCGGGGCGATGGCAACCGGGCTCTGGGCAAGGCTGGGCACGGGCTGCCCTTCCCGCTGGCTGTGGGGCTGGCATCTGTCCCCGGGGCTGCTGGGAGTGCGGCTGGCCCATGCCGGGGCTGCAAACCGGCTGCAGCGGGGCTGGTGCTGGGCTGCAGGGAGCCGCTGGGGACATCCAGCTGCCCTCCCCCCAGGGTAGGCGGCAGGTGGGGACCACGGTGGTGCTGGGCATGTTGCAGCCCCCGGCATGCTTCTTGTGCCAGGGAGGGTGCAGGGCTCTTGCACAGCTGGGCACATGTTGCAGCCCCCCAACATGCTGCTTGTGCAGGGTACAGCTGGAGCATCTGCTTTGACCACTTCTGTCCCCCTCCCCTGCACCGTTAGGGCCAGGGGGATAGGGACAGGGGAGGATGCTCCCTGTCACCTGTATCCCCATGTCCAGAACCCCGTTATTTGGGTGGTTGTGGCAGCCCCGCATCCCAGGCATGGCAGGGTGCCCTGTGCCATAGGACAGCCCCACCGCTGGGCTCAGCTCTCCTCCCTCTCTCCTTGCAGGACACAACGGGCTGGTGGCAGTGAGTACCGAGAGTGGGGTGCTGTTGTCTCCATTGCTGGGGGACAGTGGGGAACCAGGGAGCGTCTGTGCCGTGGGCAAGGGAGGGTGTTGGTGGCAGAGCCCTTGGGGCTGAGGGCTCCCACAGGGCTGTGGGGAGCAGAGCCCTCTCTGGTGAGGGGGGGATCGTGTGCAAGAGAGTGCTTGGGGTGACGAGGACACGTCCCACCCAGAGGGATAGGCAGCATGACACTGCACTCCCCCCAGGCTGCCTACCTGCAGCGGGCAGGGGTGCGTACGGCCGTGCTGGAGAAACGCCATGTGCTGGGCGGTGCAGCCGTCACGGAGGAGAAAAAAGACCCACAGAAGCATTAATGTCATGCTAAAGGCCACTGCTGGCGTGGAGCCCTCAGTGCAGAGCCCTTTCCAGCGCTGTGCACCCTGTGTCCCCCTGCCCCCAGCCAGCCCTGGGCGCGGGCACCCCCCACCACCCCACGTCTTCCAGGCTTCAAGTTCTCCCGGGCGTCATACTTGCTCAGCCTGCTGCGGCCACAGATCTACACCGAGCTGGAGCTGCAGGTACCAGCACCCATCCCTCACTGGGCTACCGACACCTCCCAGCACACTGTCAGGGTGAGCCTGCTGCCAGGCCATCCCTGCAGGGTGGGTCCTGCCATCCCTGTCTTGCAGCGGCATGGACTGAGGGTGCTCCCGCGGGACCCCTACTCCTTCACCCCGCTGCTGGAGGACAGGAGTCCCCCCCGCTCCCTTCTGCTGGGGCACGATATGGCCCAGACCCAGCGGCAGATTGCTCAGTTCTCCCAGAAGGATGCCCAGGTACTGTGGGGGCATGCACCCGGCATGGCAAAGCCCCTGAGGGACTGCCCTGCCCAGCGGAGTGGCAGAGATGCTCCTAGGTGGGTTATCCATTGCACCTACCATGGCACAGTCCATCTTGCCCCTGCTCTGTCCCCTTTCAGGCTTACCCTGAGTATGAAGCATTCATGGGGGGCTTGGTGTCGGCCCTCGATCCGCTGCTGGATGTCCCCCCGGTGGATACAGCTGCCCTGGGGCAGGGCTCCCTGCTCCAGCAGCTCAGGGCCCTGCAAACCCTGTGGCCCTTGCTGCGGGCAGGTACATTTGGGATGCTGGGGGACCCCGATGACAATAGGTGTTTGCCTGCACCTGGAGCTGGTGATGCTCCTTCCCAGGGCACAGGCTCCTCAGGAGCTCCAGCTGGGCTGGCAGGCCAGCAGGCTTGCTCACTGCCTGTCCCCAAACCCAGCCGGGCACAGGCAGTTGGCCCTGGCACGGCTGTGCAGATCTCACACTGCCTCTGCACCCCCAGGACTGGCGCTGGGGTGGCAGCTGCCCCGCTATTACGAGGTGCTCACAGCCCCCATCTCCAAGGTGAGTGCCGGCAGCAGCGGTGCAGAGCTATCAGCCGCCTGCCTGCCTGCCTGTGAGGGTGGGCCCCCACACCAAGCCTGGCGCTCTCCTTTTCTCCCGGGCCAGATCCTGGATCAGTGGTTTGAGTCAGAGCCCCTGAAGGCAACTCTGGCTACTGACGCAGTGATTGGAGCCATGGCCAGCCCCCACACCCCCGGCAGTGGGTGTGGGTCCCTTCCCCCCGGGGCTCATGGCTGCACTGTCCCCCCGTGGCATCCTCTGGGCTGGCAGCTCCTTGGCTCTGCTGTGCCCTGGCACCCCGTGCCCTGCCCCGCTGCCTCTCCCTCCCACTGCCCATTCAGCCTTGCTGGGGTGGCTCAGGGGTTGGGGCTGGGCAAGGGGCTGCCCCCCATCCCTGCCATATGGCTCTCCTGGGTGGTCTCCACTGCCCCTTTGCTGTTTGGACACCTCTGTAGGATTTGGCATCCTACAAGCTGGTGTGGTCCCATCTATGGGGGCCATGGCATCATCCTCATCACACCCATGCAGGTGACAGACCTGTCCCCTTGGCCAGCGGCTAACCTGGGGTCCTGCTGCTGCAGGTATGTGCTGTTGCACCATGTGATGGGTGAGCTGGAGGGACGTCGAGGAGCCTGGGGCTACGTGGCTGGTGGGATGGGGGCCCTGTCCCAAGCTATTGCCCGTGCAGCAGCTGCCCAGGGAGTCCACATCTTTGCTGAGAAGGTACGGGGTGTCTGGGTGCAGGGAGCTGCCTGGCCGGCCTGCAGGCAGCGGGGATGCTCTTGGTGAGGTCCTGTCCCCTCCGTCTGCCCAGGCGGTGTGCCACGTGCTGCTGGGCAGGGACGGGCGGGCGCAGGGCGTCGCGCTGCAGGACGGGACGGAGGTGAGGAGCAAGCTGGTGCTGTCCAACGCCTCCCCCCAGATCACTTTCCTGGAGCTCACCCCCCAGGTATGGGGTGCACGGGGCTGGCAGGGGCTTGGCGTGGTGGCATCCCCTGGCCGGGCTGCCCCCCTCACCGCTGGGC
>NW_008824722.1:1651296-1651844 GCF_000699105.1 Pygoscelis adeliae | reverse complement strand
TGCCCCACCACCAGTGCTCCATCCATCTCAACTGCGAGGGCACCCACCTCCTGCACCAGGCCTTCACTGAGGCCACCCACGGGCACCCCTCCAGCAGGTAGGAGCCTCCACCGGCACACCTTGGTGCCCAGGGGAAGGGGCAGGACAGCCATGGTGGGTGGTGCTGGGGGAAAAGGTCTGGGGTGGCTGAGTCCCCCTCTGCCTGCCCAGCTAGTGTCCTGCTCCCCCAGGCCCATGATCGAGCTCTGCATCCCCTCAGCACTGGATCCGGGGCTGGCCCCGCGGGGCTGCCACGTCGTGTCCCTCTTCACCCAGTACACCCCCTCCGTGCTGGCGGGCGGGCAGCCCTGGGAAGAGCAGGACAGAAATGCATATGCAGACACGGGTACGTAATGCATACATGGACATGGGTATGTAATGCATACGTGGACTTGAGTAACACCAGGAGCACTGGTCCCTGCCCACAGGCAGAGTCGCCCTGGAGCTGCTCAGGGGCTGGCTGCTGCCCGCCAGTCCCCTCCTCCCTCTCTAGTGTTTGAACGGATCGA
>NW_008824722.1:1648941-1650609 GCF_000699105.1 Pygoscelis adeliae | reverse complement strand
CCGGTCCCCTCCCCTCTCTGCCCTCTGATGGGCAGGGAGGTGGGGCAGCTCTGCTGGGGCAGCCCTGGGCCCCATCTCCTGGGGCTGGAGCTGCCCGCTGCTCCCCATTTCTGCTCTCTTGCAGGAGGAGGAGTGATGGGAGAAGCGGGACGCAATGCCGCCCGGGTGGCCCTCGAGGACTTCAGACGCCTGTGATACGGCAGTGGTGATACCGACTTTGCCTATGCAGGGCTGTGGCTGCAGCGAGCCATGTTGACCCCACGCAGAGCCCTGCCCATCCTCAACTTGCTTCCCAGGCACCACAGGGCCAGCAGCATCTCCTGAGAGCTGGGGGGGTGCAGGCTGGCAGCGTCCCTTGTGCTCCCAGCTGCTACTGTCACCTTGAACACATGGCTGCTCCCAGCCCGCTGCAGCCCAGCCTTGCCCGGGTGGCTCCTGGGTACCAGGCAGCCATGGCGAGCCTCGCTCAGCCCCTGCCTGCACCCATGGAAATAAACCCTGGCCCAGGCTCTGTCTTGAGCACAATCGCTGTGTTTTTTTCAGCTCTTTGTGCAGCTCCCAACATGCTGGCGTGGGGGGGCTGCACTGTGCCATCTGCACTGTGGCTGGTGATGCAGCCCTGGGGGAGCTGCCAGAGAGGACAGGCATGTCCCAGGGCAGTGAATGGGGACAACCAACCCCTCGCCCTCTCCTCTGCTCACTGATGCAGGCTCAGGTGCATGCAGGGCTATTTGGCTGGAGCCACCCAGCCTTGGGCTGGCCTGGACCACCCCAAGGTGCCTAGAACAAGCAGGGAAACAGGGAGCTGCTTGAGACCTGCTTTGCTACCTGGAGCCCCCAAACCGTCCTCTGTCCCCTCTGTCCCTCGGTGGCTGTGTGTACAGCAGCCATGCACCAGGAGCACTGGTCCCTGCCCACAGGCAGAGTCGCCCTGGAGCTGCTCAGGGGCTGGCTGCAGCCTGCCAGTCCCTTCATCCCTCTCTAGTGTTTGACTGCATCGAAGCCTATGCCCCGGGGTTCAAGGCATCCGTCATTGGCAGGGACATCCTGACGCCACCAGACCTGGAAAGGATCTTCGGGCTGCCTGGCGGGGTGGGTACCATGTGGGCTCAGCTCTGAGCATCGCTCCAGTGCCAGCGCTGGTGGGCACACAGCCCCAGGCCAGGCACAGCCAGCTCACACAGAGCTCTGCTTGCAGAACATCTTCCATGGAGGGATGTCTCTGGACCAGCTGTACTTTGCCCGGCCGGCACCATCCTACTCGGGCTACCGGTCCCCAATTCCCAGCTTGTACCTGTGTGGAAGCGGAGCCCACCCTGGTGAGTAGGGCTGGGAGCCGGGACCCTCCTGGGGGACTGCAGGAGGAGGGAAGAGGCGCATGGAAGAGGTACCAGGGCAGCACGGGGGCAGGGGGAGGCAGTCCACTCCCCTCTCTGCCCTCTCATGGGCAGGGAGGTGGGGCAGCTCTGCTGGGGCAGCCCTGGGCCCCATCTCCTGGGGCTGGAGCTGCCCGCTGCTCCCCATTTCTGCTCTCTTGCAGGAGGAGGAGTGATGGGAGCAGCGGGACGCAATGCCGCCCGGGTGGCCCTCGAGGACTTCAGACGCCTGTGATACGGCAGTGGTGATACCGACTTTGCCTATGCAGGGCTGTGGCTGGCGCGGGGCCTG
>NW_008824722.1:1647095-1648064 GCF_000699105.1 Pygoscelis adeliae | reverse complement strand
CGCTCGCTGCAGATTACAGAGCTCACATCCTCTCCCTGCCCTCTTCCTCCCCCAGACAATGCTCCCGATTCAGCCGCCCGCCTCGCCTCCCACCAGGCCCTAAATACGGTGCTGCCAAGCTGAGCTGTTGCACCTGAGCTGGCTGAATCAATATTGACCAGCCAGGAATAGTCCCGCAGCCCTCTGAGAATAGCCCCGCACGCCCGCCCCGCTGCCCACAGCTTCCCGCGCACGGGGCTGCCCTCGCTGCCGGCGGTGTATTTTTAGCTGCTGCAGTTGCTGGCTGCCCGGAGCCACAGGTGCTGGCACCCTGTGAGCCCCGAGGGCTGGGCTGGAGGGGGAGCACCAGACCCCCCGCTGCCCTCTTCTTGCTGCCCCCAGGAACAGAGGCAGAGCTGGGAGCGGGACCCAGCACCCGCCTGACCTGCACCCCTGCCAGCACGTGCCTTGGGGGGCTCGGGGGGGACTCCTGGCCTCACATGAGTAATTGAGCACCAAAACATCGAGACACGAACGAGTCATGGGCTCCGCTGCTGGCCCCAGCCCTGCCCTTCCCCAGGGCTTTCCGTGTCCCCCATGTTGGGGCTGGCCAGGGACCCCCACCCCAGGAGACGCTCCAGCGTGTGCCCCGAGGCTGGCTGGGACATAGGGCTGGAAGGTTGGTGCCCTGCAAGGTGGTCCTGGGGCTGGGCGCCCCTGCACGCCCCGGGGGTGCTGGAGGCTCCCACGGGAAGTGGCGATGAGCTCACAGGCTATTCCCAGCCGTGTTGATCCTGGCTCCTGCCGGCAGGAACCAGCTGCTTCAACTCCAAACAAACAGCCCGGTGGCCACCGGCACATTCCTGGCCGTCCCCTGGCCACTGCGAGGGCACAGGGCTTCCTGTTTATCCCTGTCCCACAGCATGGCACGGCAGGGCAGGCCGTGGGGGGTCCCGGGGGCTGACGGCACGCCCAGCCCGCGGGTGCTCC
>NW_008824722.1:1642979-1644255 GCF_000699105.1 Pygoscelis adeliae | reverse complement strand
AGCCCCCCCCCCTCAGCTCCAGCTCGTACCATGGGGTGGTAGGGAGGGCAGGGATGATGGGGGGGGGGGGCCTAAGCCCTGCAGGGTTGGCATGGCCCCCTCCCAACCTCCTGTCTCTGTGCACCCGCAGGAAGCTCTGGAACATGAAGCTGAAGGACCCCAACTCCAGGTAGGGCTCAGCCCTGGGCAGAGCAGGCAGGGGCACCCTGGGTGGGCACCCAGCACGGGCGTTGGGTGGAGGAGAGTCTCTGGTGCCCGAGCTGATGCTGGCCCCTGCTCCTCTCCCTTGGCAGCCTGAAGACCTTCAGCCAGAAGAACAGCTTCTGGGTTCACAGGGTGCGGTGCCACGGTGCGGAGCCCCACCTGGCCCACTGCCCCACACAGGTGGCCCCGCCTGCCCCCCACCAGCATGCTTGCCCCCGCGGCATGCACGCCATCGTCAGCTGCCTCCCCGGCCCTGCCTTCCAGAAGGGCACGGGCAAGGGCAGGACCAAGACCTCCCCGGGAAAGGTGAGCCCCAGCACCCCCATGCCCTGTCCTGCTGATGGAGGGTCCCAGAGCCGGGCAGCACCCAGCCACCCTGTTTGCACCCGTGCCCAAGGTGCAGGCACGGGGGCCCCTGGCCGGCTGCTCCCTGTGCCCGGGGCCTCCAGGTGCGGCTGCGAGCAGGTACCCACGCTGGCGAGGGCCGGGTGGAGGTGCTGCGCCACGGGCAGTGGGGCACCGTGTGTGACAAGCAGTGGGACCTGGCCGCAGCCAGCGTGGTGTGCAGGCAGCTGGGCTACGGGACTGCAAAGCAGGCTCTGGTGGGAGCACAGATGGGCCAAGGTGAGGCACATGGTGCGGCAGGGACCTGGGGCATCACTGGGCTTGGAGGGGCATGATGGGGAAAGCCCCTGGTTTACTGGGTGCTGCTGGAGCATCCTGGGATGTCCAGGCAGCTCCAGCCTGCACTAGGATGGGGATCCCCTGGCTGCTCCTGCCACGGTAAGCCCCGTGCCCGTAGGGAACCCCAAGACCAGGAGAAGAAGGGTGGGGGACATCCCTGCTCCAGGACAGGCACAGAGTGGGGAGCGCTGACCCTTCCTCTGCTTCAGGCCTAGGACCCATCCACATGAGTGAGGTGCGGTGTACCGGCCATGAGCGCTCCCTGGGTGAGTGCCGCTTCCAGGATGCCAAGCGGAGCGGGTGCCGGCATGAGGCTGACGCTGCCGTTCGCTGCCACGTGCCCCACATGGACTTCCAGAGCCAGGGGAGCCCCTGCCTTCTCCCCCGA
>NW_008824722.1:1641222-1641956 GCF_000699105.1 Pygoscelis adeliae | reverse complement strand
CAGGCAGCCCCGATGCCGCCCGGGTGGTGATGAGCGGGGTGCGCTGCGCCGGCACCGAGCTGGCCCTCCAGCAGTGCCAGCGCCACGGCCCTGTCCACTGCCCCAGTGGTGGGGGCCGCTTCTCGGCGGGGGTCACCTGCACCGCCCGTGAGTACCAGGAGCCCACGGGGTACCGCTGGGAGGGAGCACCCCCCTTCTCTGGCACAGAGAGCGGGGAGGGGCTATGCAGGGTGGGGATCGCCTTCTCCATCCCCACCGATCCCCTCCGTGCCAGACGCCCCAGACCTGGTGATGAACGCCCAGCTGGTGCAGGAGACAGCCTACCTGGAGGACCGGCCACTGGGGCTGCTGTACTGCGCCCACGAGGAGCGCTGCCTCTCCCGCTCTGCCGACCACATGCACTGGCCCTATGGCCACCGCCGCCTCCTCCGCTTCTCCTCCCAGATCCACAACCTGGGCAGAGCCGATTTCCGACCCAGGATGGGGCGTCATCTGCCGACCACATGCACTGGCCCTATGGCCACCGCCGCCTCCTCCGCTTCTCCTCCCAGATCCACAACCTGGGCAGAGCCGATTTCCGACCCAGGATGGGGCGTCACGCCTGGACCTGGCACCAGTGCCACCGGTGAGCGGCCCATGGGCAGGGGCTGGCAGGGGGCTGTCCCCTCCCCACGCCAGGCAGGGCACGGTGGCACCCGTCCCACAGAGGCTGGCCCGCCTGGGGTAATTAGCAG
>NW_008824722.1:1639185-1639790 GCF_000699105.1 Pygoscelis adeliae | reverse complement strand
GGCTGCAGCCACCATGGCTGCAGCCGCCATGCCGGGCTTTCCCAGGCTGCCCTGGCAGCTTCCCAGCCCCAGGAGCAGGGATGGGGGCCACTCTGCCCCTTGAAGCCCTTGCTCCTGGGCACAGGGTGGGGACACCGTGCCCTTGCTCTCTGTGTTTTTTTTCCTCCCATGGTTTCTAGCAAATTCTTTTTAAAGGAAATAATTGGGAATATTTGCCACCAACCTACACTCTGTACTGACCAGCTCCCAGCAAGCCAGCTACTGGGCAGCTCTCCTTGCACACCCCTGCCTGTCCTTACCTTGCCAGCAGACACCAGCCCAGGGTGGGGGGCTGCCAGCACCCACCTTGGCCCTGCACAACCAGGACAGGCTGGGTTGTACCCACATGTGACGGTCCCCACATATGGAGAAGCTGCCGGGGACAGCGGTGACGCGCTGGGGTGGCCCAAGGCCAGGGGCCATGGCGAGGTGTGTGCTGGCAGAGGCTTGCTCCACCATGATCGGGGTTCAAGGGATGCCGGACGGTGGGGAAGATGCTTTCCGCATGAGAGCAGCTTTGCGCCATGAAATTTCCACTTGCCAAGCCACAAGTGGCCGGGAACAGC
>NW_008824722.1:1637606-1638174 GCF_000699105.1 Pygoscelis adeliae | reverse complement strand
TCCTCCCGCTGCAGCAGGCAGCACGGGGGTTCCTGCCCTGGGCAGAGCGGGCAGCGTTGTCCGACAGCGACACCAACCAGCCTGCGTGCACCCTGCTCAGCCCCTTTGGTGGAGCAGCCCAGTACTTTGGGATGCAGTGCAGCATCCGTCCCCGCTCCGAGATGCAGGGTGCCCTGCCTGCCCGCAGAGAGGTTCCCAGCAGGGTAAGGTGCAGCCTCCTGACTCACTCCCGGCCCTCCCAGGCATCCTCCCGCTGCTTGTTCTCCAGGCGCTTCCTCTCTGCAGAGACAAGAGGAGGGTCAACCCCATGTCCCCATCACCCCACAGCCACCCACTTCCCCACGGAGGTGGCCAGGGCCCACCCTGGTGCAGCCCCCTCCCACCCAGCACCCCGTGGGAAGGTGCATCCACGGGGAGGGTCCCCCCACACCGCAGCCCCCAGGCAGCATCCAGATCTCACCCCGGGCTTCTTGCAGCTTCCTCCGCTCGGCATCTCGCTGGGCTGGCGTCTGGTTGCTGCGTACCCCCAGGGCACCGATCACCAGCCGCCTGGCTAGGGCGGCTGATG
>NW_008824722.1:1634983-1637419 GCF_000699105.1 Pygoscelis adeliae | reverse complement strand
CTCCCCAGTTATTGGGATCAAGATGCTGCAGCACAAGCACCATGGCACAAGCCAGCACGGGGCAGCATCACTCACCAGAGTACGCCCTGGCTTTGGCTTTAGAGGCGCGGGTGCCCTGGGAAAGCGGGCGAGTCTTCACCATCAGGTGCTTGGTGCTGAGGGCATCACGTGCTGCGGGGAGAGAGCAGCGGCATCTGCGTGTGGGGTCAGCCCCATGCCCAGGATCCGGCCACAGGAGAGGCAGGGATGTCTCCCCTCTGCCCGTCCCCAGCCAAACTGGGAGCGGTACCTGTTATGGGGCTGGAGAAGATGCCCAGGGCATGCGTATCGTCCACCCACTTAATATCAAAGCCTTTTTTCCTGCCAGAGAGAGGGAAGCTCAGCAAGGCATCGGCACCTGGTGGGCAGGGGTCTGGAGCAGACCCAGGCAGGGGACCCCAGCGCCGGGGACGGAGCATTGCCGGCAGACTCACTGATAGCTGCAGAAGACACGCAGCAGGTCCTCGGTGCGGAAATCCGAGGGGAAATCATAGATCTCAATGACGTGGGGCAGTTCGGCATCGCTGAGGTCCGGTGCAGCAGGCTCGGCCCCGTAATAGTCGAAGCGGGGTGATTGCCGACTCTCCTGGCGCTTCTCGCCCCCCGAGAGCTGCAGGGGTGGGAGAGGCACAGCACTGAGCAACCCATGCCCGCCCGCCCCACGCAAGCTCCCGATCCATGGCAAGCGCTCCCCGGGAAGCGGTCCGGCCCCTGCTCCCCGCCCCAGCACTGCAGATGGATTCATGGCGTTGAGATATTAGGAGTTATTGACCGGGGCTCTCACACCATGCACTTGCTTTTCACATTACCAGCATCCCTTCACTTGCCACGCTCTGCAGTCCCACCAGGGACGCGGTGGGAATGGCACCGGTGAGACAGCGCATGCACCCCCAAGCACATCACTCCTTCCACAGTGACGTGCTGACCCAAAATACATTTGGAGAACAACAAGGAGCAGAACAGCAAGGCCAGGAGGACAGACTGATGTCTGCCCGCCACATGGGAGCACCAGGCTTGGCATGCTCCAGCTGTAGCACACACACCAGAGCAGCCCATCGGCACCCCAGACACTGAGATGGAAAAGCCAGCACTCCCCTGAGGAGCAAGTTCTGGTGGTTAATCACCTGCGCGGCTAAAAATTTATGCCTTGTTTCTCATTTGAATTTGTCTGGCTTCGCTTTCCAGCCAGCGGTTCTTGTTCTGCCTCGCCGCTGGGTTAAAGAGCTCTCGGTCCCTGGTACCCTCCCCGTGATGGCATTTACTCACACTAATCAAGCCCCTTCTCAATCTTCTTCGTGATAAGCTAAACGGCTTGTGCGCGTTTAGTATCTCACAGCGGGGCGCTTTCTCCAGCCCTAAAAGATGATGGCTGTAGCACTTTTCTACCTCTCCCATTTTTCAACCTTCATTTTAAAATACGGGCAGCAGTCACCCACTGCCATGAGATGAGGGACACAGCCGCCCCCTGCTCCCCTCCACCCCGCAGCATTGATGCCGGTGGGCACCACTTGCTGCTCCTCTGCTTTCCAAACCATGCCGTGCCAGCGGCCAAGGGGATTCACGGCCCCACTCCGGCTGCAACACCGGGCCAGGCACAGCCCGAAGCTGGCAGCAGCTCCCCCATCCCCTGCCCCGGAGCATGGGGCCGGCACGGTGCTGGGGAGCGGGTACATAACTCAGCCGGGTTCCCAGCCCGATCCCCCAAGTGATCGTAGCAGAGCACACCACGGCTGGAAGGTTAGAGTCCATAAATCCCAGCCAGCTCAATCAATAAAAAGTGCTCATTCCGACGATTTTATGGGGAAGATGGATTCACGGCAGGTGAGGGGGTGCTGCCAGGGTGGCTGGATGCCAGTGGAGGGGAGAGCTGAGTTATGGAGCTCACGGGACAGGTTAACATTGCTTGCAGAGCTGCCTGCCCCGCCACCATCGCCCATTAACTGAGCACACCCCATGTAGGGCTGCACACTCATCCAGCACCCCCTGCCCACTCAGGGGATGCAAAGGAGCTGTCCCTGGGCCGCTCAGGAGATGCAAAGGAGCTGTCCCTGGGCAGGATGAAGCCCTGCGGTGCCGCTTGAGGGAGCAGAGCACTCGGGTAGTGCCAGGCGCCGGGAAGATGATTAGAGAGCGGGAGTGCTGAGTGCTGGAGCGGTCCGTGACCTTCACAAAACACCAAGTGTGGCGGGGCAGCAAGGACGGGAGCCATCTGGCAGCCGGGCTCAGCCGCGCAGCGGGCACGGCTCAACAGGTCCCCCCACACTGCCAGCCTGGGCACGCAGGGTGCCCACAGCCCCCCAGCTCTAGGGTGGTGCAGGGAGCGGGAGCCAGGGTACAGCCCCCAGCCCTGGCAGGCACCCAGTGCTGGGAAGGGTCCACTGATGGACAGACAGACGG
>NW_008824722.1:1632994-1634887 GCF_000699105.1 Pygoscelis adeliae | reverse complement strand
CTCGCTTACACTCCCACTCGCTCGCTGAGAGCACACCTCCAGAGTTGGAGGGGAGGTGCGCCGGCACGCACGCACCACGGTCCCTGGCACGCACGCACCACGGCCCCCGCCCCGCCACGCCGGCTGATGGAGAGTCCACCGAGCCTGCAAGGAAACGGTCGCAGTGCTTAATTACCCTCTGCATTCAAAGTGATTTTTACTCTGAATTTATCTGGTTTCAGCTTCCAGCCAATGGATCTCACTATGGTGTTTTTTCCTGCTAGATTAAAGAGTCGTCCGCTATCAGAAATCTCTCCTCCACACAGAATGTCATAAATCTTGCTCTCTGCCGGCTATCCGCAGCACATAAGGATTCGGTTATGAGGAATAACTCTACTAATTTTCTTGTCCTTTTTGTTAATTAACAATGGCTCCATCTCCCCAAGAGCCTGCGCCCTCCCCGAGCAGCCGTGTCCACCTGCCGAGAGCTGCCAAGAGCTCGGAGGGCTCGAGAAGCACCAGGCTCGACATGGGAATCTGCAGAGGAGTGAAGATGGCAACTTTTAATTGATAAATCCCTTTTTCAGGTTCTTATTCATCCATTTTGGGAAGCTCCCTGGAAAGCTCAAACTTTGCTCAAAGCCTGTGCATGGGGGAGCTGACGCAGATGCTCCAGAGCTGTTCACAGTTAGCACCGGTGCTGCACGGCACAACCTTGCCCGCAGCATCCTACGGCTGTACCATAACACGGGCCCTCCCTGACCTGCCTCCCCGGCGGGGCCAGGCAGCCGCCCCGCTGTGCCTGAGGACAAAGCCGTGCCCCTTGTGCCAGCCCACGGAAAGCCAGTGCCAGCGCCACGTGCGCCAGCTGCCGTCGGAGCAGCAGCGCCGTCCCCCTTGCACCGGTGCTCACCACAACCTCCCAGCTGGAGGGTGGGGGACCGCAGCTGAGGCGAGCAGTCAGGCAGGGATGGGGGTACCCAAAGCTCTTCCACATCTCCCTCCGAGCAGCCCCAGAGGCGAACCCTGTATGCCCCACACCCTGTCCCAGCTCCACACCAGGCTTGGCGAGGGCACACCAGCCCAAGCACAGCTCCAAGGACGAGGTGGGTACCAGTGCTCCTCAGTAACGATGCTCTTGAGTTAATCTCATCCCTTCCCAGAAGCTGTTATCAGGCACCATCCACCACTTCACACCCTGCTTCCAGCCCGGAGTGGACGGACGCTGGCTGCAACAATATTAGCGCTGTTTGTTACTTTGGGCACATTAATGTCATTTGGAAAATTACCGGTTTGACGCTACTGATTTAAAATGCAATAAGGGATATCCAGCCTCACTGCAGAAGCCGAGCTTTCCTCGCGAACGGCAGGAAAACGGTGTGGGTCCTGGCGCTAAGCAGCTAATTGTAGTAAATTCAGCTGCATGCATGCGGGAGCGGATGGTAATGAGCCACAGCTGATTAAGAAGCCGTAGTTTCGAGGAAACATCCCGTTGCTATTTCAATAGGAGCCCATATGTCTCAGCCTGTTTCTTTATCACCAGCCCTGGTTTCACAAGGGTGCAGTTGCAGTTTATGGTGCTCGAGCAGGTTTTACTGGGTACACTTTATGTACTATAGACGGAAGATCTCCCCCAGCCTTCACCAGCACCGTGGGACAGGATGGGAACCAGCTGGGGGGGGAAGGTGAAGATCCCAGGCATTTCGGCACCGCAGGCAGCTCACGCCCTCGGGGACGGCTGGCAGTGACGGCAGGCAGCGCAGCCAGGCTGGCCACATGCCCTGGGTGCAGCCCGCCCCCACCATGCACCCACCCTGGAGGACACAGGGACAGCTACCCCCCATGGACCCCTGTCCCCACGTCCCAGCAGGCAGCAGCCACCATCCCTGCAACTCCCCGCGGGCGCCGGCTCGC
>NW_008824722.1:1630954-1632330 GCF_000699105.1 Pygoscelis adeliae | reverse complement strand
TGGGTGCAGCCCCCCCCCACCAGGCACCCACCCTGGAGGACACAGGGACAGCTACCCCCCATGGACCCCTGTCCCCACGTCCCAGCAGGCAGCAGCCACCATCCCTGCAACTCCCCGCGGGCGCCGGCTCGCAGGACGTACCTCCTCCAGTAGGCGCGGGTCCAGGCAGTCCCCATCGTCGTTGAACAGCGCGTCCCAACTCTCCTCGGCGCCTGGGCTGGCCTGGCTCAGGGTCCCGGCACTGGCCTGCTCTGCCTTTGGGGAGCCACTGCGGAGACCTCCCTCTTCCTCCTCAGCCTTCCGGCTGCACCAGTGCTGCTGCAGTGAGCCCGCGTCCTCATCTGCCCCCGCCGGCTCCTCGGCCCAGGCCGCAGGCGAGAGCCCCTCTACACTGCGGCACAGCAGCTCCAGGGGCAGCGGGGGCTCGTGGCTCTCCGGGGGTGCCCCTTCCCATGCGCTGCTCGCCAGCTCCTCGCCAGCACCCAGCAGGCCGCTCTCAGCCCCAGCACTGCCGTTTGTGCAGGCAGAGGTGCTGCCTGCTCCCTCTGCAGCGGGCACCGGGACGCCCTCCCCACCAGGACGCCCGGCCCCAGCAGCGCTCTCCTCCTTGCCGGGTGGGAGCTGGGATGGGCTGCCCACATCCTGCCTCGGGGTATTCTCCCCAGGGAGCACTGGCGCGTCACCCATGCCACCCTTCAAGCACTCAGTTTCACAGTCAGCTCCTGGTACATCTGAGGTGCTCTGCCCAGCAAGCTCAGCCATGCCTCCCTGCCTCTCCTCTTCCTCCTCCTCTGCTGGCACCCCAGCATCACAGCCCTCACTCTGCCCTGCCAGGAGAAACCCCCCAGGCTCCCTTTCCTCTCCCTGGGCTTTTGGACCTGTAGCCTCCCACATCAGCCTGGGCACGCTGCCCCGGTCGCCTGCCCCTGCCGGCAGCAGGACACCATCTCCCAGGCGCTGGGAGAGGTCCCCACCTGGAGCTGGGGCACTGTCCCCCAAATGCTCCGACATGCCACTTGGCCCTGTCCGACATGCCGGCGTTGGGCTAGCAGGGGGCTCTGGGCTAGCGGGGTCGCCCCCAGGCTCAGGGGTAGCCTCCATGGCCCCAGGCTGGGCACTCGGTGGGGATGGAGGGTCAGGCTCGGTCCTCATCATCCAGCGGCCGCGGCTGAGCTCCCCAAGTCCTTCATCGTGGGATGCTTTGTCCTGCCCATCCCAGGGCTGGGCAACTGGTGGATCCAGGCACAGCTCCTGCATGCTGGGTGATGCACCCAGGCTCTCCAGTGCGATGGGGCAGCTGCCTCCCGGCCTCCGGCAGTGCCCAGCAGAGGCTGCCCGCGGCTCCTTCGGGCTGGCATCCACCTTGCTCTCCCTCC
>NW_008824722.1:1625566-1630322 GCF_000699105.1 Pygoscelis adeliae | reverse complement strand
CCCAGAAACCAAACCCCAGCCCAGGGACACCCCGGCACGGGACCAGGGCTGCCACCCTGGCACGCTGCAGCCCCGCTCACCTGCTGCCCCATCCCGGCAGAGATTTATTTTTCATCATCTTTGGCAGAAGCAGGCACGCTGCGAGCTGCCAGGCGCCCCTGCCCCTATAAATATGCATCAGGCAGGGTTTATGGAGACGGATGGTGTGGGGGGCTGCGCTGCGGTTGAGGAGAAGGCAGAGCAGGGCCGGGCCGGGGCCCCGTGATTAATCACTGCCCACTCCGTTTAGGGGGATTCATCACGGGCTGCTGTCAGGTAAATCACTGGAAAAACACCTCTTCAGTAATTAATGTGAAGTGACGGATGGACAGCCCCCGGGCCCATTAATCTGGACCATCAGCGCCAACTGAGATTATGAATGTCAGGATGCATAAACTGCCGGTGGATCAATAGGGCCAGGAATCCATCCAAGGCTCTCATTTCCGAGGCACCTCCGGTACATTAGCCTCTCCTCCACGCAGCCTCCGACCGAGGCGCGAACGGTCCCCGCGGCCCCTCACCGACAGCCGGCAGCGGTGCCGGGAAGGCGAGGGGAGGCCTACTGCCGGCTGGAAAGCGGCTGGGGCTGCCCGTGCCAGGCAGCATCATCCCCTCCTCCTGATGGAGGGATGGACGGACGGCTGCCTCGGCGTGATGGATGGGTCTCTCATGGCTCTCTGGAAACCACCGGCAAGCCCAGGCAGGGCAGTGCTCCCCAGCATCACCGCGGCACCCGTGCCTGCACCTCGTGCCACGGTGATGCTGGGCACCATCCTGGGGCTGCCCCAACCATTTTTCTGTCTCCACAGCTCTTGTCATTTTTTTCCCCCTCTTTGATACACTAATTTTGCTGGCAGAATGATCCCCTTTATCTTTATCGACCGTGAGAAAGGAACATATCCTACACACCCTCCAAGGTCTGGATTAGTCATTTTTCACCGAGGCATTATACATTTTCTCACCAAGCGGCAGCCTGGGTGCCGGAGGGGAGGGGGCACTGGGAGCCCCCTCAGCACCACCATTTCCAACCACGCAGAGCTTCCAACTGCACCAAAGCGCGTCCTGCTAAAGGACTTTTCCCGGCCAAGCCCAGAGTTTCAGCCCATGGGACATCACCAAACTCCTGGGGGGGATCACTGATCCTCCCAGGCTCTGCTTCCTGAGGATTTCCAGCATGGGGAGCAGCCACAAACAGCATCGCTCCACGCACAACCCGAGTCACCTCCAAGAAAAGCCTTCACATGCAGGATTTATGGGCTCCTCGAAAGCTTGCCATTCACCTTGCCTCACCCTCCAAAGCAGATGGTGCAGCATTAGCCAGACGGCTGGTGCTAGGAGCATCCTCTCCCCGCACAGACACACCTCTGCCTGCTGCACGCTGCCAGGGAAGAGCCGCTTCCCACAGCCCGGGGAGAAGCACGGCAAGGTGGTGGCTGGCCCAGGCTGGCAGGGATGCTGCAGCACTTTTTTCTTCCCCACAGGGCAGCACACTTCCTACCCCCAGCCTATTACACACTTCATCGATGCCACGGCCACACGTCGGCACCAACCGATTTCACGCTCCGGGAGGCAGAGCAACAGCCCTGGCTTCGGGTCTCATTCACACTATGCTGGACAGGGCAACCCCGACGCTTCCAGACTCCAGGACCAAGCTCGCCCCACAAAGCCAGGCAGTGATGGGCAGCGCATCCCCAAAAGGGCCTGTGCTGCCCTGGGTGCTGCCCTGCTTTTCGGAGCTGGCTAGCAAAACAGCTTGGCATTGCGGCATCAAGTAGAGAAAGGCAGCCCCGGACCAGGCACACCACGGTACAATGGTAAACATGGCAGTGGGAGCACTGCCCAGCTGCCTGGCACATAATGCCCATCAGCCCAGCGCAACACAGCCTGGCGTGGCCAGGGGGATGCTGGAGCATCAGCCAGGGGGTGGCCGGAGCTCCCTGCAGGCACACGCTCCCCTCGCACCGTCCCCAGGAACACGCTGCTCATGGGGAGCTTGTGCTCATGGCTCGAGTTTGTGAGGTCTCAGAGCAGCTGCTTGGGCGATATGCCAGCCTGCGCTTCTCCTCTAGCGACCGTCTGCAGCACAGACAGGCAGTGTTTTCTCCCTGATTTCTCTCCCCCTCCTCTTCGGGGAAGGACCCCACAAACAACAGCAAGACAGGGCTGACCACGTCGCAGACCCTACTTCACGCTGCACAGCGCATCGCCAAATTCCTCCATCATCTGCATCCCCACCCAGCAGGTGAGGACACCTATGGCGCAGCTCTGATGGCAAAGCCAGGGCTCCTGCTGCCTTCTCCCGCTGTGGGCCAGCAGGAGACACCGGCCACAGCCTGCTGCGGGGAGCCCAGGGACAGGCACGGATGCCAGGCTGCGGGGCTCACACGGAGCGTGCCAGTTCCCGGAAAAGTTTTGGTGCCACCCAGCACCCTCCCAGCAGGCTGCCGCATTTCCTGGCAGGGAGCTGTATTTTTAGCCTCCGAGGTTTCTAATTCCACTCAATCCATACTCCCATCGATAGAGCAGATAACCTTAAAGCCTTGACGGTGAACGGGGACGGCAGCACCAGGGGACCGGGAGCCTTGGGGGACCGCACGCAGCCTCAGCATGCAGCTCGCGCACCCGCAATGTCACTCTTTATAGCTTGCTGCAGATTGGGCTCTTTGGAGGGGGGAAAAAAAAATATATAATAACAAGACTAATAAAAAGGCAGGTACAAGGAGATTCTAAACAGCCCCACTGGGGAACCCGCCACTCACAGGGCTCATCCCATGCCAGGCACGTGCCGCAGCACGCTCGCCGACTGCACAATGCTGGCACCTGGCAGCCTGGGTAAGGATTGTCAGAGGTTTTGGCTACCCTGCACCTCTCCTGCTCTCAGCAGAGCTCCAGACCAGCCTGCCCAGCTCACACAGCAGGTGATGGGACCAGGGAAGGACCCGGCTACCTAGTGGGGAGAGGCAGAGCACAGGCAAGAACACAGAGCCACCAGCACACGGCAAAGCAAAGCGCTTCAAGGAGCGGAGAGCCACGTCCCATTTGACGCCTGCCTGCAGCCCCGCGGGCTTTAAGACGTCCCTGTCCCCCGCTGCCGGGAGAAAGATGCTCTCCAGCAGCCGGAGCAAACACTGGCTATGCAAGGAGGCGGTGAAGGCATCAAAGGCACTGAGAAAAGAGAGAGATTTCAATCGTGCCTTTCACTTGCGATGCTCTTAGGAGATACCTGGAACAAGAGAAGGGGAACGTTTCAGACAGGAGGGGGATTTGTAAGTCGATAGTGTCCCCTCGCAGCTGCAGGGCGAAAAAGGGACAACAAACCAGCAGAAGGAGTTAACAGCCGGAGGGCTAAGGGGAATACAAAGGACTTTACAAATATACCCAGGCAGAATCAGCACAAAAGTGAAAAGGTCTATTAATAAACAAGGAGGGAGAGAAAATTAATGACGGCTCAAAAATAAAGATGACTCAAAAGGGTGAAATTACTGTTTTTAACCAGAAAAATGCAACTGAGGTGGAGGCCTCGCAAAAACAGCTGCAGGGAAAGCAAAAACAGCATCTCCACAGAGACACGGTCACCTGGCCGGCGTGGCCAGCACCGAGACGAACCAATTAACCCGCCGACACACACACGATGCCAGGAAGAAACCAAGGCCCTGGTGATGGGCAGAGCAAACCAGGCACTGATTTTCTGTGCGAGAAAGGACAATAAAACCAGAGCCGGACACAGGATAAACCCTGTGCCCATCCCTAGCGCAGAACATAATGTCTGGAGGAAGAAGCCTGCACACCCACCGCGACAGGCTCCTGGATGAAGGACGTTGGCTTGCCCAGTGGTAGTTATTTCGGAATAATTGCTGGGCAAAGCTTATGGATAAGGTGAGCGAGATGCAATTTAGCTGAACTTCAGGGTATCGTTTTATACCATCTCCCAAACTATCGCTTGACTAGTGAATTGTAATTATATTTGTAGATGATACTGAGCAGAGAGGTGTTGCAAACACTGGCCAGAGCAGAGAAATGATTCAAAGGATCCGAGAAATGTAGGCAGGAAACAAAACGAGACCCAGCCTGGGAAAATGAAGGTAAAATAACCTGAAGCAGCTACTCTGTGGGCAGGAGCAGCCTGGAAAGCAAAGCCCAGAGCCCTGGGTGTGCTCAAACCAGAAAGCGAGTGGCTGGGATGACCACCCCAAAACATGCAAGGGGCAAAAGCCGGACACTGGCATCGTGCCACAGGCCACCCCAGGGCTGCGACAGCCCCATGGTGGACAGCACACAGAGCCCCGCAGGCAGCACGAAGGATGGAGGGGACGCCGAGGGCAGGCAGGCAGCCGTGAAAAACAGCGTCCAGCACCTGGGAGCACCGGGTGCATGTTTTACGAGCCATGGGAGCCCAGTGCAGCGAGCGCCCAGGGATGCCGTATAACTCCCCTGCCCCCGAGGGCTGTCACTGCCGGCATCGCCCCGTGACTCACTAAGTTGGGGAGGGTTATGGGGTCTGCAACGTGCTATGTTACCCTGGTGCTCCAGGGTCTGCATGCCAGTGGGGTGGGGGTCGGGGCTGGGACAGCGGGGTGGGGGACAGGGCTGGGACAGTGGAGCGGGGGACAGGGCTGGGACAGGGGGTGGGGGTCAGGGCTGGGACAGTGGGGTGAGGGACAGGGCTGGGACACAGGATGGGGGTCAGGGCTGGGACAGGGGGGAGGGGTTGGCGCTG
>NW_008824722.1:1623323-1624605 GCF_000699105.1 Pygoscelis adeliae | reverse complement strand
CCGGGCCGCCTCCCGTGCCCCCGCCGCAGGGCTGCGGGCTGGCCGGCGTGCCGGCTGCCCAGACACCCAGGCGGGGGAGGGTGTCTGCACTGGGCAGGTTTGCTCCGCTTCCTTCCTGGGGTTTGGCGAGGAGCAGCCTGCCTGCGCCCAGCAGATAATGAACGGGGCCCCGGCACTTGCACATGCTCCCAGAGAGCGTGGGCAGCGAGGGAAGCGTGCCCGGCACCGGCGCTTCCACCAGCTCCTAATGAAGCGCTGGTGCTGCAGAGCACTCGAGCCGGGGCGCCTGCACCTGCGGGGGAAGGATGGGGGATTTTCCCACAGGCAGGGCGAAGGCTGGCAGGGGAGAGGGGGCGGCCCGGGGGATGCAGGCAGGCATGTGGCTTGCTGTCACTGCGGGCTGAGGGCAGAGCGGGGCAGTGACCCGGCTCGCTGGGACACGGGGCTGTGAAGGCTTTGGGCAGGGTGGTACAGCCGCCCTGGTTTGTCTGGCTGATGGACAGGGAGTCTCTGTGCCCCCCCCACCCCAGGACCGGCTTCCTAATGAGCCGAAGCTCTCCGATGCAATTCCCAAGCAGCTGCTTCCCAGGCAGCCTCATGGTGCGGGTGAGGGAGGACTGACACCCCATAGTGTGCACACTGCCTGCGTGCGGTGGGATGCGAGGCTGGTGCCAGGGCAGCCAGCAGCCAGCGCGTCTTCTGCAGCTCCCCAGAGGCTGCGCAGCTGCTGAGGGACCGGGAACCGGTTACCTGCCACCCTGGCAAGGTGTCACTGAGGCATAGCATGGGGCATCAGTGCCTGGGGCTGTGCCAAGCATCTTATCCCTCCTCAGGTGCAGCTACAGGGCTGGGACTGCTGACGCCTGAGGTCTGGGATGCCCTGAAGTACTCGGACCTTCTTGACTGCCCAGTGTGGGTCCCAGCACAGCCACAGGGGCTCAGACTCAGGTCATCCCGCCCCAGCTGCCTGCCCCCATGCAGGACAAGGAAGGCTTACACCAGGCAGGGCCACCCGGCACCCCCCGGGGAGCAGCCCCTGCCCCAGCCCGCCAGGACACACGGGACCGTGGTCCCTCTTGCAGGTAATCGATGGCAGCAGATCCTGATCGCTTTCGTTATTATTATTTTCTTATGCATGTGCGCACAGGAGATTTATTGCCAGCTATGGAGGCAAAATCAATTATTCATGTTATAAATTAGAAAATGATTTATGTTTGTGGGAGGGCAAGCAGCGTGGAGCCCCTGGCCACGTGGGAGCTGGGTTTGTCTGGGAATGGCACCA
>NW_008824722.1:1622322-1623206 GCF_000699105.1 Pygoscelis adeliae | reverse complement strand
AGCACCCAGCCTCTCCCACTCTGTCAAGCCAGGTGCCTGCGGACAGAGTCCGAGGAAGGCTGGGGACTGCGGTGGCCTGGTTGCCCTGGCCGGTGCGGCAGGATGATGCTCCATGGCAGTTTCCATGGCAGCAGCAGCATGGTCCAAGAGCTGCGAGGTGTGGGCTGCAGAAGGACCCCCTCGCTTTCCCCCACTGGAGACATCTTCACATGTCCCCTCCAGCCCCAGCAGCTCTTGTCTGTGCTCCTGCCCCACAAGGGACACCATGGTACCTTCCAGACTGCCACCCATGGGGACAGGGACCCATTGCACCGCTGACACCCCCATGCTCCCCAGGAAAGAGGGGATGGGTGAGGGCAAGGGGGCGGTGTAAAGGCGTACCGCTTGCACCAACCCCTGAGGCCAGCTACCCCAGAGTGGGGCTGCAGGGCTTTGCTTGGCTGTGGCCCACCTTCTCCTGCGCTAGGCGTGTCTCAGGGGTCCTGGGAGTCTTCCCAGGAGTGGAGTCCCCATTCCCCAAGGGCTGACTGATGTTCTGCACAGAGCAGGGTGGCACTGGGCTCCCACAGCTCCCAGTGCTGGGGCAGGGGGTTGGCTGTTGCTGCCAGGTCTGCCCTCAGCCCAGCCATGCCCCAGGTGCTCAGCCCAGCGCTGGTGGGAGCTGCAGCATCCCATGGCTCTGCACCAGGCGGCCCAGCACTCCAGTCCTGGCTGCCTCGGCATCCTAAAGCCCACTGCCCATGTCACGTAGCCAGCAGGAGTGAGTGCCAGGAGCCGGCCGGCCGCTCTCTGCTGATAGCCAGGGCTGCTCTTGCTTTTCAAGAGTCTTGATCTAAAGCTGCCGTGTCTGTGCCTCCCCGGGGATGGCAGAGCGGGCCGAGAGG
>NW_008824722.1:1615904-1622138 GCF_000699105.1 Pygoscelis adeliae | reverse complement strand
GGTGACCTCAGCTCTGCTCTGGCGCCACGAGCAGCCTTTTCTCCCCCAGACCTGCCTCAAAGCCCTGGAGCCTCCTCTCAGCCGCCAGAGAGCCCGTCACCCCCTGTGACTCCCAGGGCTCTCAGGAAGCTGAGAACTTGCTGGCTCGGCACACACATGAGGTGTCAGAGGGGGCAGGGGTTTTGGCTGCCGCCCCAGCTCCCTGCCAGGCTGTGAGCAGGAGGAACACCAACAGCCAGGCATGGTCCGGGGACAGGGAACCACCTTGTCCTGGGGTATCGAGGCTGCTGCAGCCACGTCAACCTCCAGCCAGCTCTGGGGACCCTCTGGGACCGCATGCAGGGTGCAGAGAAGTCCCTGCTTGCTCTGCTCTGGCTCTAAAGGAGCCAGACAACCCAGGGAGCTCAGAGACCTGCCAGCGTGGCCCAGGACCACCCCCCACCCCCCCAAGCTGTGAGCACTGGGCTTAGCAGTGAAACGCCAGGAAATAAATGAGTCACGTTCTGGGGCCGAGCATCACCTCCGGTGCCTCGCTGCGCCCCGGTCCCGGGGAGCCCAGTGCCGGCCCGTGCTCATGTGAACATCCCTCTGATTTATTGCTGCGGAGCAAATGCTTACAGAGTGCTTTTGGCAGAGAAAAGCCCTGGGGAGCTGCAACAGGCACACAGGGGCAAGGAGGGAATTGCCCGTCAGCTGCAGCGTGCCGGAGGCACCCAGAGCACCCGCAGCCCTGGGTCTCTTCCCCACGCGCAGCCAGGGGACATGCTCAGCCCACGGGGAGGGGACTGCGGAGACCTCGGGGCTGAGGTGGATTAGATCTGCTTTGCATTATTGCACCAAACACCTGGGGACTCGGCGGCTCATGACAGTGCTGTATAATGTGAGGAAGCAGCCCGCGGTGCGGGCAGGTGCTGGTGCTGCCGGTGGCTCGCAGGCAGGGAGGCGATGGGGACATGTCCCTAGGAGCATGGGCTGGCTGTGGAGGGGGAGTCGGGGTCTCTTGCTCCCTGTTTTCCTGCACATCTACAATGAATAGGCACAGAAGGCAGCGCTTGTGCTGCAGGAATCAATACCGCTCCAGGAGTGGCCTGGGTGCTCCTCCCTGCTCTCTCCCGGGAGCCTGCCCCCCGAACGCCTCTCCCTGAGCTATCGTTGTTGTCTCCTTCCTGCTATTGTCTTGCTTTCTAGCATTCTCAGCAGGACTCTGCAGCAGCATGGGGTGGCCGGTGACAGTGCCGGGGCTGGGGAGCTTGCTAACCCGGGTAGCCTGGCTCCTTCGGGAGATGGGGGGGAATAAACAGGAAAGACCTCTTGGGGGGGATCCAGGTTTTATCCTGACTCGAGGTAGCCCCCGTTGGCACTGTGTTGCAGCCTGGTCCCTCATGGCCCATCCTGCCACGGTCCCTAGGAGGTGCCAGGGCACCGTGGCTGGCTCCGGCAGGCAGAGATGCTGCCAGGAGGCAGTTTCTGCCCCGCAGCCAGTGCTCAGGGATGCTGTGACTGGAAGTAGCTGCTGATCTCACCCAGCGCTGGCCGTAGCAGTGCCGCCGTGTCCGGTGATGGCCGCTGCTCCGTGGGAAGGAACCTGGCTGCTTTCGATAGACCGTGATTTGAATTGATTCATCAGTGGGATCCACTTGGAGCTGATAAATCTTTCAGGAGCCCTGGCAGAGGAGGCTGAGCTGGGCAGGCTGGGCATCCCCCTGCCTCCCTGCAGCTGCACAGCTCCTCTGAAGCAGCTGGCTGCCCTGAGTGTGTACCAGCCCCGCGGGTCCTGCCAGCCCCAGACGGCTGCCAGCAGCACCCCAGGTTTCCCCACAGCCTGTTTGCTCTTCCCCAGCCAGGGATGCTGCCTGGGTGGGCTAGAGCACAGCCTGCTGCCTCCACCATGCTGAGACCCTCCAGCCAGGGAGCCCCATCCCGGTGCTCTTTTCATGAGGGACCCCATCGTCCCTGGCTGAGAAGAGCTGATGGTCCCTGGCTCCATCGCAGCACCAGCCAGGTCCCTCCTCTGGCCTCCTGTCCCCTCTTTTGGCATGGGGCAGGGCAGTCCCCAGGCTGAGTGCTGGCACTGGTGCATCTCCATGCCAGCCACAGCTCCGGGATCCCAGGGGGGACAAGTCCAGCTCATCCCGTGGGGCCGTGTCCTGCAGGGACATGGGGGGCTGTGTCTGCCCTCACTCCCCCACCCTGTGCCTCAGCAGGTAGCGAGAGAAAGCAGGGACGGGGACTGCGAGGCGGGAGGCGAGCACGGGCGGATCCGGTTACAGGCAGCACGGGGCAGAGAGATAGGCAGAGAACAGCAATGCAGCAAAAAGGGCTTTTAGTGATAATTAATAATTAACATTTCTAATGATGTCCCGGCGACAGGAAGAGTCCAAGCGGGGACCCGGGGGCACTGCGCATGGTGACAGGAGCGGCTGGGGACCGTGCGGGGACCAGGGAGGCTGTGCAGAGCCAGGGGCTGGGGGGGGAGAGAGGTACGGGGCCGGGGGTCCCAGGGCAGGGGCTGGCCACCCCTGGGGGCCCCCCTGGCTGGACAGCACCAAGGCCCAGCCTTCACGCCTGGCTGCTGCCGAGGGTGCGGTAAGCCCGTGATGAAGGGGACTGGAAGATGAAACACACCTCGAGGTTGACCTGGCCTCTGTGATAAGGTGACACCTCATCAGGGGTTCCCCTGCCCAGCAAGCGCTTAAGAGGGACCTTGCTGGCAGGAGGAAGGGACCGGGGAAGGGTGCTGGGAGGCAGCAGCTCACGGGGAGCTGCTGGGATGGGTGGCAGTCCCCAGGTCACTGCCAGCCCCGCCACAAAGAGTCCCCCGGCTGGGAGGTGTCCAGGCACCAAGGAGCAGAAGGCTGGCCCAGGGTGCAGGACCAGAGCAGGCAGGGGTCCGTGGGCAAGGCAGGAGGTCAGGCGCTGCGGGACAGTGATAGGGAGGGGACAGCAGGGAGGAGAGGGACGGAGCAAACAGCCGGCTGAGCGTGGGAGTCTATCGCTGCAAGCCACCGCACGATGGGCGTGCAGTCATGGGAGAGGCAAGAGCAATCTTAGGAGGAACCAGGAGAGGCATTTCTGGCAGGGCTGGGGGCTTGCTTGCGTCCCTGCACGGCCCCTGGGGGATCTGCCCGTGCTGAAGCCAGCCTGGGAGAGGAGCAGAGGCGTCATGGGACTGCCAGGGGATGCAGAGCCTGGGAGACCCATGATGGGAGGACGATGGCTCGTGCCCAGCACAGCGCAGGCTGCGGGGGAACAGAGCGCTCACTATAAATACATCAGCGGGGTAAACACCAGGGAGGAGAAGAGCTATTTCAGCTAAAAGACAACGTTAGCACAGGAATGACTGGGGATAAATTATCCATGAATACATTTAGGGTGGAAATTAGACCCTCAGAGCAGGGAGGTCCCAGCACAGCCCCTCCAGAAAAGGAAGCAGTGCCAGGCAGGAGCCGGGGTCAGCCTGGCAGCTGAGGGATCCCGCAGCATGCTGCGGTGACAGCATGTGCCCTCTTCTAGTGTCAAAAAGCAGCAAGGGTGGCTGGTGCAGCCCGCCTGGCTGCCGCCCTGGCTGTGCTGGTGGGTGCAGTGAGCAGCAGTGCGCAGGGCAGTGTGCGCAATGGGGTGCGTGCACATCACTGCATGCACGTGTGAGTGCAGATGTGTGTGTGTGCCTGGGCTGTGCACACGTTTGGGCAGTGCATTGAGTGCTCACACACCACGTGTGTGCAGAGAGAGTGTGTGCAGACGGGGCGGCTGGATACAGACTGTTGCATGTGTGCATGTAGGTGCATGTGAGCGTGCTGACAGCTCGTGTGTGTGCTGTGCACCCACCAGGCTGTGTGCAGGTGTCTCGTCCTTCATGATGCTCTAGAAAGAGGAATGACAGCCCCAGTGAAGAGTCTTGGAGGTTAGTGCCGTGAATCAGCACTGCTCTGCTCACCTGCACCCAGTTTGTGTGGCACCATCTGGAATTTGCTGGAGGGGACAGACTGGAGGGTGCTTCATGAATCCAGCTGATCCTGGGCGGATTCCTGTCCTGCTGAGGGTGCCCCAGCTCCCAGAGCAGTGCTGTCCCTGCGAGGGCCATGGGGCTCACCTGGCACTGCCACCCCACAGGCTCACCCTGGCTGACCAGAGCACTCGGCACTGTCAGCAAACAGCCCTGTGCCACCCCTCCACCCATGGCAATGCAAGCAAGGGGCAGACCAGTCCCCAGCATTCTGCTCCCTTCTCCCCAGGGAGATCCTGGAATGGCAGATGAGCCACCAGGCACAGGGACGCAGGGTGCCAGGGCTGTCGACTGCAAGGAGGTCCCCACTCCCAGGGGACTGGGTCAGCATGGATGGGGCAAGCACCCCAAGAGCAAGGGCCAGGGAAAGCTGGGACACCTCTGCCCTGGGGATGGGAAAGGGGGCCCCAGGTGTGCAAGGAGGTGGCTGGTGCTCACGCTGGCCCGAGCTCAGCAGAAGAGCCTCCCCCTGCCTGCGTGCAGTCCTCCGTGGAGCACAGCGGCTCCCTTCCCCCCGCAGCATTTCTGCCTGCCGCTCGCTCTAATTTCATGTGCATTGTCCCCACCGCTGCCGCCGCCATCCCCTGCGCACCTCCCTGTGCGCCGCACAGCCAGGTTCCCCGCACCCCGGCGCCTGTGCCCTGCATCACCACCCCACGAACGTCCCTGCATACATCCCAGCTCATTTCACTGATGCTCTGCACTCCCCTCCGCAGCTCCTTGCAGAGACCTGTGTCCCACCCCAGCGTGCTCGCCCCACCGTGCCCCCTGTGTGGGTGCGAGCCGAGGGGTGGGACGGAGATGGCTGGGCCAGGCTGGGCTGGCACAGGGCACAGGGACAGATGCAGGGCTGTGGATTACAGCTGTGGCAGTTGTTATTCTAAGATGCCTGCTGGCTGTTCTCATCCCCAAGAGAAACGTCCCAGCCCGGCGGTGTGGCAGCATCCATGGGAAGGGCACTGAGGGGCTCCGACAATGGGTATTGGGGAGCGCCTTGCAGCCCCACAAGTGGAAAATCACCCTGCTGGGTGCCAGTAGCATGGGCTGGGGGCTGCAGCGTGCAAGGCCCTCTCGGCACGTGTGCCCCGCATGCAGGCAGCGTGTGTGTACCCACAGGGTGTCACGGTGTGAGCACATCCCTGCTGACACGGCGTATGTGCCTGCACAGCTGTATGTGTGCACCATGCTGCGTGTCTAGCTGTGCATGTCATGCATGCGCACCTATGCGCACACATGCATGTACAGGTGCATGTGTGCAGTGTGCTGGCATGCTGGCAGGCCTGCCTGCTTCTGCCAGTGGGCGTGCACGTGCTCAGGGCCAGGGCCGGGCCCATGTGTGCTGGCACATTGGGTTTGCGGCCCCAGGGAGCCGGTGTGCCCAGCGCCATTCGCAGTCTTGGCATGCTCGAGATGGCTTCCTGCCAGCGTTTGTGTTCTGTACCTGCCGGTCGCAGGGAGGGCGTTGGGAGCCAGCTTGCAGAGTTTGTGCTAATAATTACCCAGGTGGTTACTAAATCTGGGATGAGCTAAGGACTCAGCAGAGGAGGTGCTTGCCCTGAGCACACACACATGTGCAAGGCTGCAGCCAGGCACCGGGGCTCTGGGCCACCAGCAAACAGAGCACACCTGCAGTTCTGGGGTGCATGAGGACACGTGAGCGCAGCATTGCACATGTGTGACAGTCACACTGGCCTCCCAGCCCCGGTAGGCATCCCAGCCTCCCCATGGTGAACATAGAGAGCAGTGGCAGTTCCTGCCCCACAGCAGTGCCCCACAGCGGGTTCCCTGTGCCCAGACACCATCATGCTGGCTGTGGAGACCCTGCAGCAGGCAGCCGCGCAGCAAGCCCAGTGCTCAGCTAGGCACCCTGCGAGAGGGGGTCAGCAGAAATTAAATCAAGGGGTACTTGATGGCCACATGGAAGCACCTTCGTGGGAGACAATCACTGGGACTGGAGAGCTCTCGAATCCAGCAGGGAGAGAAGAACCAGGAGCAACAGGCAGAAGCTGTAGCCAGACATGTTCGAATGACAAATAAGGGTTTTAGCAGGGCAGGTGATTAGCCACTCGAAGCAGCCCAAATGGTGCGAGCTCCTGCGGCTCCTGCTGTCTCCCAGCATGTCTCTCCTGGTGTCTCCCGCCACCTCTCCTGGTGGCCGCAGCCCCAGGCTCTGTGCTGGGGCACCTGTGAATGTGCCCCACTGGGGTGACCTGGTAGCCTTGTGCCCT
>NW_008824722.1:1615362-1615826 GCF_000699105.1 Pygoscelis adeliae | reverse complement strand
AGAGACACTCAGAGAGCGCTGTGCCCAGCCCCGCAGCAGACACGCAGGAGGAAGACACGCCAGGGAAGGCAGGCTTGCGGGCTAAGTGTGATCCTGGCTCTGGCATCCACTGACTACAAGATTTTGGGCAAGTCAGTGTGTTGTCTGGCCTGAAATGAGGCCTTTCTTGCAGTGCCGACTGGCTGCCAGGGCACAGCTGCTCCTGGGGTCCCTGAAGAGGGAGGGTGGCAGCAGGGAGGTGGCTGACCCGCAGGGTGATGGCACAGGGAGGATGCTGAGCCCTCGGGGTGCAGCTGGGTGTTGCACTACAGAGGCTGCCCAGCTCCGCTCCCTTTCCCCCTCCTGTGCCCACAGTTGCACTGCTCTGTGGGGCAAACCCCCGCTGCACCGAGGCTGGGGCAGATCCCTGGCTCTGCTCCCCCCTTCCCCCCAGCCGCCCTTGCAGGAGGTGGAGAGCCGTGCCC
>NW_008824722.1:1610845-1614644 GCF_000699105.1 Pygoscelis adeliae | reverse complement strand
GAGGGGTCGGTGATGGGGGGCGTGGGCTGGGGCTGGGGGAGAGGCGTCAGGGTGGCAAGAAGCAAGGGGCAGAGGGGGAGAAGGGGCAGCTCCTCTTTCTAGGGACATTTGTGCTTGGTCGCGGCTGAGCCTGGTGGGGCTGGGGGCTTAGGACAGAGGGGTCTGTCCGTGCATCTGTTTGTGTGGGAAGGGGCTGGTTGTGCACTGGTGGGTCTGGGAGCAGGTGGCCGCAGCCGAGCCCCGCAAGGACCTGATGTCCCTTTGGGCTGAGCTCAGAGGCTAAGGTGACTGCTCATCTCCACACTGCATTAGCTGCTGCTGGCTGAGCCCCAGCGTGCCAGGTCCGGCGCTGAGGAGTCCTGCATGGGAGGGGAGAGGGATGGGACAGCCAGCAGCTGGGGGCTTCGTGCCTGTCAGAAGCATCTGTGATGGGATGCATGCACAGGCCAGGGTCTGCGAGAGGGGTATGGGAGGGAGCAGTGCTGAGCCCACAGCAGCAGTGAGCAGCCAGGGCAGTGGGACCAGGGCTCACAGGCTTTGACCGGAGCAGAGGCACTGCAGGGGCTGGGCTGCTTGGGGCTGAAGTGCCGTGGAGGGGGCACTGCTGGCATCCCTTGGGCAGCACAGCTGCTGTGGGAAAGGGACCGCTGGTCTGCAGGATATCTCCTGCCTGCCCTCTGCCCTGGTGGGTACAGATGTGGCAGCCTGGGAATGGCAGGAAGGGGAATATGATGTTACTGGGGCACATGCAGCATGATGTCATGGGTTGCTGTGATGTCACTATGTTGTCACTGCTCTGGGGTGCCTTTGGGGTGTGATGAGGTCCTTGCTGCACGATGTCACGCAATGTCATAGCGGTGCTGGAGGTGACTGTGGCCTGGGATGGGATGTTGCTGCAGTGGTGGAGCATGACATCACTGGGGTACATGGTGTGGTGGGCAGCAATGTCACTGTAGCATGCAGGATGGGGTGGCTGCACAAAGAGCCAGCTCCCACCCTCCCCATGATGTGGGCCAAGGGCTGGGGATGTATATGCGGGTACATGAGGAGCCCTGGGGACAGCATCTCCCCACCTGCGGTGCCCCAGACACCTCACAACCCCCTGCCTGTGCCACAGCTCCCTTCCCAGTCCCATCCCACCCTCCTTGTAGGGTATTGCCAGCCACAGCTGTGTGTGGGGACAGATGAGCCCTACATGCTGCATCCCTGCTATGGGGCCAGCACCCTGTCCCTGTGCTGCCTGGCTGCACCCTGTGTGGGTGCCCGTGGCACCCCCTGCCTTGTTCCCATCTTCCTGCTACCTCTACCCCTGCCTGGCATCTTGGCTTCATGTCACCAGGTTTAGCCATGCTGAGCAGGCACCCTGGGGTGACTGCAGCTCCTGGGGTGACCTTGCCACCAGATGCGACAACACAAGCCAGGACATGGCTCTGCTGGGACAAGACAGGCTGAGCTCTGCCCTGCGTACAAGCAGGACCCCATAGCCTCAAACCTCAGGTGGAGCTTCATGCTGGGGCCTCGGTGCTATCAGCAGCATGCTGGGAACCGTGAGGCCTTTCCCATCCACCATGCAGAGCCTGGGCATCCCTCCCTTCCCCCCCTTCCCAAAATGGCCTGGCTCTGGGCTGTGCATCCCCTCCCCATGGCACCAAGCACCGGATCTGCTGGGAAAAGCCTTTTGTCTCTAATCAGGAACATTGTTTCCTCCTGGAAAGGCTCCATCCAGCCTGGAGGGATTTCAGCTGCAGCTGGATGGGGCAGCGGGGTACCTGGGGAATGGGCCAAGCTGCAGGGAGCAGGAGCTGGAGGGGAGGCAGAGCAGGGAGAGCCCTGCCAGTGGCCTGGGGACAGCCACCCATTGCCTGGCTGTGGCTGGGGGTGAGGGGGCACCGCTCTGCATCAGCAGGGGCTCATGTGGCAGCCCTGCACCCATATGTCCACATGTCGGTGGCTCTCCCCCACACTTACTTCGGTGAGCCCAGCATGGGGCTGTGGCAAAGGCTTCCCCTCTCTCACTGCCTGGCACTGCAGAGTAATACCCAGGGACTGTCCCATCCCTGCGCAACCCAGTGAAACCCCGTCCCCATCACATGTGCCTTGCATGGGGCACCTGCAGCGGGGAAAGACCCAGGCTTCTGCCCCTGGAGAGCTGCTCCAGACAGGACAGCAGGGTGATGGGCACGGTGCCCCAAGTCTGGCTGGGTGGTGGAGAGCATGGTGCCAGGCTGTGCCTGGGTCTGTGGGAGGATGTGGGTCAGGCCAGGGACGGGATGGGAGCAGGACAGAGTAGAGCTGGGGACACACACATCCACCCTTGTAGCTGAGCCTGGGGAATGGATGGGATTGGAGAGGGAAGGGGAGCAGGGCCTGTGCAGTGGGATGCGGGGCTCTAGGTGTGCTAGGCAGTGCGACTCAAGGTCTCCTCTGCAGCTGGAGGACAGCCCCTTCCTGCCCGGCCATGTGGGCAAGAAAGCTATTTGCTTGTGGCAGGGGAATCCTGCCCCCTCCCCCCCTAAAGACCCTTGGGACCATTCCCATCCCCAGGGGAGGCAGCAGCAGGCTGCTCCTGCAGCCTGGTGGGCCTGCCAGGGTCTAAGCCATTGGGCACCTTCCTCTCTCCAAGTCGGGCACATGTGGCACCATGCAACTGCCACAGCTTCCTTTGCTCGCTGGCAGGGTCCACAGCATGGGGACCAGCTGGCAGTGGGGCCATTCTCCCCTATGCCAGTGCTGGGGGCTGTTCCTGGCTCCATGGGAAGCGGGGGCAGCCCTGTCCAGGGGGATGGCACGGCCACATGGAGCAGTAACCCCTACTTTGGTGGCTGGGTGCCCCAGCCATCCCTCCAGGCTGTGAGAGTGGGACAGGCTGCTCTCGCTCCCAGCTGGAGCGCTGGCATGTGGGTTCATGCCCACAGCCCAGGGACACACAGCTCACTGCTGGGCTTTTCCCCTCTGGAGGGGACTGTCTGGCCTGTGGCAAGGGCTGTCTGTCCTGAGTGCCGCCTTGCTTGTCACCCGTGCTACAGCCAGGTCAGAGCCAGCTCCAAATCTCCGCAGCCTTGCCAGCAGTGCTGGCAGACACCGTCCTCCGCAGTCCAGGCTAATTGAGCCTCTCCTCCTAGTCTCCCGTTCCTCCCAGCACCTCCTTCCTGTGACCACATCCCTGTGCAGTCACCTTCCCCAGCCAGCCTGGGAGGAGATCACCCCGCGGAGCCCCTGGGAGAAACAATGCCAGCAGGGTGGGGAAACTGAGGCACACAGGAGTCACCTGGCAGAGTATCCCAATGTTCTCCCCATGGCCTTCCCCAGCTCTGGAGGACCAGCTGGACAAGGGATGAGCTCCCCAGCCAGGCAACTGCCTGTGTCCTCTGGCCCTGTGAAGGGAGCAGTGATTGGCATCATGACTTGCCAGGAGCTTGGGTGCTGGCTGCCCCTTGGGGCAGGGCAAGCTGGGGCTGAGCCCAGCTTCGTCAGCACCCTGCAGCCCTCCTGCTGCCTCCTGGGTCCCTCCCATGGGATGGGCTCCCACAGCCCTGCTCCTGCTCAGCCCTGGCTCCCAGCTCGCTGGGGTACAGTCCTGTCCCAGGGAATCCCCAGAGGGTGAGCTGCACCCGGGAGGGTCCGTGCATGGGGATGCCAGAGCTGTGGCAGTGCCCAAGGGTCTCGGGGCTGGTGAGGTGGCACAGGCTGGGGTGGGTGACAAGTGGTGGATAGAGAGTGTGCAAGGGCGATGCGGATGCTTGGGCACCTTGGGTCCCTGCTGGCTGGGGGGAGCGCCTCCCCCCCGGGCTGAGTGGAG
>NW_008824722.1:1609191-1610661 GCF_000699105.1 Pygoscelis adeliae | reverse complement strand
TGGTGGCGGGGTGAGTGGTGCACCCAGCACCTCAGTGACAGTGGGACCTGGTGGCCCTGCAGGGCCAGGAGCTCCTTGGTCCTCCATGGGCATGTGGCCGGCTGGGGGGTTGTGTACAAGGGTGGTGGGGTGGGGGTCTGTGTGCACCCACGTGTGTGTGTGTGTGCACCCACATAGGGTGTTGATGCCAGCTGGGCACCTGCGCAGGACCACGTGGATGCCCCCATCCTGGCCCCAGGGCCAGGTCCCCCCTCTACAGGGCGGTGGCAGCTGCCCAGCAGCTGGGGTCCACCCTGCAGTGCAGAGCCAGCATGTCCCCAAGCCAGCTCGGCTCCACTGACAGGACTCAGCGCTCTCCGGAGATTCAGTTAATTGGCTGGAGGTTTTTTATAGCCCTTTATTGGAGTGATGGCTCGGAAGGGCTGGCAGGAGCTGGGGAGGCAGAGAGCCATGTGCTGCGCTGCCAGTGCCTGAGCAGGGCTGGACACGGAGCAGCTGCTGCCAAGGGGTCCGTCCCTGGCCAGGGACAGCGGGGACCACGGTGCGGGCTCTGTGTGTGTGTGCTGGCATGGCTGTGAGCTGCCGGTGCAGCGTGTCTGTGTACAAACCACCGTGCTCACCCCCAAGGGAGGCTTGCACACACAGGCGTGCTCACCTGGAGGGAGCCCCTCACCCGCACGGATCCCATCTGGCAGGGCTGCAGGAGCTGGGGGCACGGAGCGGGGGGCCCCGCGGTGGCGGCCAGGTCCTAGCCCTGCCACTGCTCTGAGCATCACCCTGGGGCAGCAAACCACGGGCAGCGCCGGGGACCCCAGAGGGGCCCAGGCCACCACTCCCAGACAGACTGAGCCAAGCAGCCAGCTGGGGTTTTGTAAGCAGCCGTGGTGCCCATTGTATAACTTGTTTACTGGCACACAGGGCAGAAGCGGGCGGGGAGCCGGTGGGGTGCACTGTGCTGAGAGGATTTGCCTTGCATGCTGGTTTCTCTGCCCTGGGAAAGGGCTGCAAGCAAGGACCTGTGCCCCATCCTGCTCCACTGGCTGCCCGGACCCCGCCCCTGCCCTGGCATTGCCCTGGGGTACCCAGGCCAGGTAGACATGGGATGCCTGATACAGGCTGGAACAGGTCCAGGCTGAGCTCTCCCCGTTGGCAGCTGGGAGCCAGCCCCATGTTTGGGTGCTGAGGGCAGCCCAGGGTCCCTGGCCTCCATGGACCACGCAGGTCTCTGCTGTGCCCATCATGGGGAAAACCCAGTGTCACACCCGGTGTCCCCCCAGGGGTGGGACGGGGGCTTTCATCCTGTCCCCAAGCCACAGGGGGCCATCGCCCCTGCTCACACCTGCAGGTACAATGGCCCCAACCTTGTGCTCAAGTACGACAAGGCACGGGGGCGGCTGGTGAATGTGGCGGAGGATGAGCGGGGCTCCCCATACTACGCGCTGCGGGACCGGCAGGGCAATGCCATCGGCG
>NW_008824722.1:1607850-1608894 GCF_000699105.1 Pygoscelis adeliae | reverse complement strand
CCCCCCCCGGGGGCTGCCCTGCCACAGGGACCCTGCGCTGCAAATCCCAGCTGCGTCCTGCAGCAGCTGTGCCCCTCTGTGCCATAGTTCTCCTGTGCCCTCTGGACCAAACCAGGTCTAATCCTGCCCTGCCGGTGTTGTCCCAGCTCCTGGGATGTCTCTTGTGGGGAGGAGACCCATGTGCCCCAGCTCAGCACTGGGCATCCCTAGAGCTCCCTGGGTTGGTGCTCCAGCCCAGCTCTGCCCTGTGTCCCTGTCCCACAGCCCTGACCTCCAGGCAGCAGATCTGTCTTCCTGATGCTCCTCATTATCCGGGCTGGTGGTGGCTGCTGGCACACCTGTCCCTAAATCAGGCGCTGCCATCGGCGCTGTCACAGGTAGTGTGGCTCGCTGCTTGTGCTTGGCACCAAATCATTTTTTTTTACCTTCCTGGGGATGATCTACAGGGCTGCACCCCATGGGGACACATTTTACCTTAATGAGTTGATTCTTCCACGTGTCTCCTGGTGGCCCTTAAGGGTCACGGGGGCTCTTGCAGTGGCAGCTTGGCCTGTGGTGCTGCTGGGGGCTGCAGGGGACAGAGCAGAGGTTTGGGATGCTCTGGGAAAAGGGTACCTTTTCCACAGCCTCCCCTTGCTGCCGGTCACCCTCCTCGGGAGGAGGCAGGATGCTGCAGCCCCCTGACCCGTGCCCCCCCCAGGCATGGCCACCTACACGGACAAGCTCTTCAAGCTCCGCAACGGGCGCTGGGAGGACCTCCTGAGTGATGAGGTGAACCGGGATGTGGCCAGCCGCTTCGCCGGGCGCTCCGTTGCCTGCGTGGACCGGACGGTGAGCAGGCAGGGCATGGCGGGCAGGGGGCATCTCTGCCCCCTTCCCACCCCCCCCTGCCCCTCCAGCCTTCCCCTGTGGGGTCCCAGGGGACCCCTCCCCTCGCCTGGGTACCAGCCCCATCCCACCCCCCACTGGGGCTGGGGGTGCCCCCCAGCAGCCTGTGACTGTCAGGGCTGGCCGGCCCCCCCGCCGCGGGGGCCGGGGGGGGCC
>NW_008824722.1:1599222-1607772 GCF_000699105.1 Pygoscelis adeliae | reverse complement strand
CCTTGGCCGGCCGGTGCGGGCAGCCCCCCCAGCCGTGGGGACTGCGGGTGCCTGTCCACACGGTTGCCGCCAGCTGATAAACGTGCCTGTCGAGGTGATTTATGTTCCTGTCACCTGCTCTTTCTTCTTCCTCCTCCCCCAGTGGTTTTTTTCCAATTGTTTTTCCTTAATTCGGGTCCAGCTGCTGCATGGGACAAGGGAGGCGGTGGGGATGGGGAGGACCTGGCACACCGGGGGTGCTGGGGGGACAGGGTGCCCTGTGCCAGCACCCTGAGCCTGGGGACCGCAGAGGTCCTGGAAGCAATGGGGTACATCCCCACTCCTAGGGTGCTTTTCACCATGGGCTTTGCAGAGCTCTTGCTCAGCACATGGTAGTGGTGCCTGGTCCCATGGAGCCATGAGAGCATCCAGCCCCATGGCAGGGATCCCATGGTCCCTGTGGAGTTGGGTTTTGCGTGGGTGGGTGCTGAGGAGGTGCCGCCGGCCGCAGGGCTCCGGCAGGTACTCCATCTACATCGCCAACTACGCCAGCGGCAACGTGGGCCCCCACGCCCTGATCGAGATGGACGTGGCTGCCAGTGACCCTGCCCGCGGTGTCGTGGTGCTGGTGGACGTGGCTGCCCAGGCTGGTGTCAGCAAGTACACAGGTACCCAGCTGCTGCGGCCCCGTGGAGGGGACGGGGTGCTGCTGGGCACGGTGAGCGTGGGACCCCACTGCAGGCAGGGCAGCGCAGGCAGTGGCCCGTGCCATGCGTTAGGCTGCCTGACTGCCCCATCTAGTGGCAGCCCCACAGGCCGTGGAAGGGACCAGGGCCACGGGATGCTCGCCTAGGATCCCCCTGCCCACCATCACCCTGCCCAGCAGTCAGGCTGGTCCCTCTGGAGCCCACAGCATCCGCAGGGCTGGCAGCATGGCACGGGAACGTGGGCACACGAGCAGGGCAGTGGAGAATGTACCAGTCTGCACCCCACGCTGTCCCACCACCATGGGGTCAGCTGTTGTGCCCTGTCTCCCCAGCAGTAAATCGTCACTAATTAGGAGTACTGTCACCATGGTAATGGCAGTGATTAGGGTTGGGAGTGACACAAGCAGCTGCCAGGCCCAATTAGCTCCTGATGAGAGGGACTGAAGGAGGGAGGTGGGTGAGGAGGGTATGCCGGGGGTCCTGGGAGCACTGGGTGGGCAGCACTGAGGGGGTGTTGGGGGTGTGAACCCCCCTGGGGAAGGGTGCTGGCTGCCCTCTCACCCCTGGGCTGCTGTCCCCAGGGGGCCGTGGGGTGGCCGTGGGCCCCATCCTGAGCGACAGTGCCTCTGACATATTCTGCGGTAATGAGAACAGCCCCAACTTCCTCTTCCACAACCGGGGGGACGGGACATACCAGGACGTGGCAGCTGCTGTGGGTGAGTAGGGGGAGCAGAAGGGAGGACCCAGGTCGGGGACCCCAGGACAGGGCTGGCTCCACCTGCCCCTGCCTGCCTGGGCAGACTGAGCTCAGAGTGGAGGGACAGCCCTGGGGACCCAGAGCCCCACTGACTGCAGGGGGTGGCCAAAGTGCACTGGGGCATCCGTCAGCGCAGGGATGCAGCCCTGTGTGGGGAGGACCAGTCTGGGGACTGCGGGGCACATACTGGGAGGCATCCCAGGGAGACAGAGGCAGGGAGGGGGTCCTGTCTCCCCCCGTCCCCTTGCGGCCCCCCAGGGCTGGATGACCCCTACCAGCACGGACGTGGCGTGGCGCTGGCTGACTTCAACCGCGATGGCCGGGTGGACATTGTCTACGGCAACTGGAATGGGCCGCACCGCCTCTACTTGCAGACCGGGGCCCCTGGGCGCATCCGATTCCGGGTGAGGGCTGGGGCCAGGACCCTGACACTGCCAGCTTTGCTGCCGAGCCTCCTTGGCTGGAGGGCCTGGCTTCACCCTTATGTGGCTTTCAGCCTCAATTCCCAGCGGGGAGGGGAGCCAAAGCACCACAGCGGGACCCGGTGTCCTGCTCCCTGTGCTCCTTTTCACCCCATGCCCGTCCCTTGTGCAGGACATCGCCACCCCCAAGTTCTCCATGCCGTCCCCCGTCCGCACTGTCATCGCAGCAGATTTCGACAACGACCAGGAGCTGGAGGTTTTCTTCAACAACATCGCCTACCGTGGCTCCTCTGCCAACCACCTCTTCCGGTACCAGCCCTGCGGGTACCGGGGGGGCCGAGCAGCCCTCGTGGCACAGCCAGGCTCACAGGGCTCCTCTCCAGCAGTGCCACTGCTCAGGCTCGGCTAATAAAAGGCACCGTGACTGAGCCCTTCCCGGTGTCATTACCAGCCGCTGCGATCATGCCTGCAGCAGCCCCTGGGGTCCCCAGCACCACTGATTAGCAGCTGCGCGGAAGCTTGTTTGTGGCTCCTGTTAATTGTGGGGATCAATTCCTTGTTACCGCTGCGTGGCACCTCCTCACCCAGCATGCAGGGTGGTGGGAGCAGGTTGTCTGCCTGGTGCCAGCACCCGTGGGTTGATGTGGGGCAGTGGCGTGGTGGGGAGCCCCTGGGGGGGGAGGGTCTCCAGTCCCAGAGTGATGCAGCAGTGTTCAGAGATGGCACTGCTGCTCCGCAGTTCAGACTCACAAGAGCCAGGCTCTCATGACATCCCTGTTGCCCCTCCATGGAGCGGGGATGTGAGGTCCAACAGGCAGGGCCCAGTCCTGTCCACCATCCACCCTGCAAAGCCACCAGCATCACCCCTGGCTGCCACCAGCACTGTCACCTCTCTGCCAGGCTGCTCGGGGGGGATAGGCACTTCCCAGGAGCTGCCAGAGGCCGCAGAGGCTGGCACTAATGCCCTGTCTGTGCTCGGCAGGCTCATCCGCAGGGAGAACTCAGACCCCATCGTGGAAGAGCTGAATCCAGGGGATGCACTGGAGCCTGAGGAACGGGGCACAGGTGAGTTTCCCCCAGTCCTGGCAGGGGTGGCCCATGCTGGGGGTGTGCCACAGCACTGCCTGGCACCCTCTGTGCCTGGGGATGCCACATGCCTGGCTTGGTCACCTGCCTGCTCCCCACCAGCTCACTGGAGCCCCCATCACCCAGGAGCGGCCCCATGCTTTCTCTCTCTACCTGTACCTAGCTAAGGGTACCATCTCCAGTTGTTGCCCAGGGCTTCACTCTTGGGGGGCGCCTTCCTGGGTGCCCGCTGTTCAAAGCCAACCTCTGCATTTGGGAGGGGGGCAGGCAGCCTCCTATGTCGCACAGGCCCCCAGGCACTGCCTGTCCCCTCCACTGCCCGGGGAGCTGACCCACCTGACCGCAGGGTGCCAGCCATACAGGGACCCTTACTCCTGCACTGGGGTCACCCCATCTTCCCTATTGCCCCTGCATTGCCGGGAGTGCTGCTGCCAGCTGTGGGAGCGCACACCGGCAGCAGGGTGTAGTACTGGGTAGACGGGGGGCCGGGCCCCAGGCATAATCTGATTCTGTCCTTGCAGGAGGTGCAGTGACAGATTTTGATGGCGATGGAATGCTGGACCTGATCCTGTCCCACGGCGAGTCCATGGCACAGCCAATCTCCATCTTCAAGGGCACCCAGGTGAGTCAAGCAGGGGGTCCTCGTGTTGTCCCCATCTCTTTCGCCTCTCCCAGCTCAGTCTCAGTGCTCCCTCCTGCCTCGCAGGGTGCCGGCAACAACTGGCTGCGCGTCATCCCCCGCACCCGCTTTGGGGCCTTTGCACGGGGAGCCAAAGTGGTGCTCTTCACGCGGCGTAGCGGGGCCCACCTGCGTATCATCGACGGTGGATCGGGGTACCTCTGTGAGATGGAGCCTGTGGCGCACTTTGGACTGGGTGAGCCGGGGGGCAAGGGGCTGCCTCCAACCCCCAGCCCTCCCTGGCACCCCCCTGGGCAGGGGTCACCTCTGCTGCCCCAGCACCCTGCAGCACAGTAGTCATCCATGTCCATCTCCCTGGGCATGGTAGGCTCCAGGGGAGGCTGTGGGCAGGGTGCCCAGCTACTGCAGCCCTGCTGCAAGGAGCAGCTCTCCCCTTCTCCACCCCTTGCCTGCTGCTTTGCCCAGGAACCAGGGCTTTCCCTGCCCATTAACACTCCCCTGGCTCAGCACAGCTGGCAGCTGTGCCTGCAGGGGTGTCCCTGCCCCCTGGCAGGGCATCCCATCATCTCCATGTGCACCCCTCATGCTGCATCCCTGTGCATGGGCTGTCAGCACAGGCACCTGGGGCCCGGCTCGGGGAGTAAGGGGAGGTTTTGTCCCTCCATCCCTACCATCCCCCTGCCTGCCCCAGAGACCCCCCCTTTGACAGGCTGTGTGCCTGCAGGGCATGACAAAGCCAGCAGCCTGGAGGTGACCTGGCCCGATGGCCGCGTCGTGGCACGAGCCGTGGCCAGCAGCGAGACCAACTCCGTCCTGGAGGTCCCCTACCCTCTGGATGCAGAGGAGCCACTCGTGCCTGCCCTGCTGGAGGTGAGGGCCAGGTGTGGGTGCAGGGCGGGAGGCAGGAAAGAGCGGCTGAGCTCTGCTGGCTCGGTGGCTACCCAGGGCTGATTCCTCCCCATCCCGTCGGTCTCTGCTTCTCCCCAAATGCAGTGCGGGCAGGGATTCTCCCAGCACGAGAATGGACGCTGTGTAGGTGAGTGGCTGCTGGGGACACAGGCCAGCCTGCAGCTGGGATACTGCAGCACGGCCCCGAGGGGGGCATAAGGGCAGCACCCTGCTACAGGGAGGTGGCAGCCAGGGAGGTGGCTGGGCATGCAGGCAGGGCTGCCGTGTGGCTCAATGCAGGGTACAAGCTGTCTGCCTGGCATGTGGCCTGGGAATGGGGCCAGCAGCACAGCTCTAGAAGGGGACTGTGGTGTCACGGGGAGGGTGGAGAGTGCTGTGCTGGGGGCAGGAGGCATGGCTGGCATGTGGCAGGCATTGTGCTAGAGCCACAAGCAATGGAGGGGCAGCAGGGATGCGGTAAGGTGGCCTTGGCTGTGCCATGAGCCTCCTGGGCAGAGGCATAGCTTCTGTGTGGCTACCTCTGGGGGGGAGCAACGAGGATGGCACAGCTTGTGTGGGTGAGTGATGGCTGGGGCGCCCTGACCCCATGCCACCACAGCCTGGCCAAGCCAGTGGGCAGCAGCCCCAGAGCACCACCTTGGGATGCTGTTGCACCCCTGCCAAAGGCCTGGCTGCATCCTGTAACCTTCCAGGTGGCTGCCCAGCCACCTGCACCCTAGCTCTATATCTCTTCATCCTCTGCCTCCTGCTGAGCTGCCACTGACTCCCCTTCTCTCTTTCTTTCTCTTTTTCTCTCTTGCTCCTTCTCTCCTTCTATGTGCAGCTCAAGTGGCCTTTTTTGGGGGATACCCCTCTGCCGGGAGCTGGCCTGGGCCCCTCCGCCGTGCCCTCCTCCCTCTAGTTCTCGGACTCTGCCTTTGCCTCTATGCACTTTAATCCCTGCCTGTAACACGCCAGAGCAGCCTTGGCGGAAGGACTGGCCGGCCTCTGCCTGTCTCTTTCTCTCTCTCTTTCTCTCCATGTTGAACCACCCTGGAAGTGCTGGCTGTGCCCTACCAGGGTGGCCTGCAAGTGGGACAGGCATGGAGCCTGGCTGCCCCTTGAACCGTGTCTGGGAAAGCAGCCCCGGGGCAGCACCCCTTGACCGGCACCTCCCCACCCCAGTGCTGCTCCTGCCATGCCGGCGCCTCCCGGGCAGTCGCTTGCTCCGTCGCCTTGATACCGTACCATGTGCCTGCTGGTTTGGCCTGCGACGTGTGTGCTTTGCCTGCCCCCTCTTCGGTGGCGGGGACCTCCCTCCCCAGCCCTGCGGGGGAAGGACCCTCCTGGTCTGTTTTTTAATGTATTGACCCCACTGTTTGGAGTCGGACCCTGCTCAGTCTTCCAGCCCCTCTCCTGGAGAATCCCTCCCAATAAACTATATGCTGTGTATTAGCCCCGCCTGCTGAGCTGGGCAGGGCAGGGCTGTGCCGATGCTCCTGCCCACCCTGTCCTGGGGCTGCATGGGGAGGGTGCTTGGGAGTGGGGATCACCCCCAGCTCTCCCGGCCCCAGGGTCAGGAGCTGGCTGGAGGGGGCACGGTGGCCCTGGGCAGCTCTGCCCCTGCCCCTCCCTGCTCCCAGCCCTGGGAGCACAGCCAGATGTGCAGAATTGGAAGGGATGGCGTGCAGCAGGCAGCGCTGCCCACACAGCAGCAACAGGGCCGTGTTGCCTTCCTGCCGCGTGCTGTAACCCTGTGCCACTCTCTTCCCCACCACCAGACATCGACGAGTGTGCCCAGGGCTTGCACAACTGCAGCCAGCTCTGCACCAATACCCCTGGGGCACACGCCTGCCGCTGCCGCCTGGGCTTCCGCCCCCTTGATCCCGCTGCCAGCCAGTGCCTGGGTGAGTACCTGCAGGCAGCGGGGCTGGCAGCCCACGGTGCCCACCCGCCTGCCGCTGCCGCCTGGGCTTCCGCCCCCTTGATCCCGCTGCCAGCCAGTGCCTGGGTGAGTACCTGCAGGCAGCGGGGCTGGCAGCCCACGGTGCCCACCCGCCTGCCGCTGCCGCCTGGGCTTCCGCCCCCTTGATCCCGCTGCCAGCCAGTGCCTGGGTGAGTACCTGCAGGCAGCGGGGCTGGCAGCCCACGGTGCCCACCCGCCTGCCGCTGCCGCCTGGGCTTCCGCCCCCTTGATCCCGCTGCCAGCCAGTGCCTGGGTGAGTACCTGCAGGCAGCGGGGCTGGCAGCCCACGGTGCCCACCCGCCTGCCGCTGCCGCCTGGGCTTCCGCCCCCTTGATCCCGCTGCCAGCCAGTGCCTGGGTGAGTACCTGCAGGCAGCGGGGCTGGCAGCCCACGGTGCCCACCCGCCTGCCGCTGCCGCCTGGGCTTCCGCCCCCTTGATCCCGCTGCCAGCCAGTGCCTGGGTGAGTACCTGCAGGCAGCGGGGCTGGCAGCCCACGGTGCCCACCCGCCTGCCGCTGCCGCCTGGGCTTCCGCCCCCTTGATCCCGCTGCCAGCCAGTGCCTGGGTGAGTACCTGCAGGCAGCGGGGCTGGCAGCCCACGGTGCCCACCCGCCTGCCGCTGCCGCCTGGGCTTCCGCCCCCTTGATCCCGCTGCCAGCCAGTGCCTGGGTGAGTACCTGCAGGCAGCGGGGCTGGCAGCCCACGGTGCCCACCCGCCTGCCGCTGCCGCCTGGGCTTCCGCCCCCTTGATCCCGCTGCCAGCCAGTGCCTGGGTGAGTACCTGCAGGCAGCGGGGCTGGCAGCCCACGGTGCCCACCCGCCTGCCGCTGCCGCCTGGGCTTCCGCCCCCTTGATCCCGCTGCCAGCCAGTGCCTGGGTGAGTACCTGCAGGCAGCGGGGCTGGCAGCCCACGGTGCCCACCCGCCTGCCGCTGCCGCCTGGGCTTCCGCCCCCTTGATCCCGCTGCCAGCCAGTGCCTGGGTGAGTACCTGCAGGCAGCGGGGCTGGCAGCCCACGGTGCCCACCCGCCTGCCGCTGCCGCCTGGGCTTCCGCCCCCTTGATCCCGCTGCCAGCCAGTGCCTGGGTGAGTACCTGCAGGCAGCGGGGCTGGCAGCCCACGGTGCCCACCCGCCTGCCGCTGCCGCCTGGGCTTCCGCCCCCTTGATCCCGCTGCCAGCCAGTGCCTGGGTGAGTACCTGCAGGCAGCGGGGCTGGCAGCCCACGGTGCCCACCCGCCTGCCGCTGCCGCCTGGGCTTCCGCCCCCTTGATCCCGCTGCCAGCCAGTGCCTGGGTGAGTACCTGCAGGCAGCGGGGCTGGCAGCCCACGGTGCCCACCCGCCTGCCGCTGCCGCCTGGGCTTCCGCCCCCTTGATCCCGCTGCCAGCCAGTGCCTGGGTGAGTACCTGCAGGCAGCGGGGCTGGCAGCCCACGGTGCCCACCCGCCTGCCGCTGCCGCCTGGGCTTCCGCCCCCTTGATCCCGCTGCCAGCCAGTGCCTGGGTGAGTACCTGCAGGCAGCGGGGCTGGCAGCCCACGGTGCCCACCCGCCTGCCGCTGCCGCCTGGGCTTCCGCCCCCTTGATCCCGCTGCCAGCCAGTGCCTGGGTGAGTACCTGCAGGCAGCGGGGCTGGCAGCCCACGGTGCCCACCCGCCTGCCGCTGCCAGGCGCAGCCGTGCTGCCCTGGGAGCCAGGACACTGTTTTCTGGGGTGCCCTGTTGTGCTCACAGCCCTGGTCCCGGCCAACCCAAAACACGGGGGGCAGGATGGACAGACTGTGGCTGTGCAGGAGTTGATGGAGTGAGGAGGCATCTGCCACCTGACAGCCTTGAGGACAAGCGGTGGCAGGACCACAGCTGCGTGGCTGCAGGCATTGGAGATGCCTTTGTGTCCCAGCTTCACCCAGACCCAGAGCTGCACCGCCCCATGCCCCCTCCATCCCCTGCCCTGCCAGATGAGCCCCGTACCCTTGGCGCAGCTCTGACCCTTTCCCCTTCTTTTCCAGATGTAGATGAGTGCCAGGCACAGCCTGGCCCCTGTGACCATATCTGCCACAACAGTCACGGCTCCTTCCCCTGCCACTGCCACCATGGCTTCTTCCCGGGG
>NW_008824722.1:1597773-1599172 GCF_000699105.1 Pygoscelis adeliae | reverse complement strand
CCCCCAGCCCCGTGCCGGTTGCACCCGGTGCCAACTGAATAAACCCTTTTCTGCATGGTTTTCCTTGTGGGTCCCTGTCACCGGGGCGACAGGTCTGTCCCCGTCTCTCCAGGGACTTGCCCCATCCCTCCCCCTTATTTCCCCCATGCTCACCTTCCTTGTGGGGCTCCATGCACCCCGGTGTGCTGGGGGATGCCCAGCCCAGCCCGCTCCATGCCTCCCACCATTGCCCTGCTCCCCCCTCTGATGCAGGAGGACTCGGGGCAGGCGGCAGGGGATGAAGCATGGGGTTTATTGAGGAAGGTCTCCATGCAGGGGGGCCCTAGTGGGAAAAGTGGGGCCAGGGCCACCCCGCACACACACCGTGACCAAGCCAAAGGGAGTCCCATGGGGCAGGGTCCTCCCTCCAGGACCCTGGGAGAGCAACGCCGGCTCCATTGAGCCCTGCACCCAAGCAGGGACTCATCTCCTCAGGGCACTGGATGTCACAGGGACCCTCCTATTCCCCCCCATTTGACCCAGGCCCATGAACTTCCACACCTTGCAGCTGGGCCCAGGTGCCTCCCAGATTCCCCACTGCAGGCCAGGCTGAAAATTGGGGTGCTGGTGGTAGACGCATGCAGGACGTGCGGGCAGGGGAGGGCTCAGCAGCAAGAGGGGAAGGGTCCTGGTGGAGCTGCTCCACCGGGCACCTTTCTTGTGTTGGGGCAGGTCACGGGGCAGAGCGGGCAGGGGGCTGCCAGCAGCCCAGGTGCAGGCAGGCTCTGCCAGGACTGGGCAGGGAGCCTGGCTCACCCATGCCACAGCTCAGCCCCTGCTACGCTGGGCCATGCACAAAGCTGGGGCGTGCGGCACAAGGGAAGGAGCCTGCCCAGCACTGTATCTCCCTGCCCTGGGCACAGGGCTCGGGGCTGGGGAGCTTTCTGGATCTGGCTGGGGATGGCACCAAGTTGGGCAGGGAGAGGAAGCAAGTGCCCAGTGTCGAGGGCAGTGCTGGAGGATGCTGCTGGCAAGGATGCTGCTGCCAGGTGGGTCAGGGCATCTGGCCAGGGCTGGGGAGCAGCAACAGGCAGCGCATGGAGCAGGGCTGGGGCCAACGCATGGCACCATCATGCAGATGAGGCAGCACCAGGGCTCTGCCAGGCGCCCTGGGTAGGCAGGCAGTGGCTGAGCTCTCCCTGCAGCACCAAGAGCGGGACGCCCTAGGGAGGGGGTCCAGCAAGGGCTGGCAGTGCCTGTGGGCATGGGGCTAAGCCCCCCCCCTTAGTGCTGTCTGGGGCTTTGCTGGTCCCGCTTCTCCCTGATGTATAGCACGCAAGGCGCTGCCAGCTGGGGCTGCCCGCGGCACGGCAAGCTCCTTCGCTTGGGGCAGGGGCAGGAGCGGGGGGGACCCCGAGGG
>NW_008824722.1:1596675-1597297 GCF_000699105.1 Pygoscelis adeliae | reverse complement strand
CGACCCTCATGCCACGCTCCAGGGGGTCGGTGAGCAGCAGCCCCCGCGGCGCATAGATCTTCTCGTTCTGCTCCTGGATGTACTTAGAGATCTTCTTCAGGACCTGCCGGCACACAAGGGAACACTCAGGGCCTGCCAGCCCTGATGCCTGCTCTGGCTTCCAGCCCCCCTGCTCTTAACCCTCTCCGCCCTGCCCAGCTGATGCCTCAGCTCCCTGGCCCCTGCCCACTGCCCGCCCATGCCAAGATCTGCTGAGCCTGCAGCCCTTCACCAGAGCCTCCTGGTCCCCAGGAGCACCCAAGCCCTTGCACACAGGGCAAGGTGGCTGTCATGGCATGCACCCAGCAGCATTGGCTGGCCCAGGGCTATACAATATCCTATGGGGGCCCCATGACTTCAGACCCCTCTGCCTGCTGAGCCTCCACAGGACACTGACACAGGGCACCTCCCACCCTGTCGGCCTGCCAGGCTCCCTACCCGGCTCTCCAGCTCAGGGGGGAACTTCGTCTGGAACTGGCATGTGGTCCCGTCGCTGTAATCCCGCTGCACGAAGACCTTGGTGGCCAGGGATGCGCTGCGCCGCAGCTCCTGCAGGCTGTGCACCTGGAGAGTGGCAGGGTGA
>NW_008824722.1:1596300-1596529 GCF_000699105.1 Pygoscelis adeliae | reverse complement strand
CGGCATGGGCTGTGTCATGCCATGAGCACAGCCCGGCGCAGGAGGTGTGAGGCCAGGGGTAAGGATGGTGGCGAGGGGAGGATGTCATGGCAGCCCCCCACTTGGAGCATGGGCGAGTGTGTGTGCTCCCTGCCCTGCACTGGTGCTTGACTTCGCCTGCACTGGCTGCTGCGCGCTCAGCTGTGTGTCCCCAGTGAGCCACGGCCCGGGGCGGGGGCAGCCCCCGGCC
>NW_008824722.1:1593884-1595082 GCF_000699105.1 Pygoscelis adeliae | reverse complement strand
GCTGCCGGCGTGGGGGGTGCTGCTGGAGGTACCTGGGGCGGTGGCCCGGTGGGGAACTGGGGGGCCGGCCGTGGGGCTGGCAGCCTGCCATGCCAAGGGGCCTCGTCTGCAGCTGTTTGTTTGCGAAGGATTTGCAGCTGGTGCTGCGCTCTGGAGCGGGTGCTGCAATCACAGCGCGGGCAGACATCAAAGTGGAGAGCTAACGAATTCCCTGTTATCTCTGACCATTGACAGCTCAATTAGAGCCGGAGAAATGTCAAACGGGGGGAACAGAGGCTTTTCCGAGAGGCGAGGGAGCGGGTGCTCAAAGCTGGGGCTGGGGTGAGGCGGGAGGGATGCGATGGCTGGGCACAGGGCCCTCGGCAGGCAGGAGAGCAGCCAGCCCTTCCCTCAATACCTGGGCGATGCTGAAGGCAGCGCGGGGCCCTGCCAGCCCATCTGCTCAGGCTGCTAACACAGCACAGCCTGCGGCACAGGGGCCCTGATGAAACAGGGGCAGCTCCAGCTGACTCCCGCTCCCTGCCCTGAGCACCAGCCCAGGCTTCGGGCAGAGCAGACAGAGGCAGAGCCCTGGGGTGGCTGCCGGGCAGCCCCTGCATGCTGGAGTGTGGCGGGGTTTGTGACTAAGGGACACGTGCAGGCAGGGACCCAAGTCGGAGGGTGCATCTCCCGCCCAAACACAGAGCTATGGGTCCCATAGATTTTTGGTGGAAACCTGCTGTTCCTGGGGTCCAGAGCAGCCCTGCCAGCCCACACCCCAGAGCAGTGGGGTACACCCAGTGCCACAGAACCAAAGGTTCCCCTTGGGGGGGGGTTGTACTGTCCCATGTACACACACCCATGCATGCACACAGATGCAGGTGTTTGTGCGTGCACTCAGATGCACACATCTGCCTGCACCCCCCTCCGTGCACCCCCAGACACGCACTCAGGCTCATGCTCACGCACCCAAGCATGTCCCCAGATGCCCCCAAGACCAGGCCCTGAGTCCCGGCTCCTTCCTGTGCTGTGTGTCCCCTCCACGTCAGGGCTCGCCTGCCCGCCTGGCAGCGCCCTGCCAGTTGCCATGGCAATGCTGCGCCTGCCAGGAGATGAAGTTTGCTCTCCCACGCCTCAGCGAGGGGCCGAGAGCAGGGGCCGTTCTCATCCGGGGGGGCCCAGCTGTCCCCGCTACCCCAGGCTCTGTCAACCTGCCTGC
>NW_008824722.1:1591786-1593141 GCF_000699105.1 Pygoscelis adeliae | reverse complement strand
GCTGCTGCCAGAGCTGCCTCTCCTCCCCTGCCTGGGTCCTCCCCTGTGCCTGGAGCAAAGGGGCTCTGACCTGTCCCACAGACAGACCCCGCAGACCTACCCTTGCCCCTGGCTCTGGCTGACTGCCCAGAGCACCTGCCCCTGATCCCACGGGACGGGCGTGGGGTACGCTTGGGGCCCCTACAGACAGCCCCATGCAGCCAGCGTGCCCATGCCCATCACACTGTGGCAGCCATGCCCCAGCAATGCCCCTGGTCCAGCCCCTGTGCTTCCTCCCAGGCCAGGACTGGAGGGGTGTCCTCAGCATGTCCCCGGGTGCACAGCGTTGCACCCCGTCCCTGCACCCCGACCCTCTCTGCAGTCCTGGCACAGTGGCTGGGGGCTGTGGAGGACAGCTGGAGCCTTGGGACCAGCCTGGGACCAGCCCCTGGGGCCCCATCCTGCACCTGCTGCGTGCGGAGCCCCCTCCCCAGCCTGTCAGGGCTGGCAGCGGCTCCAGCTCTGCTTCAAAGGAGCCACTGCAGGGCCAGCCCTGGCAGCTGCTTCACACGGTGCTGGAGGAGGGGGGGCTTTCATTACTAGGATGGGGGGGAGCATGAGCTCAGCACCCCAGCGAGGACAACAGTGACATTTGGGAGGCACGCAGAGACAGTGGGGCAGGGTGATTAGCTGATAACCTTTCCTGAGAGACGTCAGATGTGTACACCGGGGAGGGGGGGGGACACCTCCCACACCAGGAGCCGCTGGAAAACAGCTCCAAGTGCCCCAGCCTGCACCTTCGCACAGGATGGGGAGACTGCCCCAAACCACGGCCAACCAGCCCTACAGCCTGAGCACGCTGAGGATGGGCACCCCTCCGTGACACCCGCAGCATCGCCATGTCTGGCTGTGTCCATCCCAATGGGTGGGCCAGGACCCTGTTGCACTGGGAGCCCCCACAGAGGGTGGGGGCAGCCCCCCAGCACACATCACAGGACTGCACGGGTTGGGGGGGAAGCAGCACCCTCCTGCAAAGGGGCAAGCAGGGAGGGGATGCAGTTTCAGAGGGAGGTGCCAAGGTCCAGCTTTGGCAAAGGTGCCAGCTGGGTGCCGGGGCTGTGTGAGGATTGCCCCTGTGCCAGGGATGGGGCTGTGCTGGGAGCAGATGTGGGTGACTTTTCCCAGCCCCCCAGTGGGCCAGGGGGCCAGCAGCGCTGCAGAGAGGGTCCCCGCGTCCCTGTGTCCCCACGGACAGTGCCATGCTGCGAGGCAAAGGGGCTCTTCCCCAGAGGCATCCCCACGCAGGATGTGCCCCCTCCCTGCCCCGCAGAGGGGGGCCGGGGGCCAGGGCCGGGGGCCAGCAGCGAACAGGGGGG
>NW_008824722.1:1588709-1591566 GCF_000699105.1 Pygoscelis adeliae | reverse complement strand
GCACGGCCACCACCACCCCTGCCCACTGCCCGCCCAGCCAGTCCTGCTCCCCTGGGCCAGCCCGGCCCCAGGGTGCCCCCAGCCGTGCCCCAACCTCCCTCAGCCACCCCTAGGCAGGGCCACCCCTGTGGAGCCATACTGCCAGCCCCGCATTGCCCTTGTGCTGGGGTGCTCTCTCTGCCGGGAGCACCCTGGGACACGTGTCCCTGCACAGCCAGCCCCAGCGTGCTGTCCCCTCCTGAGGGTCCCTGCTCCCCGGTGGCTGCAGCCCATGCCTGGCACTGATGCACCCCAAAAGCCAGGAGTCCCAGGAGCCTGGGATGGGGCTGGGACAGGACAAACAGCTGGGGGGACCAGGAGGACAGGAGGGAGCCCACCCAGGCCTGGGACATGCATCTCTGCCCACAGCAGCACCCAAAGCTGCGGCGGGAGAGGGAGCGGGGACACAACAGGAAGAGGTGACCAGGACCCTGCTCAGCATCTCATTTCCCGGGAGCCTCCTGCTCCCCTGGCTCAGAGCTGCTCTGTGCTACAGCCAGGCACAGGTCCCTGGGGAGGGCCCAGAGTGGCGAGGGGGCACCCCCAGGGGATGTCCTCTTACCATGCCACCCTGGCTGGCTGTCCTCAAGGTCCCCACCGTGGAGGGGGCAGCCCCTATGGCCCCGCTTCTGGTCCCACTGCCATGCCAGGTGACACGGGCAGTGGCACAGCCAGCTCTCCAGAGTGACAGGCGCAAGTGTCAGTCCCCCAGCCGGCTGCGCTGGCACAGAATGGGGACACGGGCACCAGAGCAGCCTGCGCAGACAGGACACAGGGAAGGGTGCCAGCTCCAGCTGCCCTGGGGCCATTTCCTTCCCCAGGGTACAGCCCAGATCTACCTCCCCTGGCTATGTCTCCCCCCCAGCCCTGCGACAGCCTGGGTGGGGAAGGGTTAAGGAAGCAATGGGAGTGCAGCAGGGACCCCTGCAGAGCAGAGGCACAGTCTCAGCTCAGGGACAAGGCTGCCAGGACACCTGGCAGGGTGGCAGCAGGGGATGGACACCCCTCTCCTGGGGCCAGCCCTGCTCCCCCCAGCATGGCCATGCTGCCAAGAGGTGACTCAGTGGCTCTAATGAAGGCGTCATGACAGACAGGGGGGGCCAGGCCAGCAGGCAGCAATCCCCTTGCTCCCCTCGCTGCCCTCCAGCCCCGCCAGCCCCCTCACCTTCATCTGGTGGGGTTCCAGCTGGCGCAGGGTGCTCGGCACCCCCAGCACCTTCCTGGGAGGGACTATGGGTGCTGGGGGCTGGACCGGCCTGGGGGACAGGGAGGACTGAGAGCCAGGAACTGGTCCGTGGCCAGAAGCAGGACAGCACCAGTGCTGGCAGTGCCACGGGGACAGCCTGGGGACACTGCATACCCGTGGAGCAAGGTGTGCTCAGCATCCTGCACACTGGCAGCTCCATCCCGCACACGCAGGCTCCCTCTGCCTCCACCTCCCTGCTCTGGCTCCCAGACCTCACCGGTCCCAGCCCAGCTCCCATGGCAATTAGCTGATCTCCCCAGCTGCCCTGCCCCGGCCCATCCATCACGGATTAGCTATTTTCTATCAGCATTTATCTCCAGGCAATCTCACTCCTCCTGTGACAGCCCGATGCCTCCAGCACCCTCCCTCCTGCTACCGGGCAGCCCTGATAAAGGGCCACTCTATCTTATCATGCTCCCCAGCAGTTACACATTAATGGTGCCATCTCCATGGCTTGGCCAGGGCGGGATGAACTCAGCCCACCCTCAGTTCAGCAGCAAGCATCCCTGGGTGATACAGTGACGGGCGCTGCGCCCAGCACGGAGGGCATGGGGAGGGCAGGCAGGCTGCAGGCAAGTGCAGGCCATGCAGATGAGGTTCCCAGCACAGCCCCAAAGCAGATGGATCCCACTGGGGCTGGGGGGACAGTCCCTGCCCTCAGCCCGGGGCAAAGGGCAGCTGCTATCGCTTGCCTGCACCAGGCTGTTTGTTCTGTCGCCCATTAACAGAGCCGCCTTATCCGGCAGGCAGGGGCCGGAGGCGGCCCAGAGCCCGTTGGCCAGGCAGGGGCATTGATCGTAGGAAGGGAAGGGGGTGCCCCAGATAACCCCTGCAGACAAATGGGTTTCTAATGGGGTCTTGAGCCTTGCACCCCCTGGCCCAGCCCATCTCCAAGAGGATGGGGGAATGTGGCCCTTGCAGGACTCGCAGCGCTGCCCTCTCTCACCCTGCTTGGGCTCTGGCTCTGCCTGTGCCCTGGGCACCGGCAGCACCTGCGTGCAAGCCCTTTGCCAGGAGGTGTAACCCCAGCTACGCCTGTGCCGAGCAGACCGTGGGTTGCCTGGGATGCATGCTGGCAGGACCATCCATGAGGAATAAGGACCCCATGCTCATGGCATCAGCTTGGCATCGATGCCACGCATGGCTCCTGGCAGGGGGGCAGCCCAGCTGCCCCCAGTGCTGCAGCATGAAGCCTCTGGGGTGCCCTGCTCCTCCATCCCCTGCACCCCAAGCACCCCCAAACCCATACCCCATGGGGCACAGGAGACCCTGGGAGGCATAGGGTAGGAATCCCCTGCCCCATGCCAAGGCGTGCTTGTGGGGTGCCAGGCAGGACAGGGGCAGAGGGTCTGGTGGATAATGGGGGCACCCTGCACCAACAACATATCCCAATGGGGCAGGCAAGCCAGCCCTTCCAGAGGGCATCGCCCCAGGGGCACACGGAGCCAGGGTGGGCTGGGGCGACTGCATGCAGGGGGCTCCCTGGGAGGGCGAGGGGCATGGAGCACCGTGCACCCACCCGGCTGCCCCAGGAGGGAGGGCTGGGGCAGCAGGGTGGGAGGGCAAGCGGCA
>NW_008824722.1:1586798-1588367 GCF_000699105.1 Pygoscelis adeliae | reverse complement strand
AGCGGGCGGCACTACGGCTCCTACGGCTGGCAGCCCGAGGGCCTGCCCCAGGGGCGCTTCTACGGGCGGGAGCCACAGTGCCTCGACATCCCACCCGACATGCAGCTCTGACACGACGTGGGCTACAAGCGCATGCGGCTGCCCAACCTGCTGGAGCACGAGACCCTGGCCGAGGCCAAGCAGCAGGCCAGCAGCTGGGTGCCCCTGCTCGCCAAGCAGTGCCACACCGACACTCAGCTCTTCCTCTGCTCCCTCTTCGCCCCCGTCTGCCTCGACCGGCCCGTCTACCCCTGCCGGTCCCTCTGCGAGGTGGTACGTGACTCCTGTGCCCCCGTCATGGAGTCCTATGGCTTCCCCTGGCCTGAGATGCTGCACTGTGGCAAGTTCCCCTCCGACCACGAGCTCTGCATCGCCGTCCAGTTTGGGAACAGCAAGGCCACCCCACCGCCAGGTAAGCGGGAAGGGCACTGCGATGGGATGGGGACGCATGCAGGGCACCTGCCAGCAGTGTGTCCCCATGCAGCCAGGGACCTGCATGTGGTGTCTCCCTGCAGAGCCCCCACATCCCCATCCCTGCACCCTTCGAAGCAGGGCCTGGGGTGCTGGCACTGGCCAAGGACTCTCTATCTGCAGCAGGGCACAAGTGGGCACAGTAACAGTGGCATCAGCTGCTTTGGCTGGGCACCACTCACTGTCTGGGGAGCCAGGACAGGCTGGCCCCAGGGGAGCCAGGCACACAGCTGCCTGGCTGGGGAGAGCAGAACAGCCACGGGAGCAGGGCTGGGGATGAGGTGGGAGCTGCTGGCAGCTGTGGCACTGGACCTGTGGCAGAGCTGTGTCCCTCTCCTCCCGCTGGGTCCCATCCCAGCAGCAAAGAGCATCTAGCATCCTGCACCTGTGGGTATCGGCCCCATGCTGCTGCCACGGGGTGGCTGTCCCATCAGGCAGGTGGAGGGGACATCACCCAAAAGCAGCCCAGGGTCAGGATCAGGGCTGTGACACCCTTTGGGCTGGGGCCACCCGGGCTGCTGCTGCTGCTGCTGCTGCAGTGCCCCAAAGCATCGGCAGCTGGACGAGAGATGTCCCTATACCCCATCCCTCCTGTGGGGGTGCTGGGATGCTGGCCAGCGAGGTGGTCTGTGCCCCCAGCATCACCCCGACACAGCTGCCCAGGGAGCAGAGGGGCTGCTGGGGCTCTCCCAGCATATCCCGGTGGAGCTGGCCCAGGTGACAGGCGTCAGCAGCAGGGAGCTGTGACAGTGGCTGGTCTCTCACCGCAGTGTCCAAGATCTGCACCCAGTGCGAGATGGAGCATAAGGCAGACGGCATGATGGAGCAGATGTGCTCCAGCGACTTTGGTGAGTGCTAGGGTCCCCTTCCCGGCCCACCCTGGACAAGGGGCTGCCCTCCCCCAGCTCTGAGAGCCCAGGATGGGCTGGCTGGAGGGCACAGTTTTCCAGGGATGTCCCCATGGGAGACCCCCGAGCCATTCTCTTGAGCCCTGTGTGCATGGGATGGGTGCACCACAAGGGGATAGGCAGAGTGGGACATTTGGGAGGGTCACTGGGG
>NW_008824722.1:1577735-1586316 GCF_000699105.1 Pygoscelis adeliae | reverse complement strand
CGACAGCCTCAGCGGCAGCTTCCTGGTGATGGGCCGCAAGGTGGGCGGCCGCCTGCTCCTCCTCGCCATCTACCCCTGGCAGAAGCACAACAAGGAGATGAAGTTCGCCGTCAAGTTCATGTTATCCTACCCCTGCCCCCTCTACCACCCCCTGCTCTATGGGGCCGGGCAGCACTAGGGCTCTGCCCACCCTGCCCTGTCCCAGGACTGCTGCACTGGCCCAACGCTGCACCCCTGGCACCCCAGCTGCACCCCTGGCATCCCTGGTTGCACCCCAGGATGCCAGCTCTGCTCCCCTCAGCCCCTTGGCTGTGCCCCTGCTCTGCACCCCCAGGATTCCCAGCTGCATTCATGGGAGCCTTGATCCACAGCCAGGACCCCTGCCCATGCCCAGGAGCTTGGGCTGCACCCAGGACCCTTGCTCTGCATGCTTATGAGCCCTGCTCTGCACCAGAGACACTTGGCTACCCCCAAGCCCCCTGCCCGGCACCCCAGGGACCCTTGCCTGCACTTAGGATCTCTGCTTGGCCCTCTTGGGACCCCTTGGCTGCACCTGAGACCCCTACCCTGCACCCCTGTGTCCCCTGCCTAGCCCCCTGATGACATGCCCCAGACCCTCAGCCCCACAGATCAGATCATCCCATGCCGCCACCCCAAGCTTGTGCCCCAGCCCTGGGTCATCCCACCTGTGCAGGGACCCACTCCAGCCAAGGCTCCTGCCCCTCTGTCCCCACAGACTTCCCGTTCCCCCCCCAAGACCAAGTGCCCGGAGCAGCATGTCCCCTGCCTGGGCTCCCCCACCCTTTCCAAACCAGATGGCTTAATGCAGGGGTCCACCTCCAAGCCCCCTAGACCAGCTTTGCTGCATCGCCCACCCACACCAAGACCCAGCCCAGGCACCCCTTGCCCGAGCACACCGCAGTAAATTATTCCACCTCAGAAAAGCCTGTGTCCAGCTCCCTGTGGTTCATGGGCAACCACCCCTTGGGGCTCCCTCAGAGACCCCGGGAAGGGTGGGAGGGAGCTCCCAGTCCTACCCACTGAGTGGGGCAGCCTGGGGGAGCTGGGGCAGCCTGGGCTCCGGCTCTAGCCCTGCTCCAGGCATCGTGCCCAGAGCCTGCCAAGCCAAGGGACAAGGTTCCCAAGGGGCGCAGGCATCGCTGGAGACTCAGGCATCCCTGCCACCTCTGCGCCACCCCAGGGAGCCTGGGAGGGTGGCGAGATGGGGAGGATGGGTGGGGACAGGGGCATCACTGCTGCTAGAAGCCCCACAGCGGGGTCTGAGGGTGTTTGCCAGAGAGGTTTCTCCCTCCATCACCCCCGGGGGACAGATCTGCAGGCTGGTAGTTGCCAGCACATGTGGGGAGCCTGGCGCTGAGCATAGCTGGGGGCAGATCCTGGGCCAGGATCCCTGGGCACCTCACCTCCACACCACCTGAAAGCCCTGTCTGCAGCTCCCAGCCAGCCCTGCCTGGCCGCGAGTCCTCCCACCCCACAACCTCCAGCCTCCTCCCAAAAGGTTCACTGGAGTCACCCACCTGCACCAGCCAGGAACCCCCAGCAGCACCGGGACCAGGGCAGCCCTCAGCCTGGCCCCTCTGATAGCAGCAGGGTGCTGCTCCGCCGCTCAGCTCCCCCAGCCCCGCAGTAGGGGCTGCCTCTGCCCCAGCAGCCCCGAGGTCCCAGGAGGCAAGGGGGGCAGCCTACCTGCCCCTGTCCCACTCCAGCCCTGTTTACCCAGCGCATTCTTGCGTCCGCCCATCCCGCTGGGATATTTACCCAGCGCCTGGCTGCCTGACACTGCGGCTTCTCACCGGAGCTGGCCCTGTGGCAGGGGAGCCTCCCGGGACAAGAGGGGAATTGAGGCTGCGGGATGCCTGCGCCCACCCTCCTCCTGGCTGATGAGGCCACCAGGCACCTGCCCTGTGCCAGGGTGATCCCTGCTCCCTCTGCCCCCCCTTGGGCATGAGCCTCAGCCCCACTAGCCGCCCCCCACCTCCCAGAGCCCCAAAGGGGCATCCCGCTCCAGCCAGGGGGACGTGCCCCTGCCCCACAGCTGGCCAGCCCGGGACCCGGGGCCCCCCGCCCCCTGCCACAGCCTCACACCAGGGTCAGGCGGTTACTGCCCCCACCCTCCACTCTGGCCCATGTTCAGCGTGAGGTCGCTGAGCATGCTGCCGTAGGAATAAACATCGCAAATTATGTCATTTTACTGCAAAACTTAAAAGTGCACAAATAAAACCCCATCTCCCACAGCCCAAGTTTATCTGTAGCCCTCTGTATTTTGCATCATTAGCATCTTTCCAGGGAGCATTTAGACATACATGGCGACCGCACTCATCGCTCCAAGTGTTTTCTCTGGAAAGATAAATAACTTCTCTCTGCCTCCCACCATTGGCCATCTGAGCTCTACAGCTCAACCCCCCCAGCCCCTCGCAGACCGGTACTCGCCCCATTGCAGATACGCCCTCACCCACAGACACGACCCCACAGCTCTTGGGGTGCTACACAGCCCCCTCCCCAATGTTACAGCTGCTCCACTGCCCCCAGTAACTGCTGAGCCCTCTGCATGCCAGGCCCCCCGCACACCCCAGCCTTGGAGCACACCCAGCACAGCTCAAACACCCTCATCATCACTGCCAAGTCCAGCTTTTCCCTTTCCCCAAACTTCCATAGGGCACAGCTTGAGGAAGGGGTTTATGAGCCCACGGCCGAGAGGGGGGCTTAGGCTGCCCCCAGAGCTGCCCCATGTGAGCTCCCACGCTGGTGGGGTGTACAACCAGCAGCGAGATCTGGGCCCCCAGTGCCTTCCCAGGCTGGTGGGTGCTGTGGCCCGGCGGGCACTGGGCAATGCCAGCCCGAGAGCACCGACCCCCCCCGGGGGCGGGGGCCGGGGGAGCTGCAGCTGGGCCAGCCGTGGCAGTTCCCAGCTGCACAGCAGCCAGGGTCACATTCCTGGGATAGCTGGGAGCTTTGCTGTTCACACAGGGAAAGGTCACCCTTGTGCGCCGGGACCACCGCCTAGGCAGGGCAGGGGAAGGAGCAGCCCCAGGAGGCAGAGAGGAAGCCCAGCAGCTCCCGCCAGGGCTGAGCTTCTCCCTGGCTCCAGCCCAGCGGGATCCAGCTCTGGCACAGCCAAGGACAGGCAGCTGCACACAGCCCTGAGCAGGGGGCAAACAAGGCCACAGCATGACGGAAGATGGAAACCCCAGTAAGCAAGGAGAGCTGGTGGCAGAGACAGACCATTTCTCCGTGACCACCTGCAGGACAGCAGGGCCAAGGCCACATAGGTGCCGGCGTGACCTGGGACAGCTTTCAGCGGGGCAAGACAAGAGCCAGCTGAGGGCAAGAGATTTATTGGCCATTCTCTATATACACATATATTAATCTGTAGTAGAAAGCAGCAGTCACTAAGTGCACAGAGCAGCACCAACTCATGCCTCCTCTCACGCTGCAGCTGGAGACCCGGCCACACAGCCCAGCCCACACTTACCCTCTTGCCTCCTCTGCACTACAGCCAAATACAGGGGGGGAAAGACTAAACCTGCAGGCAGCGAGGCCAAGGAGCACAGGAGTGACTAGCAGCGTCTCAGCTGAGCCAGGACCAAAGACCACATCTCCTGGGGATGCAGGTAGAGCTCTGACTTGACCCCAAAAATACAGTCACCTAGCACAGTGCTGGGAAAGGTAAGGACAGAGCCCCGAGGTGGTTCTGCGCCACCCAGGAGGTGGAGGTAGGACCACAAGTGGGAAGGATGGTTCCTCCATCACTGAGCCAGGCCACGGGGCCTGGGCAAGTACGTGGCAGGGCATAATGAGTGCCAGGGAGTGCCCAGGGCTTGGAGCAGCTGCCAGGGGGCAGCTGCAGGAATGGGGCACAGCTGTGAGCAATGCTCTGCCACAGGGACCCAGCTGGTGCAGCAGATGCTGCGTGGCAAGGAGGGCTGGTCTGCTCCCAGCCTGGCGCTGGCAAGCGGAGCAGCAAGCCCAAGCATCCTCTGGCAGGGTGACACCACGCTGGGAACCAAGCAGCCCAGGCTCGTGGCTGCAAGGGCACCCACTGTCCCAGGTGTCAGGCAGTGCAGGACACAGGAGCTGGCTGGGCCTGTTTCAGTCACTTGATGAGCACCTGGTTGCACAGAGCACACACGAACACTGTCTCCCTCTGAGCCTCCGGGGCTGGAAAGGAAAGCAGGTGTCAGAGGTGCTCCCCTTCCCCACCACGGGCTAGGGACCCCAGCCACGGAACTGCTCCAAGAGCTGCAAACCCATCACCGCCCTGTCCCGAGCCAGGCTGTGCTGGGCGGGTCCTGTCTACCCTCCCCACAAGGTCTGGGGCAAACCCTGCAGCAGACAGCACAAGTGGCAGCAGGAGCTCTGCCCTCCTCCACCTTTCCACTCACCCGTGGCTCCCATCACAGCCTTGGGGACTTTGAAGGAACAACACCTGGAGCAGAAGCTGTTCCCACAGTTACTGCAGCTCCGCTGTGGAGAGAGATGGAGGTGAGACACTACTCTGGCCCACTCCCAGCCCTCCCCGGCAAACTCCACTGCCAGAGCACGGCTAACAGTACTCCCTGCTGAAGGGGAGCGGGTGCAAGCCCTGACCGCAACAGCAGAGGGGTCATCTGCCAACAACACCTGGACAAACTGCCCAGGCCTAATGCTGGATCTGCATTCAAGTATGCTCTAACATCACAAGCAGCCTGTGCCCAGTCTGAGAAGGCACTGGGAGCACAGGCTCCAGGAGGTTTAAGAACACTGTATCACTTCCTATGCTGTAACCCTGGAGGGAGGCAAGCTCCAGAGAGTCCCAGACATATATCAGACTAACCCAGGAGTAAGGGGAGGGGGCCACGAGTCTGGAGAACGGGAGGCAGCAGGAAGACAGCAACGTGAGTCTGGGGGGGGGACAAGAGAGAGATCCTTCCCAGAACCACCCAGGGGACTGTGCACCAAGCATCACACGCAGGGGCTCAGATAAAGGCTACCCCTGTTGTCTTGCTCCTCTAGTTCCCACAAGCAGACCCATGCTCTGCTTCACCAGAAAGCTCTCAGGCCACAGGAAATGGGCTAAACCGGGCACAGAGCAGGTGCCTTCTACACCAGCACACACGGGTTTGGCCTGTGGCAGCTTCCAAAGGAGCAAATAGACAAAGGCTCTACAGCACAAGGGATCCCTGGCACCATCAGGCATGTGACAACACCCAGCACTTAGTTGAGGTCATCTGCTGCCAGGCTGTGACTGAGGCCAGCCACCCAGGCTGCCAGAGAAAGCCACAGCGAAGCCAGACATGCACAACACATCTGCCCCAGGTGCCAGCAGCAAGCTGGGGTAGAAGCTGAAGACTCACCCGCTTCTTGAGCACAGAGAAGGTGGCTGCACAGCCTGTGCAGCTCCCTGGAAGAAAGAGAGCAGAGGTCAGGCAGGGCTCTGCTGCCTGGGACTGCGAGAGGTACAGTAACACCCATGGCTGTTGTAAAGGCTCAGCTCGGAGACGACATTGCTGCACCTCCCCATCCTTGCCCTTCCCAGGAGGGCTGGGAACATCCTCCCCTCCCCACAGAGGGGGGAGGTCATTGGAGGTGTCAGCACAGCCCCAGCAGGTACCACACCGCTCTGTCCACTCCCAATTCGGTGGTCATCACTGGGAGCAACACAGACCTGCTCTGCTGAGCTCCCCCAAGCAGCACCTGCTGCCAGCCTTACCAAAGTTGTTGCTGGGGTAGCGCTTGCGCAGGCGCTCGGTCAGGCGTGACACCTTGCTGCGGATCACCTCATTTTTGCTCATAAAACCATTGTCCGGGAGGCTGAGGTCAAAATCTGCTGAGCACTGAGAGCTCTCGTCATCCTCCTGCAGAGAGCAGAGCCAGCTGAGCACAAAGGGGTGGCTGGGGGCATGCTTGAGGGCTGCAGGGCAGCCCACCCCAGAGATGGGCACCCAACAAGCAGGATGCTCCACCTGCATAGCCACAAGCAACCGACAAACCAGGCAAAGGCTGCCAGCTCCAGCTGGAAGGAGGTGCCTCTCTTGTACACCTTGGCATGGCAGTACTCACCATGACCAGCAGCTGGTTCTCCTTCTCCCGAAGCATGGGACAGAGAGAGGCAGTACAGATAAAGTCAGAGGCACCCAGCCCCACAGCCACCCTCCCTGAGCACCCAGCTTGCCCACCAAGGCGCTCACCCTTCCCACCTCAGCTGCCCTGCAGGCACAGCCCGCCCCCACCCGCCTCAAACCTCGATAGCATCTTTGAACTCTTCATCAGGCTCTGCCTCCTCCGCCTCCTCCACGCTGCCAGGGGTAAGGTCCTGCAAGAGATTCACAGAGCTAGTCTTGCTGTACCCGCACCCCTGTCCAGAGGTGGGCCCACACTTCTGCAGCAGGTTCCAGGTCAAAGGACCAGGCCCATGAGAAGACATGAGTCCCAGAAGGTGAGGTGAGCCTCTCCCTCCCCAGACTGCATCCTTTACATGCAGCAAAAGGACTGAGCCAAGCCCCCAGCACAGCAGGGCAGCCCTCCGGCAACTCAGGAGGGGCTCACAGGCTTCCAGCAAAGCTGGCAGCTGGAAGGAGTTTGTGGGTAGAGGGTCACAGGCACAGTCAGATGAGAGGGCTGACCCTGCAACTCCCACCCCACAACTGCCAGCCGTGCCCCTATCTCACCTCTGTGCTGGTGGGTGTGGGGGTCCGATCCAGGGGGGCAGCAGCTGGCAGGGGTTCGGCAGCCTCTGGAGCGCTCTCGAGGGGTTTGGTGCCCACACACTGCTCGATCGAGGCCTTGAGCTCCATTATCACTGGTAAGAGGGGAACGTGGCTGGAGCAGGGTGGCACTTCCCTTCTCCCAGCCCCGTCACACAAAAGCCGGCTGCAAGAGCCGATCTCCAGGGCTCAAGGTGGGACATTGGCACATACAACCTTCACCCATCAGGTACGCTGAGCCCTCCTCTGCTCACACATCAAAGTTAGAGCAGCAAAGAACCCCACCACCACCTGCCCCAGCTCAGGACAGAGAACAGCAGGGGCCTTAGTCACAGCCCAGTCACACAGATCTCATCCAACTCCTCCAGCACGTGCCACAGAACAGGGAGAGCCTCCAGCTCTTCGCCTCCCTTCCGACAGCACGTTTTCAAGCCTGCGTCATACATTGCTACAGGCACCAAGAGTATTTCAAGTCCTGCAGAGCAGGGTCAGGGACTGAGAGGGGTGGCAATGCTCACGTGCAGGCTGCATTGCCAGGCCCCAGTTTGCCACAGTGCAGAGGAGAGCAGGAAACAGCACCCAGGCCAGGACACACATCAGGAGAGACTCTCGCCTCTCACAGCTGAGCCCCAGGACCCCACCACCCAACCTGGGCTGCTGAGCACCATCCCTAGGACATCATTGCCCTTGGAGGGGGGGGCGGAGGTGAGGAGGGTCAGGTCCCATGGCAGAGCCCAACACAGGACACTGGGCTCACATGAGGGTGCTGGGAGAAGTCCAGGGCAGGATCCATGGCTTCAGAGGGCCTTTCCCCAGCCCATCCCACACAGGCCACTTCCAGGGAGATCTCTTACCTTGGTAGAACTGGGTGTTCCCCAGGAAAAGGGTGCTGTTGAGGATGGCCAGGACCCAGCAGAGGGGCAGCAGGTAAAGGACACAGACAGAGCCCAGCAGCGCCCCATAAAACCTGGGAAGGAGCAGCAGGACACTGGAGTCAAGACAGAGAAACTCACACCACAGCACAAGCCCCCTTCCTTCATCTGGTCCTCCACTTGCTCTCTCCAAGTACCAAACACATCAAACGCGGTTCCACAGGCCTGGCCGGGCCCCTCTCCCCGCTGAGCCCGTTGCAGAATGCCTGACCCAATACTACTCACTGGGAAGAGACAGTGGGGTTCTCCCAGTACAGTACGCGGTACACTGCCTCGCAGCTGCAGCACATCCCGCTCAGGAACCCCTCCAGCTGGATCAGGCTGCAAATGAGACCTCACAGTGACAAAAGGGCCCCACAGACACACACCCTGGCTCCCCCACACTCATACGCTTCACGGTGGCCAGGCTGGCATGAACCCAGGCCCTCGGCAACCGCAGAGAAGTCTTCCCAGCTGCAGAGGCCCCAGGAGCCCCACAGCCGGGAGGGGCTCCAGAGACTCACAAGCTCTTGACCTGGGCGATGGCCTCCTGCCGCGAGAGCTGCACCCTGCGCAGGTCCTCCCGGCGGACGCTGTGGTACCTCCTGCGCACCAGCTCTGGCTCCGAGGGCCGGGCCCGGCACATCTCCTGCAGGTAGCCCAGCAGGGCCGGCACCACGACCAGCAGGGCGAGCACCGAGTACCAGGCGGCTGGAAGAGGCAGGACAGCGTCAGCCTGGGGGGTCCGGGGAGGAGACCGGCCCCGTCCCCGCCACACGCACCTTGGCCGAGGGTGAGCAGGAGGAAGTTGAGGCCGAGGCAGACGAGGAGGGAGCACACGGGTCGCTGCCACCTGCGGAGAGGAGGGAGGGTGAGGGACGTGAGGCCGCAGGGACGGTCTCGGTCCCGGCCCAGCCCGCACCTACCGGAGGAGGGAGCGGACGCCCTCGGCGGCGCCCGCAGCGG
>NW_008824722.1:1574810-1576231 GCF_000699105.1 Pygoscelis adeliae | reverse complement strand
CCCCCTCCTGAGAGTGCGGCCCGGGGCCGGACCCAGCCCCGGGAGATGCTGGCTGCCCCCAGCCTGCCCCTGGTTCTCCAGGGCCCCAGCGGCATGGGCACGACTGCCCAGCAGTGCCCCGGCCCCAGGACAGAGAGCCCTTTCAGCCCGGAGTGACGAAGCCCGTAGGAATGCAGCTCCATCCTGTCCCCAGCACGTCTCTCCGGCCCCACAGCCCCGGGGACTTGGCAACCCTCTGCACCGGGGGGCAGCGGGAGGCGCCCGCACCCAGATGAGCACTAGGCTGTGCCCCGTCTCTGGAAGGAGCAGTGGGGCCGGGGACAGCCCCTGTCCCCAAGGGCAGAGGTTTAAGCCTGTCCACCAGGAGCGGTGGCTCAGCACCGGGGAGCCCACCTGTGACCCCAGAGCACACCAAGGCATTGTGACCATGGCCAGAGGCTCCAGGCAGGGAGGCCCCAGGGCGCAGGGCTACAGAGCCGGGTGTCATCTCAGCTCAGACCCCATCCCAGCCCCGGCACAAAGCCCCAGACACCGGTGAGCGCCAATGTTGCTTTATTTGGAAGGTGAATCCATAGGCACCGGAGAGGGGGCTGGAGGGGGACAGAGCCGGCGCGACAGGCAGGGCTGCAGAAAGCCAGGGAAAGGCACTTGTGGCGACTGAAGCCCCGCTGGGCGTCTCGGGCAGCCTGGGCCAGGGGCTGCACCGGAGCAGGCGGGGGCGGGCGGTGTCGGGGACCAGCCCTGACACAGGGTAGGGACAGCACGTACTGCCCAGGGAAGGGGTAGATGGCTCGGGGGCTGGCAGGGCCCCTGAGCATGAGGGGGGATCAGCTGGGATGGCACATCATGATGGAAGCAGCGATCCATTGCCAACCCCAGACCCCTCCAAGCCCCAGGGGGATCACGGCTGCTGCTCTCCACCCCAAAAAAGGCACTAGGGAACCCCAGGCAACAGCCAGAGCCCGTGGCCAGCTGCTGGGGACACCCGTCCCGCCGATCTGAGCCCACGCAGACACTGGGGCAGAACCTCCCTTGCACTGGGAGCGACGGAGAGGACCTGCCTCCAGGCAGGGCGAGGAGGGCTTGTGGCAGGGCAGCCCTGGTGTGGTGCTTCTCCAAAAATTCCCAGTCTCTGGCTGCCCATCGCTCCAGTCAGCCCTACATGGCCTCCCAAGGGCTTGGCACCCGGCGGGCTGTGGAGGCTGATCCAGGGCTGGGCCGGGCCCGCTGCCGGCATCCTCTTCTCCTGTTCCCCAAGACAGGCTGTGTCCCCGCAACGCCTGGCCCCAGCTCCCCCGCGGCCATGGTGCCAGCGGCAGCGCAGCACGGCCATGCTGCTGCGCTCACCCTTCCCCTCCGCCTCGCCACGGTCCCCGGGCAGCACAGGGCCCCGCGATGGAGCCGGAGAGTCCCGAGATGAG
>NW_008824722.1:1572555-1573346 GCF_000699105.1 Pygoscelis adeliae | reverse complement strand
GCTGGGGGCAGGGGAGCGGGGCAGGGGGCCTCGGGGGCTCCCAGAAATTGGGGTCCCTCTTTAGGGGCTCTCCGCTTGGGTCCTTCCACTTGCAATAGCCTACGTCTGTCCGGGGGTGGGAGAGGGGCCTGTGCCGCGGATGGGTGTCCACGCTGTCTCGGCAGGATGCAGGGGAAGCCGTGCTCGGGGAAGGCCTCTGTCTGTCCATCCGTCTGCGCAGGAGTCTCCGGAGGAATCGCGGTGCAGTCAGCCGGGCGGGGATGGGGCGGCAGGGTCACTTCGTCCCGAAGCGGGGCTGTGCTCTGTCCGCGGGCGAAGAGAAGGGGAGCTGAGCGCCACGGGGTCTCAGATGATGTCGCGCTGGTCCCGGCAGCGCCGCGACAGGCAGTAGAGCCCAGAGAAGAGGTACAGGCAGGCAGCGATGCCCCCGCAGACGGAGGCGCTCAGGTAGGCGCTGTAGAGGCAGCGCTGGCTGTAGCCCGGCAGGCTGCAATAGCTTTTCCGCCCGGCCTTGTAGCCCATGATGCCGGTGGCGGCCGCGTAGAGCCCCACGCCCAGCGCCAGGTCGTGCACCAGGTTGGTGAGGAGCCAGCGAGAGCCCAGCCAGGGCACCAGCGCCCAGCGCCCCAGCAGGCTCAGCCCGAAGAGGGCCAGGGTGAGGAGCCAGGCCAGGACTGCGGCGAAGAGGGCGAAGTGGGCCGCCCCCTCGTACTTGTGAGCCGCCACCGTCACCCAGAAGGCAGCGCCCAGCGCCAGCTGCCCCAGGCGCAGCAGGCCCAGCGGGCTCCGCA
>NW_008824722.1:1570390-1570834 GCF_000699105.1 Pygoscelis adeliae | reverse complement strand
TAATAAAAGGTGGACAGTGGTGGCGGTGTGAGGCTCTGGCTGTGTCCTGCCAACCCCTGGCCTTCCCCCAGGGCGGCAGGACCTTGGTCCAGGCCATTGTACTGGACCCGGTGCAAGGGGAACAGCCCCGACCTGCTCTAGGGTGCTACGGAGACACGGAGACAGCCAGCTGAACGGCAGCTCTGTTATTCAGACGGTTGCGTGGTTTAAATACATTACATACATTTCTACAGTGCATTAGAACAATACGTTTTGGGTCAGTCGGAGATGCAGCTGGGCCTGGCCGGGGAGCTGGGGTCGCACTGCTGCCCACCCTGTGCTTGCACAGCCAGTGCTGAGCCCCCTCCCCACGCAGGAGACAAGGGAGCTGCTCTCCCCTCCCAGGCTCAAGCCACAGAGCCCCGACCCTTCATTCACCCCACCCCCCAAAGATGGGCTAACAGG
>NW_008824722.1:1568976-1570028 GCF_000699105.1 Pygoscelis adeliae | reverse complement strand
GCGGAGGCGTGGCAGGAGGGATGGACGGGGGCAGCAGAGACAGGGAGAGGGTGCTCCCACCCACCCTCGGCCCTCTCCAGCTGAGGGGGGGGCACTAAGCTACAGCCCCTCCCAGAGCCAGCTGCCATTCACAAGGACAAGCCAGCACCTCTTTCCCCTTAGTGTCTAACTGCACCCAAGCCAGCCCTGTGAGTTGTCCCTCATGTGTCCCCTCCTTGAGCCCCCAGCCAGAGAACAGCCGTTCATTGTGGTCCCCGCTGCGCCAGCGGGCAGCAGGAACTCCCCCTGAGGAAAGCAGCGTGCACAGGATTGGGGCAGAGGAGGGACAGTGGAGGAGTACAGCACACCCTCGGGGAAAGGGAGAGGGTATAACCCGCTACAGGCCTTCCCAGCCCGGCAGCAGGCACGGCGGGGAAGAAAAGGGCCAGTGGCTGGTGTAAAGGGCTGGACGGATCCTGGCCCAGGCAGCCTGCTCATCCCAGCCCCAAGCAGGGGTGCTCAGAACCGCATGCAGGCCGAGGGAGGCAGGCAGGGGCAGGGTTCCAGCCACACCACGGCTCCCAGCGGATTCCCACGCCTCCCCCTGGGCCCTGCCCCAGGCAGGGCACCGAGCTCCGACAGAGCTAGGGAGGGACCGTGCCCGACCTGCCTGGCTCCTCTAGTTCAGCTGCAGGTTCCTCCAGCCACACCTGCTCACTCTACCCAGAAGGTCGAGTCCCGGCCGCAAGAGCCAGCAGTGGCCCGGCTCCTCTCGCAGTGCTAGTCCGAGGCGGCCAAGCCCTGCCCGCGGCTCCCACAGCTACCACCATGAGAAGAAAGGCTTCCGGCTCTGGAAGCTCTGCGTGTAGGACTCGCTGGAGGTGCGCTGGTGGGAACGCGCCGTTTCCACAATCACAGGCGGCATCTGAACCAGGTGTAGGGGGCTCTTCCCGTCTTTCAGCGCCTGAGTCAGGTTCAGGATCTGTATGGCACAACAGAGCAATGCCTGAGCCGCCCCGCCGGAGCAACAGAGCGCGTCCACCCCAGCCCCCTTCCTGCCACACAGGCAGGAC
>NW_008824722.1:1563541-1568956 GCF_000699105.1 Pygoscelis adeliae | reverse complement strand
TTCCCCACACCCAGCTTCCCTGGCCTCTCATGACAGCTATCTGCTTGTGAAACTGTCCCCTGTCAAAGCCAGGGTCTTTCTGCAGGAGAGAGAGCAGAGAACACAGTGGGATCCACCTGCTGCCCCACGCTGTGCAAGAGATGCCTATTCCCCAAGCCAGCCTCTCTCCTCCTGTCCCACAGGTTTCCTGCTTCTCCCCATGCTGAATCTTCAGCTCCTGGCAGAGGGATAACCCTGCTTTGCCTCAGCCCAGAAACACTGTCAGGAGCTTGGCCACCTTTCTGTCCCCTGCAGCCTTGACAGGGAGCTCCCCAACACCACCCTCGCTTTTCTTCCTCCCAAGCCATCCTCACCCGCTCCCCCAGCTCACCTTGAAGAGCTCATACAGATCTTCCTCCAGGTCCTTGACAAAGTTGGGGTCCGAGATCTTGGGAAGAATCAGGTCCTTGATCTCCTGTGAAAAGGGGATTTTGGCCTGGGGCAGCCATGCCCAGTAGAATGGATCTGTGGGAGGAAGCAGGAGACATTAGAGCTGGGGAGGGCAAAGGATGGTGCCACATGCCCCTGGGTGCCAGATCACCTGTGTCTGGGACACAGGGTCCAGCACCCACTTCCTACAGCCTCTGCTGAGGTGGAGCTGCCCATGAACTCAGAAGGTTTGCAGAGGGACAGCCCTCTCCTCTCCAGCCCTTGGGGAGGATGCCGGAGCATGGAGTTGTATGGCTCACCAGGGTGCCCTGGCACAGCCTGAGGGACTCACATGCTCTCCAGGAGTCCGGGTGTTTCAAGGGAAAGGCCAAACCATTGTCTATAGCAGCCAGCTTGATGATGGGCTCCTTCACCACCACCCAGTCGCTGTCCTGAAAGGAAGCGGAGCATGTCACAAGGAGGACCCCCCAGCAGGAACAGTCCCTCTCCCACTCCCTGCAGCCCCGCTGCCAGGATCTTTGCCCTGGCTACCACAGAGGGACAGCAGCCTCTCACCCGTAGCGTGGCCCCTTGCCCGCAGTGAAACACTGTCTGCTTCGGGTGGGAGGGGGACAAAGCTGCTCCCTCCCCCAGGCCTCACCCCAAGGATGCACAGGTCCAACAACACCAGTTTCGCGCACAGAGCTCAGCTGCATCCTCACAAAGTCCCACTAGGCCACGAACCACCAACACAGAGGGCAACGAAAGGCCCAGGAGACAAGATCAGGCCTCCGCACACTTGGAAACCCAAGCCAGCTGGGAAATCCCCGGCCCGCCTGCCAGGCAGGCAGCTTGCAGGAGCAGAGCCCCCCACGGAGCCCCTGTCCGGGAAGAGCCACTCACCCGCACACCCGCGCTGTCCAGGGGACAGTCGTACTTGATGAGCCAGTTGTCATTGCCCCGGTCTGCAGGGAGATAAAACCAGCTGTGTCAGCACCAGGGCCTGCCTGCACCACACCGGGCAGAAGATTACTCCTCCTCTGACCCAGAAGTGAGACAGACCAGTTTTAGGCCCAAACTCCACCCCAGAGCCCTCGAGGTTGCTGCAGGCCTGGGAAGCCACATCAACACCCCCCACAACCAGCCCTGGAGACTGGAAAGGTGCACATATCCCCAGCTTGCAAGAGAAAGGTCAGCCTGCAAGGCCCAGAGCGCTACCCCGACCCCTTCCAGCCTGGCAGGAACTCAGAAGCCCAGCGTGAGATGGGATATAGGGGCACAGTCAGGTGCTGGATCTCTGGATGACCCCGGATCCTCGCAGCTGGCAAACTTTCATCCCAGCACCGCGGTGGATCCAGATCTCCCAGAACGCAGGCCAGCGGCCAGAGCATGGCCATGGTGGTGGGCAGCCAGGGCAGCTACACTCTACCCAGAGGCAGCTGCCACCTGGCAGCAACCAAGTGGTGTTGAGAGGAGTTTTGGGTGCTGGGAAGAGATGCCAAGCCCCTGCCCCCCTCCGCTTTCTCCAGCTGGCAGGACGTGAAGGAGCAGGCAGCATCCCACGCCAGACAGCCTACCTGTGTTCCTGATGATGTAGTCCAGCACCACCAGCCGCTCGAATTGCAGCAGCAGCTGCCGGTTGGTGTTCTCCGGGAGCGGCTCAGCTTCAAACCGCCGCAGCCAGTAGTCAGCATCCTTGTAGCCTTCCACAAAGAGCTGGAAGGAGCCCACCTGAAGCAAGGAGAGGCTGCATCACAGGAGGCCGCAGAGGACGGAGAAGCGGCGACAGGCGGGCGTGGGGGCCGGCAGCCCTACCTTGGGCGGCAGACCGATGCGGTTGAAGCGCTGGCCAACTTTCGGCACCTTCTCCAGGGCCAGCCTCTTTCCTCGGGACTTCACCCTGTCGATGGCACTGTAGTTAAAGGTCTCACTGGCCAGATACACCACCTGGGGGGACAGGAGCGCAGACGTCAGTAGGGGCACCTGGCAATTGTCACAGGACTGGCTGATAAAACCAAGACACAGCATTTCCCACGGCTCTGCCCAGCACGAGGATCCCCATGGCTTGAGCAGGAGCAGTCCCGGTCCAGAGCTCTCAACACATCTCCGAGGTCAGCAGTGCCACAAGACAAGGCGCAGAGCTGTGCAGAAGCACATGAAAGCCTCCCCGGGACGAGATCCCAGCAGCTGCCCCCTCACCTTCGTGCGGGGAACAATGTTGAGTTCCAGTTTCTGGTCCACCAGGCTGGCGCCCGCCTCCGACAAGTAGCCCTGGTTAAGGACGAGGCAGTCTCTCCCAAAGCAGCACGGGCAGCACAACTTCTGCAGCCACTTGGTCCACTTGGGGTTCAGCTGCCCGTACGGCTCCTCGTTCTTGGGCTTGAAGACACCAATGATTTTCTGTGAGCAGGAGAGAGGAGGGCTGACTCAAGGCAGTTGGCAGAGTCAGGACACTCCCCCCTGAGCCAGCCCGCAGTGGGGACACTCGGGAACGGGCCCAGAACAGCCCCCCACTGGGGCAATAACCAGCCCCTGGGATCAGGCAGACCCCGCAGCTCCCGGGAGGGAGGCGAGCAGGCAGGGGCTGGGAGGGACCCTTCCCCAGCCAGTGCCCCGTCCCATGAGAGCAGGGTGCTGCCCGAAGACCTTCATACCTCACTCACGCACCTGGAAACAACCCTCCTTGTCCCAAAAGACACCAATGATGATGCTGTCCCCTAGTACACATCCCAGTCCCATACCAGCGGCCTTTGGATGGCTGGGGAGAGCTACTGCTCACCACTGCTCATTACGTCCACGCAGGAGAGGGAGGGGGATAGTGATCCCTGCCCTGGCTCCAAAATCCATTGAATGGAGCTGATCCCAAACTGACCAGAGGACATGGGACCAGAACAGCCGAGCAGCCGGAGGACCTGCGAGGAACCCAGGGCTCTGTGCTGGGGGGCCCAGCTAGAGACAGCAGAAGGGCAGGCTCTCTGGGTACACTATACGCAAGAGGGCACAGGCAGCTCCAAACTGGCCACCAGCTGGTACCAGCAGCACCCGCAGCCCCTCAGTCCAGCCTTGCACACGTCGACCCAACAGCAGGGACAGCAGCACAGGTACCCCACTGCTGCAGAGGGCACAGAAGTCTTGTGCTAGGCGCTGCACTATCACCAAGCCAGCGTTGCCAAGCCACACAGCTGAGCAAGGGCCAGGGCAGGAGCAAGGCCACCTGCCCCTGCGGGTCAGGCATCCCTGGGGGGCTGTGCAGCAGCTCCGGGCTGGCAGCCCCTGCTCTGGGGTGACTCAGCAGCACAGGTGAGCAGCCCTCCTCCCCATGGCTGGTGCTGGCCCCGGCCTGAGTGGGTGGCACTTCCCCAAGCCAAGCTCCTGCCATGATGTGGAAGTGGGACGTGAGTCCCAGCACCTCAGCGGGGAACCCCAGTGCAATCCCAGTCTGCCAGGGGCCAGAAGGCAGCCCAGGGCAGGCAGGAGCAAAGTTTTGTCCATCAGGAAGAGGGAGAGGAAAGGTTTGAGAAAACAGGACCACTTCAGCCATCCCCAGATCACATGGAGGAGCCACTTCCCCTAAGCAGGCAGGAAGGTAATCCCCCCATCAGCCCCACGTGAAGGCACATGACTGCCAACACGTCCTTGGATATGAGCCTGCAAGAGGCTTGTCGGGAGCTCTGGCAGCACGGAGGCCTGTGCTCCGTGAAGCCAGGCCAATAGACCAAGGTCCAGCCAGGCAGGGACAGTGCAGAAGCGGAGGCCAGATGCCTGGCAGCACCACGTCCACTTCCAGACAGACCCATGCCGGGAGCAGCAATGGCAGGGAAAACAGGTCTGCCTGGTGCCAGCAGCGAGGCAGAGGGAGCCAGGCCAGCCCCGAGGCGCAGCCGGCAGTTGGGGTAACCACAGCCACCGGGGCTGGGGAAGCACATCCCAGCTGGGATATCTCGGGCCCCGACAGCCCAGAGAGAAGCAGACACAAGAGAAAAGTTTTTCCCCTGATGCCCTCACTCCCTGCCAGCAACAGCAGCACGCTGTACTCTCTCCCGTGCCAGCAGCGGGGAGGTTTTGGTGACCCTGGGCAGCAGCCACAGAAACCAGACACACACCACCTTTGCTGACAGCAGGTCAGTCCTGGGGACCTGCCAGGTGACGTGGCCAGAGTACAGAGACTTTGGCTCCTCATATGAATCCTCTACCAGCCCTCGTCAAGCTTGGGTCTCCTACAGCCAGGCAGCCTCTGCCCTGCCACTCCCAGGCAGCTCATCCAGCCGCCCACCCCAGCGACACCACGTCTCATATTGGGCAACGGGAAAGGAGCAGGAGGGCAGCAGGAGGAAGTGTGTATTGCCCCACAGCCCACCAGCTCAGCTGGGACCTGCCTGCCACTGCTCCCAGGAGCCAGGCTCTATCCGGGGCAGGAAACCTAGCAGGTGAGCCCAGTCCTGCTTCCCAGGAAACATCCCGGCACACATGCGGCGAGGGAGTCACTGGAAGCAGCAACAGCTCAAGTAATTGGGCTGGGCGCTGCAGGTCACAAGACAAGCCGCCCTGTGCCGCACACACATCCAGTCAGCAGCGTGGAGACAGCTGCCACACAGCTGACCAGATCTATAGGGGAGCAGCTATATGTCGAGGACTTTGCCTCGATTATATCAACCGCGCAGCCACAGAGGAGACGCCTCACTCCAGTCTCACAGGCCAAAAACCAGCTCAGCTCTGAGAGTCGCAGCCCGAGGGCTGGAGTCACGGTGGTCAGGAGACGCTGACCATGGTCAGGAGATGCTGATGCCCAGGCCTGGAGGAGAGGATGACCTTTCCTCTTTGGGCACGAGAGCCACAGAAGAGGCTGAAGCAGCACTCGGACACAGCTTCCCCCGACTCTTGTGGCCGGTCCCACTGCACTTCTCCCCGAGGAAGCCCAGGGCAGCTCCAGCCGCTCCTACCAGCCCCCCAAGGCCGGTCACCCCCGGGCCAGCACCCCCAGTTCGCCCAGCAGCGCCCTCCTCCCGG
>NW_008824722.1:1559475-1561551 GCF_000699105.1 Pygoscelis adeliae | reverse complement strand
GCTGGGTTGCTCATGGGGCAACCGCTGCCTGTTCCCCGGATTAAGTCACCAGGCACAGGCTGCCTGTGGCTCCCCTGCGGCAGGCACTAACGGCCCCGTGGCAGCACCCTCTCCTCCTCCTGGCACTGCCGGAGGTATCCCCAGAGGTGCTGGGCAGGCTGCAGGCTGGGGAGCCGGCGCTGAGCTCCTGGTCTCTGCCATCAGCAGAGAGCACTGTTCAGTTGCTGCTTGGCTTGGCTGGGGGCCATTTCTCCTCTGGACACAAAGCCCTTGCGAGTTCCCTGCGGTGCTCCCGGGCCCCGTGTCTGCACAGTTAGCATGGCTCAGCACCCATCTCTCCAGGGATGCGCAGACCGGTGCGAGCAGGGGTACCCCCTTTTGAAGCGGGGAGCCCCTTCCCATCACAGGCACCGCCTGAGCTGCACCGGGAGCCACCGGAGAGGCAGCACCCAGTCCGCCTGCAGGGCCAGCTCCATGTTGGTGCCTTCCCTGGGTGCTGGGGAGAGCTGTGCAGTGCAGCAGCGACTCTGGGGGTGTGCAGGGCTCTGGGGGCTGCTTGCTGTCAGCAGGCAGGTTTGCAAACCCTCGGTGGCTGAGCAAGGCCCTGGAGCCCCAGGGCTGTCCCTCTTAGGAGGAGCAGCCCCTCCATCCCTGGGGGGTGAGCCAGGTCTGCCCGTCTTCCACGCTGGAGCTGGACACCCCACAAGCTCTCTGCTCCCTCCCCTGAAGAGCTGGCATCGAGCACAACCTCACAAGCGTCTCCTCCCCAAATGGAGAGCCGGAGGCAGCCCCTGGCCTGAGCCTGCTGCGGTGCAGGACCCCCTCAGGTCCTGCCGGGCAGCCGTGCCGGAGCCAGCCAGCTCCTGCCGGGCTCCTCTTCCTGCCGCTCACGTGTGTTTTACAGTGCTGTGACCCCCGTGGGCTCACATCGCCCTGAGCCCTGCAGCGGGGAGGGCAGCAACCCGAACCTGGCGGCTGGGGTTTCAGAGGCAGGGCAGGGCAGCTAAGCTACTGGGGTCACCTCCTCATCTGTTGCATGCCCTAGCAGAGCCATCCCCAGGGCAGACGCGCGAGCCGAGGGGACGCGGGGGCTCTGGGTGAGCCGGGTTGTTCCCCCCACCCAGCAGCCACCCTCTGTGCCTCTCCCTGCCAGCTCTTGCCCTGCACTGCCGGAGGCTGTCACCATGACCCTCACCAAAGGCTCCTTCACCTACTCCAACGGGGAGGAGTACCGTGGCGAGTGGAAGGAAGGTGAGATGGGGCAGAAGGGGATGGTGCTGCCTGCGCCAGGGGCCGAGTAGCCCCTGCGTCCCTGCCCAGCACCTCGCTGGGGCACGTCCTGCCTCCATCCGTCCAGCACTGCCCGTTTCTGCCCTCGCCTAGGTCGCAGGCATGGCGTTGGGCAGCTGACATTTGCCGACGGCACCGCTTACGTGGGGCACTTCGAGAATGGGCTCTTCCACGGCTGCGGCATGCTCACCTTCCCCGACGGCTCCAGGTGAGCGTGGCACCCCCATGTATGTCCCCCCGGGCATCCCTGCTTGCCACAGGGAGCCGCTGCCTCAGGAGCTCCTCCCGCACAGGTACGAGGGGGAGTTTGTGCAGGGCAAGTTCAACGGCGTCGGCGTCTTCACCCGCTGCGACAACATGACCTTTGAGGGCGAGTTCAAAGGCGGGCGTGTGTACGGCTTTGGTGAGTGCCCGGCGGCACGGTGTGGGCAGCCGCAGCCCCACGTGGCCCCAGCTCAGCACACCCCTGTCCGGCATCTCCCGCTCCATCCCTCTAGCCCCGGCCCCGGTCCTGGTGCGTGCTGCTCCCTGCCCCGTCACTCCTGGCCCTTCCCTCCCCTCCCCAGGTCTCCTGACCTTTCCCGACGGCTCCCACGGGGTGCCCCGTAACGAGGGCTTCTTCGAGAACAACAAGCTGCTGCGGCGGGAGAAGTGCCCGGCCGTCATCCAGAGGGCCCAGGGCGCCTCCAAGTCTGCCCACAACCTGACAGCATGACGGTGCCCCGTGCCCCCCTCCCACTGCAGTGGGGACCTCCCCACCGGGCACTGGCTGGCCTCGCCATCCCC
>NW_008824722.1:1557067-1559105 GCF_000699105.1 Pygoscelis adeliae | reverse complement strand
CCACGTGCCGGCAGAGGGGCAGCTCCTGGCCCGCTTTGCTACCCTGGTCCTGAGGCAGGGTGGGCACCCCGTGGCCTGCGCCCTCAGCTCTGGGTGACCAGCCATCCCCTCTGCATGCCCTGGGCAGGATGACATGGTGCCCCCAAAGGACCCGGCCTGCTCTCGGGGCCAGCCGATGGGCTGCGTACCCCTCATCCCTGTTGCAAATCCAGCCCACCCACTGCCCTGGGGACATCTGCAGCAGCATCCTTGCCAAGGGGGACCGGGGGACGCCCAGCCTGGCCCATGTCTGCTGCACGCTGGGGGAGGGCAGGAGCGATGGCAAGCAAGGAGCAGGGTCAGCCGGAGCCTGGGATGAGGGGCACGAGCAGGGCTGCGTGGGGTGCCAGGACTGGGGCAGGGGGCCTGGGCAGGGCGGGCAGGGATAGGGGCATGGCAAAGGGGCAGGCAGGGTGGGCAGCGGGCACACAGCTCCCTGTCTTGCCCCCCGCATGCATCCTTCATCTCCCCCCTGCGTGCTCACCTTCACCCCTGGTGTGGTCTGGCTGGCCGTGGCGCAGGGGTCCCGGCAGCCCTCGCAGCCCAGTGGTGGGCTGCAGGGGCCGTGCCCTCCCTGCCAGTCTCTGCCTGCACCGGGCCCGTGCCTTGCCGTGACCCTGCCTTGTGCTGCTGCCTGCACGGGCCTCAGCTGAGTAAACCACGTTGCCAAATGCCCTGGGCCATGTCCTTTTTGCCGGGAGCAGGGACTGGGCGGGGGGCTGCTTGCGCGGGCAGGACTGCAGACACAGAGTGGGGGCAGCAGATTTATTCCCAGCTCACAGCACGGGGATCCATCCCTTCCCAGGTGGGGACAGCAGGACCCCAGGGGCTGGTGGGGATGCAAGGGTGGCCAGGGGGTGCTGGGTGTCCCCCCTACCCGCTCTGCCCAGGGCAGCCCTGTCCATCAGAAAAGCGTGAGATGGGTGGCTGTCTCCTGGCCACATCCCAGTGTCCCCACCACGTCCCCAGCTCCGGGGCGCCCTGGCTCCTGTGCCTGCCCGGTGCGGGAAGGGGCAGGGGGGGACCCTTCACAACCAGCTGTTGGCACTGAAGGTGCCCCTCAGCTCCTCAACCTGGGAGGGGCTCAACGGGGCCAGGGGTGCACGGCAGGGACCCCCGTAGTAGCCAAACCACTCCATGGCCTTCTTCAGCCCTGGGATCCCAGGTGACCTGTGGGGGGGGGGGCGCGAGGACTTGCCGGTTCCCGTGGGACAGGGCGGCACACTCCGTGGGCCCTGCTCCTGCCAGCCCAGCTCCTTGCTCACCATCACATCCTCATGCGGGGCTGCAAGGCTGAGCTGGGTGTGGGGTGGCTGCAGCCCCCCCATGAAGTGCCCACCATGGGGTGGGGGCACAGAGCACGGCCATGCAGGGGAGCACCCCTGTAGCAGGGTGGGCTCTTTGCAGCAGGGACAGGCCACCCAGCAGTGGGGTGGGGGGCCTGGAGAGGAGCAGCTCTTCCCCCCATTACTGCCTATAATTAGCTGGCAAGGCTCCCACGGGGGGTCAGGCAGGTGCCCACTGCCAGCGGACAGGCTGTTCCTGGCACGGCAGGGCTGGCATTTCCCACCCTGCCACCTCCAGCCCGGCTTGGCTTGCCGGCCGGGTGCTGTGCCATCCTGTCCCCTCTGGACCACCACTCCACTCCCCGCAGCCCCAGGGATCTCCATCCTCTGCTGCCCCCCGGCTCTGCCATGGCCCAGCACCCCCACCCCTCAGCATCCCGGGGTGTGCTGCCTACTCACCGCCATGTTGGGCTCGATGAGCCGGTGCTGCAGGTCGCGGGCCTCCTGCCAGCGGCCCTCACGGCACAGGTGGTCCAGTTGGCACAGCGGGGCTCCCAGGACATTGGCGAGGGCACAGACCCCCCCAGAGGCACCTGGGGACACCAGGGCACGTTGGCAGCCAGCTTGGCATGCTGTGCCCAGCCAGCACCTCGGCATCGCCACCACCCCTTGCCTGCCTCCCCCTGCCCGGCTGCCTGTCCCTGCCACTGCCC
>NW_008824722.1:1553982-1556983 GCF_000699105.1 Pygoscelis adeliae | reverse complement strand
GGAAATCCTCCTGCCGTGTCTTGTGGACCATCAGCCCCATGCGGGTGATCTGGGGAGAGACACACTGTGCCCTGGGCAGGCAGCACCCCGTCCCCCCACCGCAGGGCTCCTGCCAGCACCCCTGGGGTCCGGGGAAAGGCCATGAGTCCCAGCTCCCCGTTCCCAGCTTGGGGACAGGTTTGGCGGCAGCGAGCCCCAGGAAAGCCCTGCCCCACTCACGTCCCCACCGCTGTCCTTGATCCCAAGGATGTTGGGGTGCTGAGCCAGGGCAAGGACAGCCTCCAGGGGCAGGTCCAGGCCGGTGTTGGCAGGGACGCTGTAGAGCACCACGGGGATGGGGGACGCGTCAGCAACCTGCAGGCAGCCAGGCAGAGCTCAGCAGCTGGGATGGGTTGGAGACATGCGGGACGTACTCCCCATCCCTCTGCCCCGGCCAGGGCTGCCGGTGGGCACCAGGCATGGCTCACCTCCGTGTAGTGCTGGACCAGGGCAGCGCTGGTCATGGCCCCCCGGTAGTAGCAGGGTGTCACGACCAGTGCCACGTCGGCCCCCGCCTCTGCCATGCTGACCGTCAGCTCGATGGTGGCCTGGGTGGCTGGGGAGGAGGCAGAGGGGTGAGGGATGCTCCAGGGGAACACACATGGCCCCCGTGCTGCCCACGCAGGCACTCACATTCGCAGCCTGAGCCGGCCAGCAGCAGGCGGTCCCTGGGCAGAGCCCGGCGCACACAGCTCACCATCTGCAGCCGCTCGTGGGGTGCCAGGTAGGGGTACTCCCCGTTGGAGCCCAGCATCACCAGCCCTGAAATACAAACGTGGGGAGAGCAAGGCTCGGGCACAGGAGCGGGGTGCCCACAGGGTGGCCGTCCCTGCCCTCTCCGCACCCCACTCTTGGGTGGGCACCAGGCACACAGAGCAGCCTGATGCCCGCATCTAGCAGACCCTTGGGCCAGGAGGCTCCCGCAGGTGCCCCGCAAAGCCCTGGGCTCCCCCACAAAGGCCACATGTGGGTATGTGCCCCCCAGATGGCAGTGCCCACCTGCACCGCACTGAGCACCAGCAGTGCCATCCCCTACCCAGGCACCCTCGTGCATGCCATGCGTGCACCCTGTGGGCTGAGCACGCCGCTTGCTCACCTCCATCCCCAGAAACCACCCCACACAGCACTGCTAGCGAGGCATTTATTGGTGCCCACAGCCAGGCTGTGCCGCCCTGTCCCCGGCTGGGGCACACAGACCCCCTCTTCCTTGGGACCCTCCCAGTGCCATGGACAGCTCCAGCCTGGCACTGCCGGGCTCTGCTGTGGCATCCAGGGCCCCAGGGTACCAGGTACCCCCATCACCCTCACTCCCTTTCTCACTGCTGGGCACCCAGGCAGGGCTCTGCAGCCCACAGCGTGACCTCTCCTGTCTCCGTCCCCACAGCCCTGGACTCATAGCCTGGTCAGAAGAGGGGAGACCCCAGGGCACATCCCTGCGACCCCCAGCCTCTTCCTGCAGCCCCTCTCCTCCCATCCATCCATCCTGGGCAATCAACAGCTACACATCCTGTGGTGCTGAATTTGTGTGAGTGTGCACAGGTGTGCAAGCACACCTATGGGACAGAGGGTAGGTGCAAGCCTGCAGCTACATGTGGAGGATGTGTGCGAGCCTGCACATATGTGGAGCGTGCATGCAAGCAGGCACTGGAGTGTGGGGGGGGGGTGCAAGGACACACACATGTGCCTGGGCACATGCCGTGCAAAGGGCCCCGGATGGGTCACCCAAGGGGCTCCCAGCTCCTGAGCAAAGTCCAGCTGGAGGCTGAGCACCCTTGGGAAGCTGGCAGGGTGCCTGCACGCTGCCGCACAGCCCCTGTGCTGGGCAGGGGTCTGGCAGGAGCCTTCACGAATAGGGGCAGTGGGCAGCGTTTACCTCGGAAGGGGATGCTGGCGTAGCGGCGCATGTTCCCCTCCAGCCGGGCATAGTCCACCTCCTGCGTGGGCGAGAAGGGGGTGGTGAGGGGCGGGAAGATGCCCCTGAGGTCGAGCGTGTGCCCCGGTCCCAAAGGGGTGCTGAGCCCCCGGCGCTGCCCGGGGGCTGCCTGGCGCAGAGCTGCCAGGGCGGGCCGGAGTGGCAAAGCAAGGCGGTTGCTGAGGGCCATGGTGGACGGGTGCTGCTGCTGGCCCTGCTGCCTGCCCCGCTGAGGGGCTGTTAATGTTTGATGGGGCACGTGAAGGACCTGCGGCCCAGCTGGGCGGACAGCAAGGGGGGTGGTACCGCCTGAGGTCAGGGTGCTTCCCCCCCATCCAGGAGCTGGCCGCAGGAGCTCAGCACCCCTCCGGGTGAGCCCCAGCTGTGCTTTCCCTTCCACTTGCCAGCCCTGGCAGCCATCCCTGTGCCACCTAGGGGGCCGGGCTGCAGGGCCAGGGCAGGACCAGGCACTCGGGGAGTCCCGGGGCTGTGAGCAGTGTTTGCCCGCTCCGGGTGTTGGTGTAGGGTCTCCTGTAAACAGGCGAGCGGGAGCATTTCTGGGTAGGGAGCAATGAGCACTGCTCTTGGCAGAAGTGACCCATCCTGCAAAGGGGCCACCGTGTCCCCCCGGGGATGGCTCCAGTGGGGAAGGCAGGAGAACAAGCAGCCATGAAGCCTTGTGGAGTGGCTGCCCGGCAATGGGTGCAACTGCTGCTCCCTGGCACAACCCCGGCCTCCAGCACAGCACGGCCCCACGTTGAGCCACCCTCGCCAGAGTTTTCCTCCCTGAGCTTGCCCAGGTGGGACTCTGAAGCACTGCGAGCAGTCAGGGCATCCCCCAGTGAGGAGTTCCGCCCTTGAACCACTGGTGTCCTGGCCCTGCGGTGTCACCAACACCCGAGTCCCTGTGCTGCAGGGTATGTCCGTGCTGCCAGATAACCCAGCTCCCCGGATAACCCAGCTCCCCCCGCTCCATTGCCCCCAACGCAGGCTACCCAGCCCCGCAGCCCCCTGGAGCTGGCTGGAGCCTAACACCGCTCTTTGCTGGGT
>NW_008824722.1:1552866-1553734 GCF_000699105.1 Pygoscelis adeliae | reverse complement strand
GCCGGGGTGGCGCGACATGGTGGGGCAGCAAATGGCCCTGGTGCCAGCCCCCCAGCTCACCTCGTTCTTGGCCATCATGTCGGCCCCGTGCAGGATCAGCATTTTGATGATCTTGTAGCGGTTGAGCCGTGTGGCGTCGTGAAGCGCCGTGTCGCCTTCCTGCGAGAGGCGCAGCCTGGCTAGGGATTGTGGTCCAGCTCCGGGGAGAGGGACCACCCGCCCGTCCCCAGCACTGCTCCCTCGCTCCCCGCACACCCACCTCCCCATGGTGACAAGGGGAACAGTGCCCAGCCCAGCCCTGGCTGCAGCTGCCAGCACCCCGGGGCAGAGATGTGCCCTGCTGTGTGTGCTGGGAGCCCCCGGAGGGGTCAGCCGAGGGATGAGGGTTCGGCATTGCCCCCCCAGTGCTGGCTGCGCAGCCGTGGCACTCACCCTGTCTGGGGAGTTGATGTTCACCCCGCAGTGGAGTCCGGGTTGCCCGTTCGGGTTGCCACATGGGGGGGGGTTGTTGGGCGGTTTGGGGGGGGAGGAGATGGACACCAGAGGGGATCAGCACCCACCCCTGCTAACCCAACACAGGGCCAGCCCATGCCCCTGGCACAGCCCCGTGCCCCCGGGCTTTGCCCTGCACACCTTGTCCTTCAGGTTGAGATCTGCCCCGTGGTCCTGCAGCAGCTTGACAGCATCCAGGTGACCACCCCGGCAGGCCCAGTGCACGGCAGTGCAGTCCAGCTGGGTGCACAAAGCCACATCAGGGCAGGGGACACCCCCACCCTGTCCGTTCCCCACCCCACCTGGTCCCCATTCCCGGGCTGAGCTGGCAGAGCATTGCCCGTGGCCACCTCGGCAGTAGGGACAGCACTGCCCT
>NW_008824722.1:1551202-1551686 GCF_000699105.1 Pygoscelis adeliae | reverse complement strand
GTCCCCGGGCCACCGGTGGAGGTGGCTCTGGGCACAGTTCGCAGCTTGCTGCTGAGGTCTACGGGATGCCTGGCAGCCCTTGGGCTTGCGCTTGCCCACCTGCCCTACTTGGCAAGCTGGGCACCTGCCTGCTGCTCGGCTCTGCCCCATGGGCAAGAGCTCCCGTGTCGGCAACCTGATGCCCCTGAGAGCCCTTGGCCACCTTGCTACATCTCCTGCGATGGCAGGTCGGTGCCAGCCTCCTCACATCCGAGTCCCTAAGGATGGACACAGCGCAAGGCAGGTCCCTGTCAGCAGGTCCACCTGCCCTATGGACCCACCTTCTCCTCCTCCTCCTCCTCCTCCGCCAGCTTCTGCTCAATGAGCTCCTTGGCCCGTTGCACGTCCAGCTCCATGTCTCTGTGGTACACACAGCCCTGTGCAGGATGCAGCCTCTCCTCCTCACCACTACAGGCAGGGAGTGCCCAGCCCTCGCTCCCCGCCC
>NW_008824722.1:1548754-1551114 GCF_000699105.1 Pygoscelis adeliae | reverse complement strand
CCCTCCGTCCCGCAGCCCAAGGGCAGCGACAGCTGTGGCTGCTCCACATGACTTGGGCAGCTTTGCCATGAGCTCACCCTCCTGCTTTCTGGTGGCCCTGGCTCACCTCCCTGGCCCTGCACCCTCTTAAAGAGACCCATTGCCCCCCCATGGGCTGGCCGGGACCCCCGTGCTGGGTGCAGGGAGCTGGGGTGCGCACAGCCCACGGCAGCCAGTCCAGAGAGGCTCAACAGAGCAGGGACACGGTCGGGGGTCGCCCTGCAGGTCCTGTGCCGCCCACCCTGGGTAGCCAGGATGCTCCCTGTGGCTCCTGTCACCTATCCCCATGCAACCAGATGCTGCAGCACCCACCAGCATCTCCCAGGGCTCCCTGGCACCCAGGGGGGTTGCCGCCCACCACAAAAGGAGGCAATGGCCCCCCCCAAACCTCTCAGCCAGTGGCAGGCAGCACACGATGCCGGGAGCCACGGCCCCTCCATGCCGCTTTGGAGGATGACCTCAGGTGCGGAGCGTCCCGAGCAGCCCTGCCAGGGTCCCAGTGGCAGCCCAGCCTCCCCCACTGCGCATGGGCAGCCTGGCAGCAGGGCCGGCAGCCCATGGGGCCAGCAGGCAGAGCCGGCAGCTATTCCTGGAAGCCGGGACATTGTTCAGCCCCCATAGGCTTTGCTCTCCCCCTTTGTAAGATGAGGCCGGCACTGCCCTGTGCTGGGACAGTTAATGCGCTGGGCACTGGCCGCCAGCGCAGGACCTGGGGGAAGGACAGATGGGGACACATCACTGTCACCCTCTCGGGCAGTTCCTAGAGACACCCTTGGGTGTCCTGTCCCATGGGTGCCACAGTCTCCGGCTGCAGAAAGGTGCCATTTTCACCAGGACAGGCGATGGAGGCTGCAAAGGTGGTCCTAGGACCATTCCCCTCTGTGGACTGTCCCACCTAGCCCCGAGGCAGGCACAGGCTGAAACCTCTGGAGGGGAACACCAGGAAAAAGAAGGCGGTGGCCCCATGCTGGCAAGCACCAGGGATGGCAATGGGATGATGGCGGCAGCGCTATGGAAGGGTCCAGGCAGGCAAAGAGCCGGGGCTGATGGGTCAGTGGCACTGGGGAGCAGAGCTGGGGCACCCAGGCTCCCCTGTGCCCATCCCAACATGGGAGCAGATGTAGGACAGGCACAGCGCCCTCCCGTGGCTGTGGGTGACAGCCCCCCCAGCCTGCCCCAGGGACAGAGGAAGGATGAAAAGGCTTTATTGATAAATACAGACTATGTACAGAGGGGAGACATCTCTACCCAGCCCAGCACCCTGGGGCCTCCTGGCCAGGGGGAGCCAGAGCCCAGCAGGTCACGGCCTCTCCCCGCCAGCACAGCCCAGCAGCCAGGCCCCGGCCGTGCCGACCCCCCCGGAGACATTTGGTCTCGAACCTCCTGCAGCAAACGCAGCATGTGCCGATGTCCCCAGCCGAGAAAGGCCACTGTAGTGGCACAGCCCCACGCAGCCCTTCCTGGGGGGCAGCCTGGGGGGGGAGCAGGGACTGCCCCCGCTCCGGCAGGGCTGGGACATGGCCTGGTGCATCCCCAGAGGTGCCACTGCCCCCCAGCCCCCTACCCTCTCCCCACAACGAGTGGGGGGGGCTCAGGTCCTGGGCGGCAGGGGCTGGTTGATGATCACTTGCACAACAAAATCCTTCTGGATCTTGGTCTCCTGCAGCCGTGTGCGGTCAGTGAGCAGCTTGCCCGAGAAGAACCAGCGCTGCCAGGCCAGGTCGATGCCCTCCTGTGCCTGCAGCTGCTTCTTCAGCTGCCCAATGGTGTCGCCCATGCTGGCGCTGAGTCGCAGGTCCTTGCCGGTGGAGAGCCGCACCTTGAGGGCGAACTCCCGCCGGGTGTTGGGCAGGGGCTCGGCCGGCTCCACCGGCTCCTCCTCGCTCCGCTCCAGGATCAAGTTGACAGGAGGTGCCAGGCAGTAGACAGGCAGCTGGTACCGGTTGCCCAGCTCATCGTAGCACTCCGTCAGAGACCCTGGGGATGGCAGGGTGAGATGCTGTGGGTGAGCATCCCCATGGACCCCCCAAATGGGGATGGAGTCATCCCAGGCAGTGGGGCAGAGCCCATCTTGCCCCCCTTGGCTGCGCTGAGCTGCGTGGATGGCAGCTGGGAACCCTTCTCCTCTCCAACCCAGCACCCTGATGTGCTTGGACGTGGGGCACTCAGCACCCACCCTACCCACACCCCCAGTACCGTCCTCACCATGGGGTAGGGTGATGCTGGCTCCATCAAGGATGGCCTGGGCCAGGCTGTGGTCATTGGCCTCCACGGCATAGGCAGCTGCCCTCAGAGCATCCCAGATCTCCTTGCGGCCCTCG
>NW_008824722.1:1548018-1548579 GCF_000699105.1 Pygoscelis adeliae | reverse complement strand
TGCGGCCTGGGGAGGGGGGAGATGCTCAGCCAAGAGATGGGGCTCCCCCTTGGGCCCCAAGCCCCCCACCTCCCCGTCCCCATGGGCTCCTGGGGACCCCTCACACCATGCACAACGGTGTCCGAGGGACTGCCCTGCCCAGCACAGGACAGTCCCCAACAGAGTCAGGGGGAACTCGGCTAAAGCTAGCCCTGCCCAAGGTCCCATTGGCCCCATAGCAGCCACCCCCACAAGCGACATCCTTTGCCCCCAGGAGGGACATGGGCTCTTGTCCCCATGCTAGGGGGACCAGCCCCCGACTCACAGGGTGGCTGCGGGGCCTTGGGGCCCTTTGAGGCAGAGCAGTATTTATAGCTTGGGGAATTAGCCAGGAAATAAGCTGGTGAGTCAGAGCAGGAAGGGGATTACGGGGGCTGAGCCGCAGCCCTGGCGGGGGTGGCAAGCCTTCTCCATCCTCTCTGCCCACCCCAGGGTGGCAGGGACCAGCTCCAGGCAAGACAGCAGGTACACAGCATCCAGGGCACCAGAGGGGCAGAGGGCATCACCGGGGTGGGGGGCTGG
>NW_008824722.1:1546567-1547931 GCF_000699105.1 Pygoscelis adeliae | reverse complement strand
CCAGAGCAGAGCAGCAGGGGTCTCAGCCACCCCCGTGCCAGCCCTACACGACCCTGCCCTCCCTACACCAGGCTGTGGCCCCACGGGAACAGCCCCATCCTGAAGCGTGGGGCAGGAAGGAGCTGTTTTCACTCCCAGCTCAGCAGGGGACAATGAGTGACAACAGCTCCTTCCTGCCTCCCCTCCTCCCCGGGGCAGCCAGCCAGCACCCTTCCTGCAGGGACGGACATGAGGGATGTGGAGCCCCAGCCAGGCAGGAAGGATGCCTGTGCCCGCACAGTGACCTGCCAGGCAAGGTAATGCCACGCACCCCAGCTGCTGGGGACAGCCACCACCACCAGCTGCGGGCTGAGCCACGTCCCCCAGGTGGCTTTTCCTGGACAAGCATGCTACATGATCTTTTTTTTGTATCAGTCCTGTCCCACCCCGTCCAAGACCACTGGAGCCAGCACAGCACCTACTTTCCCAGCAAGCACCCGACCCAGAGCTGGATGCAACATGTGGCACCCACCCCGGGAGTCCCCATCGGGCACAGGAGCTCAGCTACCCGGGGGCTGGACACTGAGCATCCCTGATGGACAGCATCCTGCCCGCACCCGCATCCCCAGAGGAGCGAGGGCAGCCGGCTGCAGCCAGCACTGCCGATTCAGCAGTCACGGTGCCGGGCAGGAGCGATTTGCAGCACCGCAGGACAGAGCAAGGTTGGAGGCGGCACCTGCCCCAGGAGGGCGGCGGAGCAGCGGTCACGGCCAGCCTGAAGGACACGGACGGGACCGCGTCTCCACGCTGCTGCAGCCACTGGGCCAGGGCGTGTGTCCTTACAGCTGGGACCGTCATGCACGGTGGGACTCCCAGCCGGCACCGTGCCCCCGGCTTCGCTCACAGCAAAGGGAAGAGGCTGGCCCAAGCGAGGCAGCAGGATCAGAGCCGCAGGGCCTGGTTGGGGCCGCTCCACACGGGCAGGCATGCCTGGCAGCCTTGCCCAGGTAGGCAGGGGCTAAGCCTCGTCTATTTATTGCTGCCACCCAGCCGGGCCCCGCAGACTCTAATCACCTCCCGCCGCTCTATTCCTGGCCCCTTGTGCAACCTTCTGCCCCTGCCCGCCATGGCAGCACCGCCGGACAGGTCTGGCCGCTCACTGCGCCCGGACTCGAGCCAACAGGATCTGGCTGGCAGCCTGCCTACCTCCCCTCCTGCCCTGTCCCTGCAGCCCCATGCCTGCAGCCTGCAGCTCAGCCCCCCCTGCGGTGCCCTGGTGCGGGGACCCCCAGGCAGGAGGCTGTGCCCCGGCTTGCTTCCTGCCCAGCTGGAGCCCCAGGGAGAGCCAGGCAGCCCCAGCCGGCGGGTCCTGGAGGCCAGCCCAG
>NW_008824722.1:1542411-1543568 GCF_000699105.1 Pygoscelis adeliae | reverse complement strand
GGTTGTGGGGCTGGGGCATGAGGCTGCGGTGCGGAGCATGGCTATGGGGCAGGGCATGGGGGAATGGGTAGGTCCTGCAGCTGTGAGCTGGGCACTGAAAGGGGGGATGAGGACTGGGAGCTGTGGGGTAGGTGTGGGGCAGCAGCTAGGGTGAGGGGCTCTAGGGGCGAGGCAGTGGCGGGTGTGGGTAGATGCAGGGCTGTTGGGAGCTGGGGTGAATGCAGAGTCGTGGGGTCTGTGGGGTGGGTCAGGGTTTTGGAGGGCTGGTCTAGAGCATGGGGTGAGATTGTGGCCTGGAGCCGCTGGGGTTCAGGGCATGGGGCTTCGGGGTGGGGGATATGGCATGGGATGTGTGAGCGGATGGGAGCACGAGGCTGCAGGCCCTGGCACCGGAGGCGTGGTGTGCAGTGGGAGCTGCTGTGGGTGTACTGGGTATGACTGGCCGGGGGGTGGCTATGGCTGCGTGGCAGAGAAGGTGACAGTGGGAAGGGAGCTCCTGGCCTTGCTGAGATGCTGTGGGAGATGACTGATGCACTGGCTTCGCTGGCCCCTGCTTCTGGGGCCCAGGCTCTGACTGCCCTCTCTGTGGTTTCTCCTCCTTTCCTGGCACGGCTTGAGGCATTTGGTTTCCTTGGATAATTTGTCTTTCTGCTTGGAGCAGCAATTTGGTGACTTTGTTACTTTAGGGAATTTGCAGCTTCAGGAATGTGGCTTTTTAAGGATAAGGCAGCGCATTTGTGTTTCTAGGCAGTGGCTTCAGCATGTTTTGAAAAGGAGTTGAGGGAGCAGAGAATGACTACGCAGGCTACATTACATGGAGGGGTAGCTTATAGACCTTTCCCAAGACTGATGGATTGTGAAGTGATCTGTCGTACCTTGGTGACGAGATGAGCTGGTAAAACGGGAAGATAACCCAGTGGTCCGTGTAATGCAGAGTGAAGAAAATGCCAAGGAAATTTGGGGGAATTCACTAAACTATGTGACATTCAAGATGTTGCAAAGGAGTTGCACAAAGCCTCTGACGTATTTGGGATGGGGGGGGGGTGTATAACCTTACAACTACTGTTGTCATCTGTGGTCATGTTACAGAAGTGCCTGCAGAAAGCTTTGTCTCTTTGAAGATGTACAAAGAGAAGAGCCGCCCCCCCACCCCCACC
>NW_008824722.1:1538702-1542386 GCF_000699105.1 Pygoscelis adeliae | reverse complement strand
CCGTTCTCGTCAGCCGTATGGCACTTGTGACAAACCTACCTTGACAAGCGAGGGAGCCGGCAAGTGTTCTTTGGCCCCTCTGACCTCGTATAGAATCACACATCAGAAAGTATTAAATTGCATCACGTATCCTTGAGCGAAAGGGGAGGTTTTTTCTAACCTTGTGGCCATTGTGCAATTGTTGGAAGAAACACGTTGAGCTTCTCCCATGTGTTGCTGAGTGCTAAATTGAGTGTAACTTGGCAAGTGGAAGAAAGGCCTCGGTGCTGTCACAGGCAGCTCGGGCTGCACGTGTCAGTGAGTGGCAGAAGGAGGCTTAACTCGTTTTTATTAAAAGATGGGGAGAGAAGGATACTGCTGTTACAGAAATCCATCACACGCTCCCGTGAATGCCGTGCTCGCATTTTGAGAGTGTGGGGAAGACGAGAATGGAAAGTGCGCAGAAGTGATTAATGTCTAGAAGGACACTGCGTGAAAGGGGGGAAGAGGTGTCAGGAAAGGGAGTGGACTGATTCCAAGTAATAATGAAGCAAAGGGTAAATGGCTTGCTTCTGTTTAGTCTCTGGGACTACAGGAACAGCAGAATAGGAAAGCAGCCCCTCCTGGTAAAGGGAGTGCTGGGACTCCAGGTGCGTAATTAACCTTGGGAACTTGCTGCTGCCAGATGTGGAGGCAGAAGTTTCACAGGCTGGCCACTGTGCCCGCCGTGCTGATGAGGCAGGTCCAATTATAGCTGTGCTTGCGCTTAAGCTGTGGCCTGCGTGGCTCTGCCTGCGAGCAGGAGGTAGCGCTTGCAGGTCGCGCCGTCGGGGCTGGTGTGGTCACTCCACGCGAGGCAAAGCTGGTCGCACCTCCGGGTCCCTGAGAATAGAGCGAGTTCTCTCGCCATAGCCAAGCAAAGGGGCTAATAACCACGGGGAGCATCGATAGCCAGCTGTGGTTTGATCATTACACTTCAGCTCTTTCCTGTTGATTAGGAAACCAGCTGCTTTGTGTAGCTGCTGCTTTCGATCTCTGAAAAAGCAGAGAGGCAGAGTGCTTGGCTGTGGAGATAGTGTTTGTCTCGGACCTTCTCCACGGTGGTTCAGAGGCACGAGGGCTTTTTGTGAGCTTGCAGAGCGGGATGTTGAGATGCTGGGTGTGAAGGGGCTGTATGAGCTCTCCTGGCAGCCCACTCTGCTTCATGCAGGTACACAGCACCCGCTTGCTGTTGCACTGTTGTTCTTCTGCAAGAAATTTTGCTAGCACCTTATGGCTGTCGCTCGAGGCACCCCCTGCTCAGCCTGTGCCTGTCATCTCTGTGGCCTGCTAGGCTCCTCTTCTTCCTCGCAGCTCCCCTTATCTGTTCTGTCCCTCAGTCCAGGCTCCCTTTCCCTGCTGCGCCAAGTGGGATTGGAAGCTCTATCCCTGGAGCCGGGGCTGCCTGCTGTCAGAAAACATTGTCATTCCTTCTCCCATCCCCAGAGACCCCTCTCTGATGAACAGTGTGACTTAATACTGGGATTAACTGCTTTAGGAAGAGCCAGTAAATGCTTGCAACAGCAGGAGACACTAGCTGAGACAAGGCCTGGGAAAGCCCCAAATGAAACCTGAGGCTTCTGAGGGGGTGGGTGCCCTGTCACTTGTGTAGGCAAGACTTCAGCAGGGCAGAGGGATGAACAGGGCCCTCTGGAGCGCCCAGAAGTGCTCCTGGGCAAAGACAGTGAGGCTCGGTGACTGGAAGGTGCTTTTTTTGTGGAGGAAAGCTGTTTTGTCCAGGTGGCGAGTGAGGGGTGCTGCTTGTTTCCCAGCAATGTCCCTTGCCACCTGAGCTACAGGTTAGAGGGCTGAAGGTAAGGCAGTCCCTTGCCTCCCACCCCATGTCTGACCACAGGGGGACACAGAGCTTTCCTACGGGGAAGGTGTCACGTTGGCAGTGAGTGGTGGGAGTGGAGAACCTGCCCTTCTGCCAAGGCTCTTGTAGGATGCAGCAGGTCCCTACCAAAGCCTCCCGACGAGTGACTCTTCCCCCACTTGAGTTGCAAGAATATTGAGGCAGGAGGTGTGTGAGGCAACCTGGCGGGGTGTCTGAATCAGAGCTGGAAGCAGACTCCAGGAGTCCCAATGCTTTGTCTTCCTCTGACCACAAAGCTGCCTTTCTCCTCGCCCTCCATCTTGGAGGGAGTTTGTGTAGGTCTTGCTCAGTGTAGCGTGGGGGTGGTGGAGCCAAGGTGGGAAGCTGGGTGATCGCTAGCGTCTGGGCTGTTTGCTGCGCCAGTTCTCCCTCAGGAAGCACCTGGGGAGCTGCCCTCTGTCTCCTCCTGGCTTGCTCATGTTAGAGAAGCATTTTTTGGCGTCTCAGCGAAGTGGAGCACAGCATGGCTGCTTCTCTCAGGAGCCATGTGTTGGTCGCAGTTGCAGCCAGGCTGCGGGGAGAGGGTAGAGGCAAAGTGCAGGCAAGTCCACCCCTTGCTGCCTGCTCTCAGCTCTGATCCAGTCGAGTCAGCTCTCAGTCCCAGATGTGTTCGCAGGCAGGGCTGGAGGCAGCTCCACCAACTAGGTGCACATGGCTCCTTCGGTGCTTAGTGAGGTGCTGGCACCCGGCCAGCCTTTCCCGCTGCGGTGCCGGGCCCTTCCCAGCATCTGTCTCCAGCGCCATGCCTGACTGATGGTCTGGGAGTCTCTTCAGTTCACTCTCTTTACCTCCTTTCTCCAGGGGTGAAAGATGGAAGTTGGACTGTGCTGCAGCTTGTGGAAGCCCTGGGGTAAGGAAAGCCTTATACGTTATACATCGCGTAAGGGCCTTGCAGGGGAGATTCCCACAAAGAGGGACAGTGAGAAGGAAAAGTGTGCATGCTTGTCCAGGACGAGCTAGCTTCAGTGCTGGTAGACACACCACAGCACACAGGCCTGCAAGGATGTTGTCTGCTTACAGCGCGGGGCCTGAGTGGTGCTTTGCCCTCTCAGGATTTGGGAGCTGTTTGGGAAAGAGCAAGGCCGAAGCAGCTCTTGATACTCTCCCAGGACTGAGGAGAGGTGTTGTGGCAGGCAGTGAGCCGCAGGGCACTTCTCAGTTGGACTGTCCCCAGCAGGAGCTGCCTGAGCACACAGCTGCACATCACCATGTCACGAGTTGGCTGGCGCTCAGCTTTTGCTTCTGTCTGTGAGCTGTCATGGCCTGGGACTCAGGGAGGCTCGTTTCTCCCAAGCTGGGGGCTGGGTTTGCCTCGTTGTAAGAGACTTTGCCCTTTTTCAGCCCTTGTCATCTTGGGAGCCTGAGTTTCAGGTGCAGAGCATGGTGCAAGAGCAATTTCTTTGGTCTGACTTGAGAACTTGGATTTATTGCTGCGTGGCTCTGGGGCCGGGTGTATGCATGCAGCATAGTCAGGGGAAGAGGATTCTGCTCCCACCCTGCCAGCAAGTCAGGCAGGACTGGGCCACCACCCCCCTGCCCAGAGAGCGGCACCTCTTTGTTTTTATAATGTGTCTGCTCAGGATGTGCTTCCTGCTTGGGTGTCCCTGCTCACAACAGGCCTCTTGGGCTTTCTCCCCACTTGGGCTAGCTCTTGCCTGGAGAACACAGATCCTCGGACGCGAGGGCGTGGCATCCAGCTGCTGTCACAAGTCCTGCTCCAGTGTTACTCCCTGCTCCAGGAGAAGGAAGGTAAGGGCTGCTCTGCCCTCCTGAGTGGCTGGGGGGCGGCG
>NW_008824722.1:1530499-1538554 GCF_000699105.1 Pygoscelis adeliae | reverse complement strand
GGAGAAGGAAGGTAGTGCCTCCTCTGCGCTCCTGAGTGGCTGCCGGCAGGCTGGGGGCAAAGCCTGTGCCACTCGAGCCTCTGTCCTGCAGTTGGCAAAGGGATTGATTTAGCACCGTGACAACTTTGTACATGTCTCTCAAGAGTCAAAGTCCAAGGAGGGCACGGGGCCTCACGCTGCAGCCGTTTTGCCAACCTCACCACACAATTCGGGTCACTCCCTGAACACGCCAAAGCCCTGGCGCTGCAGCTGGTGCCCCCAGCAGTGTGTGGGTGTTGCACACCCAGGCGTGCTCAGCACCACGTGGGACGCCTTGGGGACCCATCTGCATGTCAAAATCCTTGGGTGGTGATTCAGTGCAGGAAAACCATCCTTCATAAAGCTAGTCACGCTGCAGCCCTGTGGCCTGCCCAGCTTAACTCTGGGGGAACCCTGGGGCCTGGGGAGGAGGGGAGATCAGCGTAAGGATGAGAGTGGAGCGGAGGACCGGAGTGGGGAGAGGAAGATGCCCCATTCGAGGAGGCAAGGAGAAGGTCTGCCTGTGTTAAATGCCCCATAGCAACTGGCTGGCAGCAGGGGAAGCCAGTAAGCGCTGCCAAACTTTGATTTGGACTGGGGGCCTTGCTGATGGGTAGCTGAACCTGTGCCAGCAGGCTGGCAAGGCAGGAGGGCCCAGCTAGTAAGTGAGGTGGAGGAAGGGAAGGATGGAAGTAAAAGGTGCTTAGTCCTTGGCGTTTGGCTCACTGTAAGTTTCACACTGGTGCCAGGCAGGGCCAAGAGCAGCTGTGCAGAGCGGGTATGGACAGACTAGCTACTGGTGTAGCTGGAGTCGGGTGTGATGACTGTGATGGGGACTGGGGCACTCCGGAGGGAGAGCTGGGGTGGGGAGGCCTGGCAGAGTCAGGGCAGCTGGGTGAGGGGAGCGAGCTGGGTTAGAGCCAAGTCACCAGGAGCTCTGGAGGAGGGTGGGCAGAGCCAGCTTCCCAGGAGGACATAGGCAGCTGCTGTGACACCCCCAGCCGGCCCCGTCTCCCTTCGTGTCCCTCCTCACGCAATTCACTTCTCAAGCGCTGCGTCAGGCTGCCTCCTGGGGGGGTGAGTTTCTGCAGCAGCTGTGGGCACAGGATGCTGCTAGCCGGCTCTTCCAGTCTGCTTCCTGCTGCCACTCCCCAGGGCCGGGGTGTGCAGGCGCCCATGGCCGTGACTCAGGGGCCGGGAACGTGTTGTGGAGCCAGCGCGGGGAAGCCGGAGCTCCTGCTCCAGTCCTGCGCCCCACCCCACAACATCGTCCAGCCTTGGCTGAGCAGGCGTCTGCCGCTTCACTGCTGGTGTCTGCACCCACGTGTCTGGACAGGCCAGGGCAAGTGCCTCTTGGGTAGCTCCAGCACCTCTGCAGCGGCCAGAGGTGGGTGCTGCCCTGCTGCGGTCAGACGTGGGTTGCTCACAGGGCGAGGGCGAAGGCATGGGAGCCAGGTGGATGCACCCAACAGCGGCAGTTAATCCCGTTCACCAGTGTGAGATATGCTTGCTGTTCATCCGGCAGCTGCTTTTGGCAGAGCTGGGGCCAGAGCCCGGCAGCTGCATTTCCCAGGACTAACACACGTTGGTGTCTTGTTTCTGATAGTGCTGCACCTGGTCCTGTTCTATGAGAATCGGCTGCAAGATCATCACCTCGTGATCCCCTCGGTGCTCCAGGGACTCCGAGCACTGGTGAGCTCACGCCCCCCAGCCTGCAGCACCAGGATGTGCTCCAGAGTGGTGCTGGGGAGGTGCAACACCAGGGTACAGGTTGCAGCAGCACGTCAAGTAGGGCCCGGCTGGGCTGTCAGCTCCTGCCCGGTGGCATTGCCCTGTCTCCTCAGTGCTCCTGCTGTGCCCCTTGCAGAGGGGCAGGAGAGAGGAGACTGCCTTGATTTCCTGCCCCATGCTGGTGTTGGGACAAGGATTCCCTGGTCACCCTGGGGAGCAGCACAGGTGATAGGTATCCTGTCCTGTCCTGTCCTGTCCTGTGGGGGTGGTGAGCTCTCCCCAGGGTAGGAGAGGATCCTGCATGTGGCTGCTGTAGAGAAGCAGGAGCTCTGTTTTATGTCTGCCATCATGGTTTTCTCTCTTGCTTTTCTCTTTTCCTGTCCCCAGAGCATGTGTGAGGTGCTGTCCCCAGGGCTAGCAGTGTCTGTGCTCAAAGCTATCTTCCAGGAGGTACACGTGCAGGTGAGCAATGTGATTTCCCATCCTCCTGTCCCTGCTCTCCGGGTATCTGGGGATGGCCTGCCTGCCCTGAGGACTGAGTTGCATTCAGTAGCAGTGCAGTGTAGCACATCCTTCAGCAGCAGTGCAGTGCTCCTGCAGAGCTTAGAGACAGCGTGTCTCTCTGCAGAGAGAGAGGCAGACAACAGCTGAGGATCCTGTTTGGCTCTTGTCCTCTCTTCTCTCAGCCCTGGGGCAGTTATTTCCTTTGCTCTGTTTTCCAGGCTGTGTTTAAGTGCCCCCAGCCCCCAAATTCTCCGCCAGTTTAAGATTGTTTATGCTGGCAGGGCCTTGGGCAGCATGTGTGGCCCTGGTGTGACTGTGACGGTGCATTCATGCAGTGATGGACACAGTCATGTTCAGGTGCCATCGCATAGGCATGCGCACACTTTGCATGTGGTAAATGGGATCTGCATGTCAGGAAGCAGCAGCTGAGCTGCTGGGGATCCTGCCCTCTTCTCAAGGGCATGCGCTGCCCCTGGGTGGTGGGTAGCAGTGCTGCCGTGTGCGGAGGCTTGTTCTGATTGCTCTGCTCCTCCCTCCAGTCCCTGATGCAGCTGGACCGCCACACAGTCTACAGCATCATCACCAACTTCATGGGCACCAGGGAGGAAGGTGAGGGGGCAGATGCCAGAACCACGCTGGGGTTGCCCAGGCTGGGAAAATGGCTCGCTATCACCTTCTCCGAGGTCTCTGTGGCTCTGCCTGGGGAGAGCTGGAAGGGCTGTGGGGCTGGGGAAGCCAGGCTGGTTTCATTGCATGTTGGTGAGGTCTGGTGTCCTGCTCCTGCTCACGCTCCTTCTTTCTGCAGAGCTGAAGGGCCTGGGTGCCGACTTCACCTTCGGCTTTATCCAGGTGATGGACGGGGAGAAGGATCCCCGCAACCTGCTGGTGGCCTTCCAGATCGTGCATGATCTCATTACCAAGAACTACGCCCTGGGTGAGCCTGTGCCTACCGTGCAGAGCTGATCGGGGAACATGTCGCTTTTCTTTGAGCTGTTGGAGGGATGGCCCTTGGGTCTGACCAGGGCTGAGGTTGTCCCTGACATGCTTTAGGAGCTGCAGAGCCAGCCTGTCATGGGTGCTGGGCATGGCTGCTGTGCCTCTTTTGCCCAGCAACTCTGCTCACTCCCTCTCTCCTCTCCCTGCAGGTCCCTTTGTGGAGGAGCTGTTTGAAGTGACATCCTGCTACTTCCCCATTGATTTTACTCCAGTGAGTGAGTCTGTCCCGTGCCACAGTCTGTTCCTTCTGGTGTTTTCTCAGGCGGTCGTGTCCCCTCCAGGGAATGGGAGGAGAGGGTGGGCAAGAGTCTTGGCTGGGCAGTGTTGAGCTGCGAGCTGTGGTACCCAGGCTGGCAGGCCGGTGCCAAGCTGGCTGCAGTGACTGGCATCGCTGCTGCCTTGCTGGAGATGAGGTGATGCAGCCTCAGCTGATGGCTGGGTTGGGAGGTTTCCTGACCGGTGACCTGCTCTCTGTGCTTCCCTTCCAGCCCCCCAATGACCCTCACGGCATCCAGAGAGAAGACCTGATCCTCAGCCTCCGGGCCGTACTGGCCTCCACACCCCAATTTGCTGAGGTAGGAAGCTCCTAGGGGGTTCTTGAACACCCCACTGTTCCCTGAGCACAGGCTGCATTTCATAGTGCTGCAGCTCCCGCTGTGGCTCCGTGGGACGGGAACAGCTGGGACCAGGAGCATGCACTAGGGCAGCCCTGTCTCCTGCTGGGGCTGGGCATGGGGAGGGTGCTGATGCTGACACCCTGGGAAGGGGCTGCCTGTTGCAGGTATCCCTCCACCTCTGCTCTCCTGAGAGAGGCTGAGCTTGCAGCCCTGCAGGGCCGTGGACAAGGCGGTGTAAAGGTGAGCTGAGTCTAAGTGCCTCTCTCTGCAGTTCCTGCTCCCTCTGCTCATTGAGAAGATGGACTCAGACCTGCAAAGTGCCAAGCTTGACTCCCTGCAGACTCTGGTAAGGAGAGATCCCCTACTCCCTTCAGCCCACAGCTGGCCTGTGGCAGCAGCAGTCAGCTACTTCTGAGCCCTTCTCCCTGCCAGCCAGAGACTCTCCCTTGCAGAGCCACAATTTCCAGGGTCCCAGTTCGGCCTGCATCACTTCTTCCTCTTTTTCTCTTCCCTTGAGTGGTTCATGCAGTTCAGCATGAGCCTGCCAGGACAGGCAGTGTCCCTGCTCTGTGTCTCCCTGTTCTGGCTTCCCTCTGATGCTTTCTCCCGGCTTCCTCTTGCAGACTGCCTGCTGTGCCATCTATGGGCAGAAGGAGCTGCAGGAATTCCTCCCCAGCCTCTGGTCGTCCCTGCGCAGGGAGGTGAGTACCGCAGGGCCCCTTACAAATGCTCCACTACAGTTGGGCTTCTGCTGAGCAGGAGATCACAACCAGATCAGGCAGGCCCCATATCTCCCAGCAGCCCCCACCTTGGACAGACCCAGCTGGAAAGTGGGGGGACAGGCCAGCCCTATCAGTGTGTCCCTGGGGCTTGGATGTGCTCTGCTGCATGTTTGAAGCACGTGGGAAGCGAGGCGGGAGCCTGAGCCCTTCAGCCTGCATTGGGAGTGTCAAGCCTGCGGTTGGGGAGAGCACAGAGCTTAGCTCATCCTACGGCCTCTCCTGCAGGTGTTCCAGACAGCAAGTGAGAAGGTCGAGGCGGAGTGCCTGGCCGCGCTGCACGGCCTCTCTGCCTGCCTCTCCCGCTCCGTGCTCAGCTCTGACACCGAGGACCTGCTGGATTCCTTCCTCGGCAGCATCCTGCAAGGTAGCTAGCAGAGAGACCTACCCTGCCCTGAGCAGCCAGACCTGCAAGCACCCTCCTAGCTGGAGATCTGCCCTCCTGTTCTCTTTGAAGCCCCTTCTCTTTCTAGCTCTCACAGCCACCATTGGTTTCTCCAAGGGAATTGGCTGCAGGAAGGGAGGAGAGAGGGGCACGGTAGGCGATGCCTATTGGATTGAGTTGCTTTCCTGTCTGCTGGGATTAGGGCGTCCAAGGCTGTGCTGTGCGCCTGGAGCTGGGGGAAGCAGCTCTGTTAGGGAGGCTGTGCGGCAGCTCAGAGCTGTGCCCCGGCAGCACGTCCCAGCCCAGGCATCAGCTGCATCCCCGCACGCGAGGCAGAGGAGCTGTGCCGGTGCAGCTGACGCCCAACCTATCTCAGATTGCAGGCACCATCTGTGCGAGCCCGACATGAAGCTGGTGTGGCCAAGTGCCAAACTCCTGCAGGCAGCAGCAGGTGCCTCCCTCCGCGCCTACCACCGCGTCACCCGCAGCGTCCTGCCCCTGCTGCTGGAGCAGTACACCAAGCACCCGCAGGTGAGGGGCACCCCGGGCTCTGTGGTCACAGATAGCAGGGCTGAGTGCACCCGCTGGCTCTGCAGGGCTTGGTGGGAGCAGGGTGTCAAAGTGGATGTCCTTCCCTGGCTGCGGGCGGGGACCCTGTGGGCACCCTCTGGCCTCGCAGCGCTGGGCTGAGGCGTAGCTGTGTCCCAGCAGTGACGGTGATCTGGGTTATGCCTTTGTGTCCCTGCAGAGCAGCCAGAGGAGGACAATCTTGGAAATGCTGCTGGGCTTCCTGGAGTTGCAGCAGAAGTGGGGACATGTGGAAGAAGGTGAGGCTGGCTGGTCCCTTTGGAGGCACCCGTGTCCCAGGGGGCTGCTGGCTCTGACCTCACCTTCCCGTATGCTGACAGAGAAGGAAAGCTCACTGACCTGGGCAGCTGCATGTGCAACCCCCTGCCGTGTCCCAGGGACCCTGCATGGTTGGGTGTCAACTGGCAGGGCCCCAGAAAGGGTCTGTCAGGTGCCGTGGTGGTGGCTGTGCGGTGACAGCCAGACACAGGCAGTGACTTCGTGCCTCTCTCTCCAGATGAGAGCACTCTGCTGTCACTCCGAGCCCCGATCTGCTCTGTGGTATTCTCGGCGCTGACGGATCCCAGTGTGCAGCTGCAGCTCGTTGGGATCAGGGCACTGATTGTCCTGGGCTCCCTGCAAGGTTGGTGCCTCGTTTCCCTTAGAGAGGCAGAGGGAGGTGTCACCCTGTTCTGGGAGACACGGTGCCACGTGCCTGCTGGGACGTCCTTTGCCTGCCGCCTGTGCTGCCTGTAGGTGCACAGGAGCAGTGGCAGCACTTCCTACCCAGGCCACGAGCTCCAGGGACACTTGGTCTCTCTCTTGCCTGTTTGTGCTGGGCACCCTATATCTCTGGCGTTTGGCATGCTGCTGCGTTGCTGCTAGCCTGGATGAGGGGGAAGGATGCTGGCATCTTCGCCTTTGGCCGAGGGCAGGATTCCTCTATGTCTCTTGTTGCAGGCTTCCTGTCTCCCTCTGACCTGGAGCTGGTTGTGGATCACCTCATCCGTCTCGCTCTGCATGAGGAGGATTCCCAGAGCAGGTGAGGGGCAGGCTGGCACCACTGCAGTCACCCACGCTCTGGGGAGAGGAGCAAAGCCTGGCTTTGCTGCAGAGAGGTGCTGTAGTCTGGGGGAAGGCACAGGAACTGTCTGAACTAAAAGACCATGTGGGTATAAGAGCAAAGGGATAAACCAGGCGATTTCTGTGCTGGAAATTAGAAAGTCTGGGCCTGTCAAAGTAGGGGGCTCTGCTCTGCCTGCCAGTAGGGTGAAAGAGGCAGATTGCTGAAATATGGGTTTCTGGAGGCATCTTCTGGCCCAGATCTTTGCAGCTGGTGTACAAGCAGCCCAGGGTTTGCAGTGCTCACATCACCCCTCCTGCTGTCTTGCCCCCTGGCAGCGAAGCAGCGATGGAGGCAGCCGGATCTCTGGCCCCCATCTACCCAAAGGTTTTCTCTGGACGCATGGTACCCAGGCTTGAAGAGGAGCTGCAGTCAGGTAGGGCTGGCGGCCTTGGGAAGGGAGTGATGTCTGGTTTTGGGGTGAAGCCTGTCCCATCCCCGTTTGGCTCCTACCAGCCAGCAGGGCTGTGCCACACGGCATAGGTCGGTGGCTCTCCTTCTTGGGGGATTCCCAGCACAGGCACTGTGGTGCTGGCACAGGGAAGGCCGTGCCTGGTGCTGGCAAGCAGCCTCGCGGCCGGGATCACCCTTGCGGTGAGGAGCTGCCTAGCCACAGAGCGGTCGGAGCGCCTTGGGCCTGGCACAGGCTAGTTCTGCTGTGCTGCTTCACCCCATCCACCCTGGCAGGGTCTGGGCCCTGAATGCCCTTGGGTGAGGGGGGCCTGGGGTCACCCCAACACCCCTCTGAGGTGTGTTTCCTCTTCAGAGCGGGAGGAGGAGAGCTCCCGCGACCACTGCTCCCTGCAGCAGCGCTGCCTGCAGGCCCTGGCAGCCGTATCTATCCACACCAGCATCGTGAGGGAGACTGTCCCTGTCCTGCTGCAGCATCTCCGGAAGGTGCAGAAAGGTAACGCAACCCACGACGGGCAGCTGCACGGAGCACGTCTGGGCAGGAGCTGCCTCCGTTACCAGGGATGGCTGAGAGGGAGTGGGGATGGCAGTAGGGTGAGGCCCCCAGGGCTGGCAGTAGGGTGAGGCCCCCGGGGCTGGCTGTGAATCCCCCCAGTGGAGGGGGGAATAGGGAGGGCTGCATTGCACCGGGATCCCGGCGAAGATCGGGGTGGGGGTGCTGCGGCTGTTTGATGTGACGATGACTGTGCCCTGCAGGGAACAAGGCCAGGAACGCCCAGGACGTGGTCTCTGTGTGCCAGAGCCTGCACCGTGTGGCCCTGCAGTGCCAGCAGGATGCGGAGGGCTGCTGGTACTACCACCAGACAGTGGTGCCCTGCCTGCTGGCCATGGCTGTACCGGCCGGCCCCCCAGGGAGGTGGGGGG
>NW_008824722.1:1529722-1530361 GCF_000699105.1 Pygoscelis adeliae | reverse complement strand
AGGCACTGCTGGAGGAAGAGGTGCTGGCTGCCATGGTCCCCGTCATCAGCGCTGCCACCACTCACCTGAGCCCTGAGTGAGTGATGCTGGGGCGGGACGCTGGGTACTCCACGTGGGGAGGGGGCAGGCTGCGTCCCCCCCGCTGCTGTCTGCACAGGGAGACCCTGCGGGGAGGTACCCAGGAGCTCTCTGGTGACCCTCCCAGAGCAGCACATTGCGATGTCTCCTTTCTCCTAGGCTGGCTGCCCAGAGCGTCTCTCACGTGGTGCCCCTCTTCCTGGACGGAGAGGTCTCCTTCCTGCCCCAGAACAGTTTTCCCTGCTCCTTCCAGCCCTTCGAGGTGTGTTGGGTGCTTGGGGCTGGGATACTGGAACAGGGGCCGGGAATGAGGATGTTGGCATAGGCTGGCAGCAAGGACGGTGATGACACGGGCACTGTTCTTCCCCCGCAGGATGGGGAGTGCTTGGAGGCACAGAGGCGTCTGGTTGTCCTCCTCATGGCCTTCGTCTGCTCCTTGCCCCGCAACGTAAGTTGGTGGGGAGCAGGGTGGAGAAGGGGCCCTGACCGAGCGCCCTCCTGACCGGGTCCACAGCAAGCTCCATGGGCAGAAGAAGGGAGCAGCTGCGGCCCCGGGCTGTG
>NW_008824722.1:1529009-1529603 GCF_000699105.1 Pygoscelis adeliae | reverse complement strand
CTGCGGGCGCGGACCTGCCCCTGCAACTGCCCCTTCACAGCCACCACAGCTGCCAAGTGCTTCGCAGGGCTGGTGAACAAGCACCCGGCGGGTAAGGGGGCTGGGCAGGACGCTGTGGGTCCCTGCCCACGGCTGGCAGGGGAATGGCTCAGCCTGTCCCTTCTGTGTTCCCAGGACAGCAGCTGGAGCAGATCCTGCAGCTTGCAGTGAACAGGATGGAGCCCGGCCTGGCAGAGGGGCCCCGCCGAACACAGGCACTCACCCTGCTGCTCTGGGTAAGGCCTGCCCTGGATGCGGGACGGGGGGAGAGACAGGGGGGCCGGCCTGGTGCTGACTCTGCTCTGCCTGCACAGGTGACCAAAGCCCTGGTGCTGCGCTACCACCCCCTGAGCTCCCGCCTGACGGACAAGGTAGGCAGCGGTGGGGCTGGGTGATGTCCAGGGAGCCTGCCCACGCCCCCTGCGGCCGGCTGGGACCCCCCCAGCAGCAGGGCGCCCTGTCTCAGGGCCTTCTCCCTCGCAGCTGCTGGGCCTGCTGGGAGACGTGGAGCTGGGCCCCGCCGCCGCCGACGGCTTCTCCCCGCCCATGGCCGCG
>NW_008824722.1:1527483-1528335 GCF_000699105.1 Pygoscelis adeliae | reverse complement strand
CCTCCTGGGGGGCAGCCAGCACCCACCTCTCCCACTAAGAGCCCTTTCTGTCCTACAGCTGCTCCCATACAAGGCCCGAGTTATCCGGGCGCTGGCCAAGCCTTTGGATGACAAGAAGAGGCTGGTGCGGAAGGAGGCGGTGGCAGCACGGGGGGAATGGTGAGTGTGTGGGCTGGAGCTGCCGGGGCGCTGGCATATTGGGGACACGGCTGATGGCACCATCTCTGCCCCCACAGGTTCCTGCTGGGGAGCCCGGGCAGGTGAGCGCCCTGCATCCCCTCCCTGTGCTGACCGACAATCCGACCGGGCCCCCGCTAACCCATCCAACCGATGCCACGGACCCTTGGAGCCCAGTACTGCCCCGAGTGCCGGGGCTGGAGCACGGGGGCCGGCAGACAGCACCCCTCACTGCAGCACCTTCCCGGCACCTGCAGGAGGGAAGGAGCTGTGCCGCTCGTGGCTTGCCCAGCCTCTGCTGCAGCCAGGGACACTGACGGACGGACTCGCCACGTATGAGTGGAGAGGGCAGGCCTGTGCACACGCATTCAGTGTGTGGCAACCCACGCCCCAGAGGAATAAATATATCTGTTTTGGTAACGCTGCACGGAGCCTCTGTGCAGCCCAGGCTGGGACTCCATTGCCCTTCCCTATGTTGAGTAGCTAAAGGTGCTGCTGGTTGCAGGCCCTTACTCCCTTCCACGTTGGGGAATCATGGGTGTCCCTCTCTTCCCCTGCCCCCAGAAGTCTGTGCCCCCCCACCAGGGAAATGAGCCTGGCTCCCCTAAAAAAAAAAAATTTATTTGGATGGGCTTTAAAAAGCCCCCCAAGGGGGGGCTTGGGGGGGAGGGGGCC
>NW_008824722.1:1521376-1527055 GCF_000699105.1 Pygoscelis adeliae | reverse complement strand
CAGGTGAAGAGAGGGCAGCAGGACGCGGGTGAGCCAGTGCCTGTGGGGAGAGGAGAGAGGCCGCAGCAAAAAGCTGAAGTCTCGCTCTTCTCGGCTCTGCGGAGCCGAGCCAGGGCTGTGAGCCCGTGTCCCTGAGCTGCCACAATGGCTGGGCTCCCCAGCCAGGGCTCTCTTGGCAAAGGGCTGTCAGGTAGGCCAGGGCATGCCACCGGGCAGGGCTGAGGAGCCACAAGAGGCAGCTGATGCCTGGGTCCTCCACGCCTTGCAAAGCCTGAAGCAGCACAGAGCACAGGACGCTTGCCGTCCTGCTCTGCCCCAGCCACCCAAGGAGAGCCCCAGTGTCCCAGCACACCCACGCGCTGCTGAGCCACCACCTTTTCAGGCAGGGGCTTCCCCGGGGCTTTACCTTGGCACGTCCACGCCCAGGAACACCTTCCAGTTATCCCAGCCACCATAACTGTAGGGGTTCCTGAAGACCTGCAGGCCGGGGAGACGCGCATCACATCTGGCTCTGCCCTGGCCGGCCCTCCTGCTCCGCGGGCTGCGCTCACCTTGCCTTTCTTCTGCAGTCTCTGCCTCTCCTTCTTGTTGATGTGCCGCTCGATGCTGGTTTCCCCACGGGTGATGAGGGCAGCGTGCCACAGCGTGAGGGCACCCAGGGCCAATGCAACCGAGCTGGGGACAGCAAGGGACAACAGGTTGCACACAGGCCTTCCTTCCCTGGTGCCGCAGCTGGGGGGGGTGGGGCTGAGGCTACCTCCCCACACCCACAGCTGCATAGGTGGGTGGGCTGGTTTAATCCCCCATGACAGAGAGCCAAAATCTGTCCTCTGTGGCCTCAGAGCTGGCAGGGCTGGGACGTCTGTGCTAGAGCAAGCCAGCCCAGCCCCGGGGAGGTAGAGGGTGAGCAATGTCACAGGTCAGGGGGCTGCACACTACTTCCCCCAGCACCCTCGCTCCCAGCCCCTGGGCCCCGTTACCTGCACAGGACCCAGAGGTAGACCACGCTCTTGTGAAAAGCTCGCTGGCGGAAGGAGAAGGTGGGTGGTGGGGTCTGGTAGTATGTCTGAAAAAGGACCAGAGGGGGACGGGATCACCCAAGCTGCTTTACAGCTTGAAGCCAGACAGGGGGACTGCTGCGCCCCTCGCTGATGCAGAGCTTGGACAGCTAGAAAGGACTGTGGCTGGAACCAACACAACAGCCAGGGTGACAGGGAGGCAGCCTGAGACAGCCACGAGACAGACAGACACCCGAGAGCTGGCACATGGGTGAGAAGCAGTGGGCTGGAGGTAAGGGGGCAGGGAGCAGCCGTGGTCAGGACACCGCACCACGCCGCAGCTGATGCTCAGGGCGAGATGTGTACGCACTGCTGCAGCTTCCCCAGGAGAGCAGGGCCTGAGCAGCACATGCCAAGCAGCTGCCACCAGCTAAAGCTCCTGGAAGCTGGGTGCACAGGGAAGCGGACCCCAAGCTGCTGGAGGCAGTGCCCGTAGCAGAGCTGCCCGGCCAGCCCCAGCTCTCTTGACACCTGAGACAAGCACGGGGGCTGGTTCTGGTTGTGGGGTGCCCCTTGAGAGCAGGGCCCCAAGCAAGACCCAGCCTGCAGGGCAGCTCTGCTCCACACTGCCCGGAGCAGCTGGGGGGCAGGGATGTCCCACCTGGTTGGCAGCCACCTGCAGTCTTTCCTTCTCAAGCAGTTTCATTCTCTAGGGGGATGGAAAACAGGGCACCAGTTACGTGTCTCGGAGGAGGGGGCCCTTTGCCATCACCTTCCCCCCCCTCTCCCCCCCGCAGGACTGGGGCAGCTGGGGGCCTCACAGGAGGAGGAAGAGGGGAAGCAAAGTCACTACAAGGCCAGGCCTGGCCCAGCCTTGTTCTGCAAGCTCAGCCTGGGGGAGCCCAGGCAGCCTCGGTGCACGGCAGGGCCAGGGCCAGGGCCAGGGCCTGCCTGCTCACCTCAATGGCTGCGGAGGCGGCCCGGGACACCCCCCAGCCGCTGACGCTGCAGTAGATGCAGCCCATGGTCATGAACAGGCAGAAGGAGAAGAAGTAGCGGTGGTTGTAGTGTCCCACGCAGTTGTTCAGCCAGGCTGCCTCTGGGGTTAAAGGTGCGTAACCGTGACGGGCCATGGGTCCAAACCCACCCCAGGGACCAAGGCTGTTCTGGGCCCGGCCCCCAGCACCCTTCCCCGTGCTAGCTGACTTGGGAGGAGCGGGGCAGGGAGAGAACAGGGAAGCAGGGCCGGCTGCCCCCGGGAGGGTGCCGTGGGTTAGTACTGCAGAAGGATACGGCAGTGGTGGTCCATCTTCAGCACGCACCTGGGAGGGAGGAGAGCAGCGCCAGTGTCAGCGCGAGCACCGCGTTTGGGAGGGGGCAGGCAGCCCCCCCAGCCCTGCATGCTGTGCTAGAGACGAGGCAAGAAGCCAGCAGAGCAGAGGGGAAGGGGCCCCGGTCTCGCACTGTGGCGGAGGGCAAGGAGAGGCGTCCCGGAGGCTGCCCCGAGTGCTGTGGTGGGCAGAGGGAGGGAGCCCTACCTGTTGCAGATGCTGCAGTGGTGGGTGCGAGCCGGCTTGGGGGCAATGCATTTCCTGCAGATGGAGACGCCGCCGAGATCGTCCTTGGCCTGCGCACAGGTCAGAAGAGATTTGTGCACCCAAGCCCTGCACCCGTCCCCTGCTCCCCACGCTCCTCCCCTCCCTTCTCCCCTCCCCGCACTGCCCAGCCTAGCTGCCCCGATCTGGAGGAGGCCTCCTGCAACGATGCCACCAGCCTGGTTTAGCTGTTCCCAGTGCCCAGCTGGGAGAGGCTGCGCTGCTGGTCGGTGCCTCACCTGCGGTGGGTGCCCAGGCGAGGTGGTGATGGCCATGTAGTAGTGGAAGACAATCATGATGAGGTTCCAGTGTCCGTAGGCGAGGTGCCAGCAGATCCAGGCAGGCGTGTAGGTCTGCAGGATGAGGGGCAGCAGGCAGATGTACACGATGGCCACGATGGAGCTCGTCAACCCGATCACCAGTGCCACAAACACCTACGGGAAAGGGGCCTGGGTCACCGGAGTGGGCAGCATCTGCCCCTCACTGCCTGGGGAGCGGCACAGGCAGGATATGGCCACAGGAAACCAATCTGAACCACACGCTGAGGCCCCCGCTCTCTTCACGCCTAGAGCACAGGCAGCCTTGAGACTCAGTTGCCCCATCAGGACGCTTGCCCCAGCCCCCAGAGCCAGGTGCCCCCCGCCCAGTGAGGGTACTCGCCACGCCAAGGGTACTCACCACACCAAACCACCGGGTGACGTGGTCCACCAGCCAGTAGATGGGCTCGAAGAGGGAGTCGAGCACCACGTCGCTGTTGGTGAAGGAGTTGTAGAGCAGGGAGAGGAGGCAGAGGTTCCCGTAGTGCCACAGCTGCTCCACCTGCCGCAGCAGCTTAAACCGCCGCCGCCGGCCCAGCCGCAGGCACTTGAGGAGCAGGCGCATCACCGCCACAAACATCCGCTGCCAGCTCCTCATCCCTGCCACGCCGCGCCTGGGGGAAGAGGAGCTCGGCGTGGGCAGGCCACCCTGCTGCCTGGCTGTCCCTCAGGAAGGGTCTCCCCTCCCGGACGGGCCGGTCGCACAGCTCCCGGCGCCGACTCTGCCGGACGCCTGCCTGCACAGCAGGGCAGGGGCCTCTCCTTCACCCTGCACAAGGACGCAGAGCAGGGGGAGCTGAGCCCAGACTCCTGGAGGCTGCAGGACCGCTGTTGCTGGGACAGCTCTCTGCGTGGAGCAGGGGGCACAGGCCCCTCGGCATCTGGGCTCAGATGCTCTCTGATTCCATCTCATCTTTCCTGGCAGGGAGGGGGCCGGGGGAGCGACATGAAGAGTCTGACTCAGAGGAAACCAGAGAAGGCACGAGCATGCAGGATGCTGGGCCAGTTCCAGGGACGATCCCAGGTCCAGCCCTTCCCAACAGGTTTGGGAACGGGGGAACCCACACAAGATGCATGCGGAGCAGCCGGGCCAGGATTACGCCTCCTACCCTAGTCCCTCTCCTCACCCCCAAAAAGCAGGGCCTGGATGCTACTTCCCTTCACCTCAACCTCTGGACCAAACTGCAGAGGCCAACCTGCACCTTTCCCAACATCACAGCCCCGCTCCAAGAGTCCCAACGCTTTCCCCTTTTCCCTTGCCTGGATCCACCTTGGACAACGCCACGTGCCGGCAAAGGAGCAGCCCCGGGCTGAGGCGACGCTGTGAAGTGCTCCCCTGCCCGCTGAGCCCCTCGTCCCACCTGAGAGCCGTGCTGGGAGCGAGGAGGAACCTGAGCCGGCCCAGCAGCCGTGAAAATGATCTGCAGGGTTGGGGCCCCCAGGCCTCCCTGCAGGCAGGGCCCATCAATATTAAGCAGCGAGGCTGCCCCGGGGTCCTGCCAAGGCACATTCTGAGCCTGGGTCAAGCGCTCGCCTCGGCACGGTGCCAGATATCGGTGCCACGCTGCAGAGCCTGTCCAGCCAAGACCGGCTCCCTCTGCTGCCGTGCCCGCTGCACAGCCCTCAGGGAGCAGCAAGGAGGGTAAGGGCAGGAGCTGCAGCATCCAGATGGGCTGTCCAAAGGAGCCAGGGGCTCCCCTCTGCCCTGTCAGACACGCGTGAGGCTGATGCCAAGGCTGGGAGCAGCTGGACACGAGGACACCAGACCCACCAGCCCACCCCAGGTCACAGGCGTGGCTCCCGCCCAGGTTTCCTGTACCCTTGTAAGGGAGAGGTGGGACACGCAAACCCCAGCACCACCCTCTTCCCCCACATTTCCCCTTCCCACTCTGCCAAGAGCTTTCCTCTGAAACACATCAGGTGTGAAGTGGAGCGACAACATCCTTCTGTGCAGCCTTTGGGTGGCACCTGTCCCTGTGTTTTCAGTGTGGTAAGAGACAAAACGCTGCAGCCAGCAGCAGGTCTTGGGATCAGCCCTCCCCGCCAAACACACAGCACCTCCCTGCCCCTCAGAGAGGTTTCCTCGCCTACAACAGCCGGCAGCTGCCGAGCGGGCAGCCCACAGGGGAGGCAGCCAGCCTGCCCCAGGGCAGGACCTCCCTCTGTCCCCAGGCACCTGCCTGCAGACAGTGGCACAGCCACAGGGATGAGGGTCCAGCAGAGCCATGCACCCTCCCTGGCCCAGTCAGGCACTGGGGCTCCAGCTCTCACCCTGCCCGCGGCCCTCCCCACATCCCAATGGGGCATTGGGCCCACAGGGGTGGGACAGCAACCACCAGCACAGCCAAGGCCACAGGCAACATCAGAGCCCCGGGGGGGGGGAGGGACACACCTTAGATTTGGCCCTACCCCGGGGAACAGCCAGGGCCCTGCTCCTGCTGGGTCCAGCTGCCCAGCCCCAGCCCCGTGGTACCCTCCTCCACAATGCCCAGCTCTCCCAGTTCAGTAGCACCCAGTCCCACGGCGCCAAGACGCCCTCTGGCACCCAGCCCCATCACGCAAAGGCTGCCGATACCAACAGCAAAAAGCCCTCAGCGCCACTGCATCCAGACCCATAACATCCGGGATACCCTGCCCCGCGCACCCCCGGCCCCTCCAGGCCCACAGCATCCCCCCCGTTGCCTCCCAACCCCATAGCACCCCCAGGGCGACAGCACACCACCCACTGCCTGCCAGGCCTACAGCGCCTCCTGCCCCACCACACCCTCA
>NW_008824722.1:1515641-1517169 GCF_000699105.1 Pygoscelis adeliae | reverse complement strand
GCGCTCACCCCACTGCTCCCGGGATGACTAAATCAAGCAACAAAACTACGGTGACCGGGTGATGAGAGCTGCCGGGGAAGCAAAGCAGAGGAGGAGCCTGGCACGGCGAGGGATCGCTCGGCGCGTCCCCCTGCAGACAGGGCCCAAGGGCTGGGATCTGGGCGCGGAGAGGTGTGCGGTCACTGCCTGGCAGAGCCAGGGCTCCCCTTCACACCGGACCTCCACGCACGCGGCCCCAGGCTGTCTGCAGGGGAGCCTGGAGGGGGGGGGGACGGCAGGGGGCTCTACTACGTGCTAGCCTGCTGCCCGCCTTCATTTCTTGACCTTGCCCTGAGCAGCGACGGCCTCCATGGCCTTGCGCACCGTCTCCTCATCCCCCAGGAACTGCATGGGCTTGATGGGTTTCAGGTTCTTGTCCAGCTCGTAGACGATAGGGATGCCGGTGGGCAGGTTCAGCTCCATGATGGCCTCTTCCGACATGCCTGCGAACACAGAGGCACCGTCACTTGTGGCCCTGCTCGCACAGTGCCAGCCGGGGCAAGCGGGGAGACCCCCGCGATAGCCCCGCAGGGCTGACGTACCTTCCAGGTGCTTGACAATCCCACGCAGGCTGTTGCCGTGGGCAGCAATAAGGACTCGCTTTCCCTCTTTGATCTGCGGGACGATTTCCTCATTCCAGAAAGGCAGAGCCCGGGCGATGGTGTCCTTCAGGCTCTCGCACGTTGGCAGCTGGTCCTCTGTCAGGTCAGCGTAGCGACGGTCCTGGGGGAACGGCCACGCTCACGCAGCAGCCCAACACAGTGTGGGAAGGCCTTCATATCCCCCCCCCCCCCCAGTGCTCTGCCTGGGGACCTGCTACATGTAGGCAAAGCCAGGCCTGGAAGCAAGGAAGTGCCTTTGAGGTTTGAGGCTGCGCTCAGCCAGGGTCAGGGCTCTGAGCCCCTCCTGGGGAAAGCCGCACATCGCTTGCTCTGAGCAAAGAGACCAGAGCAAACATCCATTCACAGGTCACAGGACTAATGATTAACAGAGGTATCATCCCCTCCGCTTTGAATCTGTCCGTACAATGCCCAGGGGTTCAACTCCCCAGGGAGGGAGCGGGACAAACTCAGCCCAACACCAGCCGGCACCACGCACGACAGTCCTGGCTGCTGCAACAGAGGCAGAGGAGACCTTGCGGAAGAAGCCAGACCACGTCACAGGGACCTAACGTGGCTTTTAGGAGCCTCCTGGCCAGGAGGACAGAGAGCAACGGGTCTTACCTTGCTGATGCTGCTGTAGAAGGGGTGATCGGACTGCATGGGAGGCGGAGGGATGTCGTACGAGCGCCTCCAGATCTTCACCTGCGCCTCGCCGTGCTTCGCCGCCGTCTCAGCCTTGTTCAAACCGGTGAGGGCCCCGTAATGCCTCTCGTTCAGGCGCCAGGTTCGGATAACGGGTAACCACATCTGATCGATGGCATCCAGGACGGTCCAGAGGGTACGGATGGCCCGTTTCTGTACCGAGGTGAAGCAAATGTCGAACTCGT
>NW_008824722.1:1510028-1514080 GCF_000699105.1 Pygoscelis adeliae | reverse complement strand
CCGCCGGGGGGGGGCGGGAGGGATTTTTGCAGCCCTGGCTGCTGTTGGCCAAGGAGATCTTTCTCCTGCCGATGAAGAAACGCCTCTTGGAGCACGCACCGTCCTCCTGCAGCTGGTTGCAAGCTGGTGTCTGTGACTTAGAGGGATGCGAAGCCTGCGCCTTGGCTGTCTGGTTGCCAGGGCTCCGGGCGGAAGAAGATAAATGGAGCAGAGTACACGGAGCACCTCGGCATCAAAGCCTTGGTACACCAGGATGAGTTTGTGAGGGCATGATGCTCTCCTCCGTCAGAGGAGATGACTGGACTGTGCCCTGGTTTGTTTTCAAAGGAATTACGAGCTCTCTCCAGTTATCACAAGGAATTACGAGCTCTCTCCAGTTATCACTGTGCTTTCTCCCATCAGGAGGAAGCGGCATCCATGTCCCATGTTCTGGAGATGAGCTCCAGCCAAGTTGGTCTGGCTGGGAGGGGAAGGAGGGGGGGGGCGTAGGGGGTTTTGGGCTGAATGGCAGAGCAATGCGACTTTGCGGTTCTGAGCGTACCCCTTCACCCTGGCAGAGAAAAGCAACTTGACGGTGGATGCGGTGAAGCTGCACAATGAGCTGCAGTCGGGGTCCCTGCGTTTGGAGCGGCCAAGTGACAGCGCTCAGCTCCGTATGGAGGAGGACAGTGCTGGGGAGGCCGCCACGGAGAGGTCCTCCGGCACCTTCCTGAGTGGGCTAAGCGACTGCACCAACGTCACCTTCAGCAAGGTGCAGCGCTTCTGGGAGTCCAACTCTGCCGCTCACAAAGAGGTACGGAGAGGAGCAGGGCTAGGTGGGGGTCCAGTGGGGATGGCCCCCCCAGGCGTGAGGCTGAGAGTGCTGACCTGCTCCACTTGCTGCTCATAGATCTGCGCTGTGCTGGCAGCCGTGACGGAGGTGATCCGCTCGCGGGGGGGCAAGGAGAGCGAGACGGAGTACTTTGCCGCGCTGGTGAGCGATGATCGTGGGGAGGAGGCGCGAGGGGAGCTGCTGTTGGCAGCCTGGGTGCGCTCTCGGGAGGGGGCAGGGGGTGGAACATGCTGTGCCTGGACGTCCTTCTCCAGCAGAGATGCTGTTGGGCTGCTCCTGGTTTCTCTGCTCCTCTCCCCAAGGCTTGAGGATGGGAAAGGGCTGGCCTGGTGCGAACCCTGGTTTCTCCTTGCTCACCTCTCCTCTGTTCCCAGATGACCACGCTGGAGGCGGTGGAGTCCCCCGAGTCGCTGGCTGCTGTCGCCTACCTGCTCAACCTCGTCCTAAAGCGGTGAGCGGCTGGCAAAGGAGTGGGGAGAGTTACCTGGCCCCATCGTGGCAGAGGGGCTGGCGCTGGGGAAATGACCCAACCAGGGCAGGCTGGGGATGCGGTTCCCTGTGAGACTGCCGCCGGCTGCCTGCTCCTCGCACCGCTGATGCACCCCCTTCTCACAGCAGGGTCCCAAGCCCCGTGCTCATAAAAAAGTTTTCAGATGCCTCAAAAGCCTTCATGGGTATCGTGTCCTCGCAGGCCTGCAGTAGCTCCACCTCTGCCCTGCGATGGGTGAGTAGCCAAGAGGCAGCCAGCCGTGCCAGCTCTGCCAGGGTCGAGGCTGCTACTGTAGGGTGGTGCTGGGTGCTCGGCTTGAGGCCGTTGCAATGAGGAGGTGTCTCTGGGGGGTGATGCTAACACCCCTGCCGCTCCCTTGTCGTAGGTACTCTCTTGCCTGGCCACGCTGCTGCGGAAGCAGGACTTGGCGGCCTGGAGCTACCCTGTCACCCTCCAGGTCTATCATGGCTTGCTGAGCTTCTGCGTTCATACCAAGCCCAAGGTGAGCTCCCGGTGCCCCTGGCGAGGGATGATGCTGCCTTTGCGGCTCGTTTCTGGGGCTGACTGTGCCCCCAGGGTCCATGGCTTCTACCCACCTGGGCTCTCCTTCCCCTAGGTGCGGAAAGCGGCGCAGTATGGCGTGTGCTCTGTCCTGAGGGGCAGCGAGTTCATGTTTGGAGATGCGGCCCCTGAGCATCACCCTGCAGCACCCTCCACTGCCAAGTTCTGTGTGCAGGAGATCGAAAAAGCTGGAGGTGTGGAGCCCTGGAGCAAGGGGTCTGCAGCTGAGTGCGGGGGGCCCTGCGGCCGTGGGAGAATAAGGACTTGAATGGAAGAGGGGAGGGTGCAGCACCCTGGATTGCTGGGGAGGGTGTGAGATGTCTCTGGGGTGCCTAAGGTGTTTTGGAGGGTCCTCAGCCATCTGTCTGTTGCTCTGTTCTTCCCAGAAGTCGGGGGGCAGGGAGGTGTTCACCCCAGCTCCGTGGGTCAGCCCCAGCTCTGTCATGGGGGCTTTGCCTCGGGCGGGGCTTTGCCACAGGGTGCCATGGGCTCAGATGTTGCTCTGCTCCCACAGGCACCAAGGAGGAGACCACCACCCTGCACATCCTCGCCCTGCTGCGGGACCTGCTGCCCTGCTTCCCCGCGGCCGTGGTGAAGACCTGCTGTGAGACCTTGCTCCGAGTCATGACTCTCAGCCACGTGGTGAGTGTCCCCACGCCAGGGATGGTGAGGGCAGCCCCTTTGCCCCTCGGCTGTGCCCTGGAAGGGCTCGAACCCCCTCGGCTGCCGGCTGGGAGCCTGAAAATTCAGGATGCAAATGTGGAGGAGCCCGGAGCAGCTTGTCTTGCTAGCCTGCCTGCTGTGGAAGAGGGAGGCTGAAGACGGGGCGCAGTCGCAGCAGCGCTGGGCTTCCCTGGGCAGAGCCTTATTTGGCGTAGGGGGGGCCGAGGGTGTGAAGGGGTGCTGCTTGCCATGGAGCCCCCCCTCCTGATGCCATGTCCTTCACAGCTGGTGACGGCGTGCGCCATGCAAGCCTTCCACAGCCTCTTCAGCGCCCAGGCCAGCGTGGCCTGCCTGCCGGCTGAGCTCAACGCCCAAATCATCACCGTGAGTGCGGGGCACCGGTGCGGGGAGGGACGGGGCTGGCAGTGCCGGGGCACTCACCCCCCCACCCTCTGCTTCCCCAGGCCCTCTACGACTACGTGCCCAGCACGAATGACCTGCAGCCACTGCTGACCTGGCTGTCCACCATGGAGCGGGCGCACATCAACCTGGGCAGGTGCGGGCGGGCAGGGGCCACGGCTGGTCAGGGGGAGAGGCAGTGGGTCGATCTCTCACCTGTCCGGTCTCTCTTCTCCAGGCTGCAGAAGGACCTGTGCTGGGCTCACCTGCCCCGGCTCTTCTCGGCCGCCATGAACTGCTTCCTCTCACCGCACTCCCAGGTGGTGGCGACAGCAGCGCAGACCCTGGAGGTACTGTGCATGGGTGCCTCCCTGCTTGGCTGCCCTGGTCCTCGTGGGGGGCTCTGCCCGGGGGTTTGGGGCTTGCCAGGGGGTGGTGTGCCCCTCTGCGCCTGCCAGGGCAGGGGCTTTGCAGTCCACTGCTGCCCTATTTTCCCTGTTTGTCCTTGCAGACCCTCCTGAGCGAGTGTGTCGCTCCTCACATGGATGACCTGGGCACCGTCTCTGCGTCTGCCCCAGCCCCTGCCACCTACCTGTGCAAGATGTTCAGGTGAGGAGCGGTGGTGTGGGAGAGGCTGTCCCCGTGGGTCTGGCTGAGCTCTGAGCAGCCTCTGCCCGGTCCCTGATCGGTGCTGGGCCTGATCCCTGCCAGTGTGACCGTCTCCTCTCTCCTCCCCAGATCGGTGGAGGAGGGCCTGACATATCGTTTCCATGCGGCGTGGGACGAGGTGCTGCGGGTGCTGGAGGTCTTCTTTGAGACATGTGGGAAGCAGTGCCACCCCATCATGAGGAAGGTGAGCCAGGCCAGGAGGGTGTCAGGCTGATCCGCGGAGGCAGGTGGGGTGGCCGTGCTGCTGCCTGGGCTGCGTTGCCCTCTCCGTCTGCGGAGCGGGGCTGTCCCGTGCCCTGTGCGTGGGCAGGGTCTGCACAGCTCTGGGACCCAGCATGGGGACATGCAGGGCAGCTGGCATCCCTGGGCAGGAATAGCGAGTGACACGTGCCGGACCTGCCTCAGCGGCTCCTCTGTGACCGTCCCTCCCCGTCCCCG
>NW_008824722.1:1499937-1510014 GCF_000699105.1 Pygoscelis adeliae | reverse complement strand
TCTGTGCCTGTCCTGCCCTGTCCCTGCAGTGTCTCCGGTCCCTGTGTGACCTACGTCTCTCCCCACACTTCCCCTACACCGCTGAAGTGGACCAGGCGGTGGGGGCTGCCGTGAGTGCCATGGGCCCCGAGGTTCTGCTGGAAGCTGTGCCCCTGGAGATCGATGGCAAGGAGTGAGTACAGCTGTGGGGTAGCAGGTCCTGCGCCCACTCCCAGCAGTGGAGGACACTGGTCTCCAGCTGAGAAACCATTTTCTTCTTGCCCCTTTCTCATCTGCACCTTCTCTGACTTCTCCATGAGCCAGTGCAAATGACCGGTGCCTCCAACACCCTTAGCGGAGTGCTATCCCTTTTCTTTCTTTGGCTCATACTTTCTCCGTTTCCCCCCCGGTTCTCATACTGGGAGATGACAGCTGCCAGTCTGTCTGCGATGGTGGCAATTTTGCAGCCGTTTGTTACATTCCTGTTCAGTCTCCAGCTTTGGGGCTGGGTGGAGGTGCCCTGTGCCCAGGGGCTGATGCCAGCAGTGCCCTGCGCTCCCCTGACCCATGCCTTCCCTCCCCAGGGAGACGCTGGATTTCCCCCGCAGCTGGCTCCTGCCGGTGCTGCGGGACTACGTGCAGGGCGCGCGGCTCAGCTTCTTCACCAGCTACTTCTTGCCCTTGGCGGCCACCCTGAAAAGCAGAGGTGAGGAGGGTGGCATGGCAGGGGTCCCAGCGGGTGCGGTCCTGGGCCCCTGGGAGCCCTAGGGTGCTCCGTGGGACCTCTCTTCCCTCCCCTGGGGTGGAGTGGGGCTTTGCCAACTCTGCTGCTCTGCTCATCTCCCCTTCTGTTCTGCAGCCCTGGAGTTTACCCAGGCTGGGAAAAGCGTGGAGGCCAAGATCTACGACACGCTGCAGTGGCAGGTAACAAGGAGCGCCTGGGAGCCCTGCCGTGGCGGATCTGCGGTGACTTGGGTGAAGGGTGCTGGCCTCCCACCTCTCCCTTTGCCTTCCAGGTTTGGACTCTGCTGCCTGGCTTCTGCACCCACCCCACGGACCTGCTGGGGGCCTTCAAGGGGCTGGCCCCCACCCTGGGCATGGCCATCAGCGAGCGCCCAGACTTGCGCCCCACCGTGTGCCAGGCCTTGCGCACCCTCATCCACAAAGGATGCGAGACAGGTTGCGGGGGAGGCAGGCTCTCGTGGTGGGTCCCTGTCCCCTGCGGTGACCTGGAGAGGGGAGATGCTGATCCGTACCCCTTTGTCATCCTCTCCCTAGATGCGGAGCGGGCAGAAGTGGGTCGCTTTGCCAAAAATTTCTTGCCCATCCTGTTCAACGTGTACAGCCAGCCCGAGGAGGACGGAGGCAGCAGCGCTCAGCGCCGCTCTGTGCTGGACACTGTCCGTGCTTACCTGACCATCACCGACCCCCAGGTGAGGGGAGCCTGGGGCAGTGGGGCAGGCTGTGCTGTCTCGGGCCAGCATCTCCCAGCTGGACCCAGTTTGATGGGGCTGTGGTGGGTGCCTGACTGGAGAGGACAGGAAGAAAGAAGCTGGGCAGAGAGCAGCCCTTCCCTGCCCTCATGGGGATGGAGCCCTTCCCAGGCAGCGGTCTGGGATTTCCCAAGCTTGCAGCCACACCTGGCGCATCGTGCACAAGGCCTTTGGGAATTTGCCCAGCTCTTTTTAGACCCACTGGTGCTTCTGGTCTCCACAAAGTCCTGTGGCAAGGCGTTTGCCAGGTGGATTGCAAACTCCTGAAAAAGCGCTCCCTTCGGTCAGTTCTGATCCTGCTCCATGTGCCTGCCCTGCAGATGGTGTGCGGGTTCCTGCAGAAAGCCAGTGAGAAGCTGACCAGTCCCGAGAGTTCCGAGTTCACCAGGTAACACCCAGGGGCTGGTGCTAATGGGTAAAGCTGCCGGCTTCCTCCCGGTGAGCAGCGCTAGGGCACTCGTACTGTCCCATGTGGGATGTGTCACTCATGCATCTGATGAGACTCGCAGCCGGAGTCCCAGCTTGGTCGGGCAGTGTTAGTGATGCTGCAGCTACCCACCTGCATGTCCTTCTCTGCTGCAGACTCTCCATCCTGGACCTGGTGGTGGCAATGGCACCCTACGCTGATGAGCAGTCCCTCAGCTCCCTGTACCACACCATCCAGCCTTCCCTCCAGGTGAGCCGGCCCCCAGCCCCGACAGGCGCAGGGGGTGCAGAGGGGCACCTTCTGCTTGCTGCCAGCTTGGACCTGCGCTCTGGGGGGCTGAGCAGCTGCTATAGGGGACAGGTCTCTGCTGGGTGGCGGGGGGTGCTGCGAGGGTCCCTTCAGACACCGTGGCGAGGGGCTGCCCTGACAGCGGGGGCGTGTTGGCTGTCCCTGCAGAGCAAGGAGCGCAGCATGCAGAAGAAGGCGTACCGCGTGCTGGAGGAGGTGTGTGCCGCTCCCCATGCCCCCTGCCAGGCCTTCGTCCGCTCCCACCTGCAGGATCTGCAGGCAGCGCTGCTGGACTCGCTCAAGAGCGCGGCGTCACCGGCCAAGAGGGTGAGAGCAAGGGCTGCAGCGGCTGAGCTCGGCCTCTGCCAGGAGGGGATGAGGCAGGGACAGCCAGATGTGCGTCCCTGGGTGTACCAGCGCTGGGCTGTTTCTTTCCCCAGCCCCGGCTGAAGTGCCTGTGCCACATCGTGAAGCAGCTCTCCGCGGAGCACGAGCCCTTCATCACCGCCCTGGTCCCAGAGGTGAGCGTGGTACCCGGGGGGACCCAGCTGATTCTGGCCATGGGGGGGGACAGCAGGGTTGTGACGTGCCCGCGTGCCTCCAGGTCATCCTCTGCACCAAGGAGGTGTCGGTGGGGGCCCGCAAGAATGCCTTTGCGCTGCTCGTGGAGATGGGGCATGCCTTCATCCGCTTCGGGCCCGACCCCCAAGGTAAGCTCCTGCTCTGCTTACTCAGCCCAGCCCCACAGCCACTCTGGCCCCAGGGGGATCAGACCCATGCCTGGCACCCCTCTGAAACGGGCCAGGGATGCTGCTGGGCAGGGGGTGAGTTGGGGCCTGAATCATTCCCCTCCTGCAGAGGCCATGCAGCGGTTCCTGCTCCTGGTCTATGCGGGACTCACGGGCTCGGTCACCATGATCAGCTGCACGGTGCTGGCGCTGACCCGCCTGTTCTTTGAGTTCAAAGGTGAGCGGGAGCAGGAGGGCTGGGGGGCTGGGGGCAGCACAGGGGGGATGAGGCAGCACCCTCCGGTGAAGGCGGGTGCTGGGAGGAGGCCGGCTGTGGCTGAGCCCTGCCATGGTTGCAGATCACCTGGAGCTGAGCGTGGTGGAGCAGCTCCTGCAGAACATCTGCCTGCTGCTGGCCTCCCGCACGCGGGATGTGGTGAAGGCGGCCCTGGGCTTCCTCAAGGTCACACTGCTGCTGGTGGACACCAAGGTGCTGGCCAAGCACGTCCAGGCGATGGTGAGATCCCGCGCAGGGTGCCCCGAGGAGGGTGGCGGGGCAGAGCTGGGGCTGCCTTGGGCAACCGGGGGCATCTGCAGCTGCACTCTGCTTCTGCCCGGGAGCCAGGGGCACAACCTTGATCTCGGTGGCTGGGCAGGGAGTGAGGAGGGTCCTCTCCTGAATACTGGCATGGACCTGCCAGAGAACCCCCGTGAACCGGCCCTGCCAAGCAGGGAGACCTCCCCTCCCCACGGCCCTGCGTGGGGTGGGCGTGGGAACACGGCAGCAGGGTCAGCAAGGTGGCCATGCAGGGGAAGGGTGGGAGGCTGGGTGCCCAGGGCAGGGATGCTTTGGTCTTGAGGGTCTCTGTCCTGGCAGCTGGAGGCCGTGGGGAACCTTTCAGATGACATGAGACGCCACTTCCGTATGAAGCTGCGAAACCTCTTCACCAAGTTCATCCGCAAGTTCGGGTGAGCCGGGGGTTCCTGGGTCGTGCTGGAGCTGTGCTGGGGCAATGAGGGGGCTCCCTGGGAAGCGGTGTGGGAGGAGGTGGGCACTGACCGCTCTCTGTGCGCTCTCCTCAGCTTCGAGCTGGTGAAAGGGCTGCTGCCGGCCGAGTACCACAAGGTGCTGGTGAACAGCGGGCGGCTGCAGATACGGATGAAGAGGAGGCACCACCAGCACAGCCCAGAGGAGACAGGTAAAGATGGGCCGGGGTGAAGAAGGAGCAGCCCTGTCGGATCTGGGAATGGGGACATCTCCAGCACTGGGGTTGCTGTGTGCTGTGGGGCAGGCGGGGGTCTGCACACCTGGGCTTACTCCGTTTCCATCATCCTTTCTGCCTTTTGACCAGCATGGAGGAGATCCTGGCTGACTCGGAGGACGAGGAGGAAGAGGAGGAGGAACGGCAGCGGAGCAAGGAGTGGAGGAAGCAAGCACGGCAGAAGGGCCAGGCCTGGCTGAAGGAAGGGGAAGAAGATGAGCCCCTCAACTTCCTGGACCCCAACGTGTCCCAGCGGGTGCTGGGTGAGGAGCAGAGCTTCGGGTGTGGCCGGGGTGGGATGGACGGGGCGGGAGCTGGTGTGATGCACAAGGGCTCTGGGGGTACGACTGCCCCCGGGAGTGGGTCCTTCCCCAGGCCCTGACCCACCTCTCTGTGAGCAGCCACCGAGCCAGGCCCCAAGCGGTCCAGAGGAGTGAGCCACGACTTCCAGGTGTCTGAGGACGGGCGCCTGATCATCCATGAAGAGGAGGAGGAGGTGGACGATGATGAAGCCAAAGGTACTGCCTGGGCTGGCGGGGGGCCACGCTAGACTTGCTCTGGTACTCCGAATGGTTTTCTTCCTGCCACCTGTGTGTGGAAGCTTGGGGAGGGATGTGGGTGGAAGCGGCAGGGGTTGGTGTGGCTTTGTGTCACACCCAGTGGCTCTCTTCTGGGCCACTGCCACCCAGGGGAGGCACCCCCCTCCATCACCAGGAGGGGACTGGAAGCTGACACGGCCACCAGTGCCCATTCGGCAGGGGCACCCTGCTCCTGCGGCCCGCTCTGGGGGCTGGCACAGTACAGGGATGCTCCTGCACCTGCATCCTGCACTGACCCTCTTGTCCTGTGCTGTAGGAGCAGACGAGGAGATGGCAGATGTGCTGCAAGACGTGGGTCTCCGCAGTGTGAGTACGGGGCTCATGGTCCTCAGGAGATGCTGGGGGAACTCGGCTGTGCCAAACCCCTGTCTGTGCCGTGGCAGCTGCAGCTCTACCCAAGAAGCCAGTGGGGACACTGGGCACGCGCCAGCTGCTTGGAGGGGTGCAGGAGGCTGGCTGGGGCAGGGGACGTGCGCAGGCAGTCTGGAAGGTCTCTGGACCCCCATGGGAGGAAGCAGGAGGTTAGGGGTCCATGGGAGGGCAGAACTGTAAGGACAAGCCAGCTGCAGGGTCCCTGCTGCCTTCTTCTGCAGAAGAAAAGCCAGAAGCGTCGGTTCAGAGAGGAGCCAGATGATGAGGAATGCGAGGCCGGGACCTACCCTCAGTACAGAGGTAAGTCCTTTGCCTGTGCCTGGTCTGGGGCTCCCCAGGGAGCCAGAACCACATACCCATCTTACTGGGTGGCTCCAGGGCAGCTGGAGCAGAGATCTTTGCTCATGGAAAATGGTCACCCTTCTCTGCTGTCCTCCTCCCAAGAACTGGAGGCAAAAACAGGAACAGCTTCCCCAGCCCTGGTGCATTCTAGCATAGGAAATGGGAAGGGGGAGCCCCAGGACCCCTTTTCAACACACATTCCCTGTTTTCCAGCTGGAGGCTCTGGGATCCACCGGCAGCTGGACAAGGAGCCAGCCTTCGGTGCGGAGTACAGATCCAAGGTGAGGGACCTGGGGGGTTGCAGGCTTTGGGTGGGGAGATGCCTGGGGCAGGACTGCTGCTGGCCTGGGGGGCAGGAAGCACCGGGTGTTTGCTGAGGATCTGGTCCAGCAGTGCTAAGGCTGGGGGGGTAAATCTCTGCTCCAAGAGGAGCTGCCAAACGCTCAGTACTTGTGAACATTTCCAGCCCATCTTGGAGTCCTGGTCCCGCCTTTGCTGTGGCCAGTTGCTGCTCACTGCTCAAAGCAGGTGTCTGTAGCATCATCTGGGTGGGAAATCAGCTCCAAGGACCATGTGCTCAGCTGGCACCCTGCTACAGCATAGTCTTTGGGGTGGCCGGGTGCCAGGGTTGCACCAGAAGAGGACACATGCATCTCCCCTGGTGCTGCATCTTCTCCTACATCACTATCTCCCACAGAAAGGCAAAGGCGATGTGAAGAAGAAGGGCCAGCTCGACCCCTACGCCTACATCCCCCTGAACAGAGCTAGACTCAACAGAAGGTGAGACTAGCCGGGAAGGGCACAGGGTGGAGAATGGGGCCAAAACACGGGTTTCATCCTGGGTTGTTTTGTTATGGATTTTTGTGGGTCTGGGAAGTCCCTGCCAACCTCTGCACCACTCCTTGCGGAGCTTGGAGCATCCCTGTGCATCGGCTGTGCCCAGTGCCCATGCTAACCCAGCCTCCTGCTCCTACCTCCCTCCAGGAAGCGGGCGAAAATGCAGGGCCAGTTCAAGGGCCTGATGAAGGGCGCCCAGCGCGGGGCCAAAGCCGGCCGCAGGAACCGTCAGAAGGCCCAGCGCCCCTGAGGAGCCTCAGGTGCTCTGCCTGCACCTGCCCAAGGATGGACAACACCCTGTGGCCACTGGGCACCGGGGGACGGGGGCTTCATGAGTGGAGCAGGGGGGATTCCTCTGCAGGAGATGGCCTGCATCTGTTTGAGACTCGCTGGGAAGCCACCCTGTCGTATTACAGACTCTTGGCCCAAGCCCTGCCCTCCCGTGCCTGGAGGAAGGTGCTGGGTGCCTGGTGCAGGGATATACGTGTGTGTGTGTGTGAGAGCGAGTAACATGTAATGAATTCTCTATATTGATAAATACCCACTGTTCCTACCCAGCCCAGATTCCTCCTCTGCTTCCCTTAAGAGCTGTGCGCACCGTGTCCCCCGCGCTCTGCCTGCTGCCCCGGTGCAGCAGGTCCTTCTGTCGCTGCAGTACTGTGCCCCACAGGGCTCACGCCTGCATCAGCCTGGGATCTGAGGCCAGAGCCCTCTCCCCTGCATGGAGCTTGTTTGGGGGCTGCCAGGAGCAACGCTGCAGTGCAGAGCAGCGAGGCACTGCCGGTGTCTGTGCCCTCCTGGCAGACATGCCGTAGGGCTGAGTGGTGGGGTTGGCCAAAGAGAGAAGCCAGAGATGGTAAAAAGTCTTTTGCTACAACCAACTTCCTTATACAAACTCCTTCTTGGCAGAATATTCTCCTGGATGAACAGGGTTTCAGCCTGGGGATCTGTGCCATGGGGTGAGCATCTGCCATTTGGCTGCCACTGTTTTCTGTCCTGCCTCTTGCTTTTCTCGTATCAGCCATGCCTGGTTGCGGGGCAGAACAGTTAGCTGCAAATTTCTTCAAATTGGCTGGAAAACTGCTACTGCAAACCTCCGTGTCTTGCCCTTTTCCTTATCCCTGAGAGCTGAGAAAAGCCCTTTGCTCTGAGCGCCTCCTGCCAGCTAGGCCTGAGCACCACAAATAATCCTCAACCTTTTTAGCTGCCCAGACATCTCAGGTTGGCCTGAGCATCTGTTTTTGCCCAGTTACTTCTGCACTGAGCCCAAAAGATGGTGTTTGGCCAAAGCTTGCTGAAGAGAATGGAGCTGAGGGTATGGATACAGGTCCCATTGCTCACACTGCAAAGAACAGGTATTTGTGAACGTAGCTGGCTTTCCCCTCCTCTTCTGTGTAAAAAGCTTTTAGTCCTTTGTCATTTCCTACCGTGGTAGCTTACATGCTGGAACTGCAACGCTTCTCAGTCTCCTAATAAGCTAAAGGGATTGTGCTTGTTCAGCCTCTTACTGCAGGCTTCTTTCTGGAGGCTGCAAATCCAGTTTTGTGGCATGCTCCTGCTTTTTTTTTCCTTTTCTAAGATCCTTTTAAAAGCCTGGGGGTGGAAGAGGAGCTCTTGTACTGGTATTGGTCCTGCCTTGTCAGGGGCGCTGTCCCCTTCCTGCTTCCCCACCTAGGGCTCTCGCTTGGACCCTTGAGCCCTGGGGCCATGTTGAGGTGCTGCTGCTCTAATCCTGCCAGAAGGGAGCCCACAGCCTGGGTTACGGGACAGGCATCTCCAGCAGCACCTCCTGACCGTGTTCAGTCAGCAGGAGCTACATTCACCTTCCTCCGCTGCCTGCAGCCTTGGCCTGACGCCCTCCCTCCCCTGAGGGCAGTACAGGGGGAGACAGGCAGCAGTCACCTTCCAAGCCCCCAACACCTATAACACGCGGCTCCGGGCCCACCAGAGCTATCTGTCTTTCTGCTTTCTCTCCTTGGAGACAGGGCCTGGAGAAGGCTGTAGCTAATTAGTTTAAAAGCTCCAGATTACTCACTGTATTGTTCTTCATTTGCATGTTGTTGCTTAAATTAGTGCATGCCTGCGTGGAACAGAAGAGTTTCATTAGCACAGGGGATGGTGTTCCCCTGAGCTGGTGTCCAGAGAACAGATTCTTCTGCAGCAACATCTTGTTAATCAGCTAATTAATCATGTAACGCAATAGCAACCCGTGGAGAGGAGACGTCATCCTGCCTGGGGAGGCTGGCTGTGAGTCAAGCCCGCTGCCCACCGGCAGCTGTCCCTGGCAGGGAGCAGAGCTGCGTCTCGGGGGCCCGCAGGAGGCTAAGCGCAGCTCTCTGCTATGGGGCAGGGTGAGGGTGATGTGGGGTCCTGCCTCCTGCAGATGCCAGCCACAAATATTTTGCAGTTACCTGCAGAGAAGCGCAAGGCTAGGACCTGAAGCGATGCTTGGCATCCGTTGCTCAAGCTGTGGGGTGGCTGGAGGCTATTTCTTCGCCCAGCACGCCATTAAACCATCCATCTCCTTTCTGCAGGCTACAGCCGGCACTGAGCATACCCGTGTTCAGCTATGCTTGTGCAGGAAATTGTCACGAAGGGCTCTTAGCCGTGCAGATACCAGCTGCAAAGCGGGAGGTCTCCAAGTTGTGGGCTGCAGACGTACCAGGTACACTTGGGGAGAGGCTGACAGGACTAACAAGCTGCCCCCTGCACTGTCTGCGTGGCCCCTGGACTGGCTGGGGCTGTTGCAGATGCCCACATTGAGTTTTAAGGCTTAAAATCAGGAGAAGGAAAACATGATCGTTTCCTTACCCTAGAAGCTACCTGCCTGGGTTGTGTCCGCTGTGGCATGCTGCTGAGAGGGACAGATGTGCCCCGTGGGGCTGTGCCCGTGCAGCATCCAGCTGGACCACCACCTCCTCCAAGCACGCTGCAGCGCCTTTGGGGCTCCCCAGTTCAAAGTCAGGATTCGGCACGCACCAAGGCGCAGGGATGGGAAAATGCTCCTGGGGGCAGCAGTATAAGAGGAACCTTGGTGTTTATGCTAAAATGATTGGCAGTAAGATAATTAAGTGTTGAGGTTTAAAATGCCAAGGGACCACTCCAGCTGAAATCTAGTCAATTAAAAAAAGTCAGATTAATTCACAGTCCCCTCAGCACTCTGATCTACAGTTTCACCTGCTGTTTCTAAAAAGTTGTCTGTCTTTTCTTGGTTGCTACCTGAAAGCTCTGTGCAAACTGCAGGGGCACAGGGACAGCTAGGGGCAAGGCAGGTGCTTCCACGCGTAAAGGAAAAAAACAAACAGGAAACAAAGAAATAAAACTGCTTTTCCTGTGTCTGTTCCTCTAATTTCTCCTTGACGGTGAGCAAAAGTAAAAAATATTCAAGCTGAGATGTGACTTGGGGTTTATGGTTTAACTCGTGCTTCTTGGAGCACTTCGTGTGGTCTCTGCAGGCTCAGGCAGACCCTGCTGCGTTGGTTACATATAAGCCACGTTTTTAAAGTTTCCTTGAAATAAAATGGCTGCAACTTTTATTTTTCTACTGAATATTAAGGCTGGGGGTGTCAGGTGCGCACAGGACTCTGAAAGACGGCGCCGCAAGAACTTCCACAGCTCCGTACCGGTGCTGTGTGCAGGCCCGCGGCTCACGTGTGCTGGTCGTGCGGGCGTTAGCCCTTCTCCCCCCTCCTACCACATGAAGGATGCTCAAGCGTAGCTAAAATGGCACACACACCCTCTTGCCCCCTT
>NW_008824722.1:1493482-1499056 GCF_000699105.1 Pygoscelis adeliae | reverse complement strand
CCGCCGCGCCAGGCGGCCCCGCTCGCCCCGCGGGACGGAGGGGATCGAGGTGGCACCCTGCGGGCACCTCCGTGTTGGTTTGCCGCGGTCCCGTCCCCGTGGGTTCAGCCTCGGCGGCTGGGGCGCGCTCCCTGCAGCGTCCCTGTGCTGCATTGCAGGGGAAGTACCGCCCGCTCCCCCTGCAAGGGGAGAGATCCTGCTCTAAACCACCCGCCCTCGGGCAGGGAGGCTATTCCATCAGGAAGCGTGTCCCTGCACTCAAGATAAGTGCCCGCCTTGCAGTTCTGCCCCTGCTCCGGCGCAGCCGCTCGCCGCCTGCGGAGATACGAGGCGTGCAGTGGCTGGGCTGGCTCCCCCCCCCCCCCCAGAGCGAGACCTAATACCGAGCGCTTGGCAGTTGCAGGGTTTGGTAGGGTGATGGCACTATATAGACTTGCATCCAACCCTTTATCCCTTGCTTTGTCCACTCTACGTGTGTTATTCTTGCTTTCTAAATATGCATACGTTGTAAGCTTCACATAATTAATCTCTAGCACACACTTTTATATGCGTAACAGTTCTGTGACTGCTGCCAATAAAATAGCGGAGACTGTATGAGCACCTCACTGGAACAGTGTTTTTGGATTACTGCTAAAAAGCTGTAATATCTCTTCCTTCTCTTCCTCTCTTTCCTCCCCCCCCGCATGTGTGGCGTGGAGCTGCAAACTGAGTATCCTTTGAGTGGTAATTCTTGTGAACTTGCAAAATAAATACAATTGAGAGCTGATGCCTCATGCCCAGCACAATTTGCAGTGGTGCTGTCCCGTTCTCTGCTGAGTGGGACCCATCCTGATGGCACTTGCTGTGCTTATCTGGGGGAACTGCTGTGGTGCCTGGTTTGGGACAGAGTGTTGCTCTGGAAGGAGGGATGACGCGATGGTGCTCGGTGTGGCACGTTTGAGCAGCGAGTGCCTAAAATGCTGGACCTGGTAAAGGGATGAGTATGCTCTGTGCAGCTGATGCTTAGAACGCTTTTGGACAAAGCATTTTATCCATTTGGCCTGGATCAGTCCAAATGACTGATTTGTTATATGCTGACAGTTGCCCTTAGGATGTAACCCCCCAGCTCTTTACCCCACCTCCCCCGGCAAGTGATTGTGTTAAAGCAAAGCCTGAAGTGTAAGTTTTACTCCAACGCTTCCTGTCACCCACAGGTAGTGCTAGCCAATCGATCTCTTGCTTTGCGGGTCTATCACCACAAAGCTTGCTTTTTTCTTTTTAAAGTATGCTCCACGAACGTGCTTTTGCCCCTGTTTCCTCTCATCTGGAGAGAAGTGCTAGTTAGCTAGTAAAGCGTGCATGTTGCACGTGTGGTCTTATAGCATGCTGACTTAAAGGTTGGAAATGAAAGCTGGTTGTCTTAACCTCCTTACCAAATGTTACTGAACACGACAAAAGATGATTTGTGTGGGCCTCTCTTCTGTTTGTGGTCTCTCTAACCTCTGCCTGGCTCTTCATAACTGAGAATGATGATTGCAGTGTCCCCGAGTGCTCAATTTCAAAAGAGAAACATCTGTCTGTTTAATGAATGCATTTAATGTTCGATTCAAGCAGCAGCAGCGCCTAAACGCTTTGCCAGGCACTCAGTGTTCATGTCGGCCATTTGATATGGCAGGGGTGGGATGGGCGGAAGGGAAAAAGCCATGGGCCTGGAAGGCGGGATGTGCTGAAAAAAGGCATAAGGCATCTTCCTAAAATGGCTTGATAGAGTGTCACTGCACAACAGGACGTCAAGCTCACGTCGTAAACAGGCAATGAAAGGAGACACAATTGGCATCTATGTTTTACTGCAAATAGGAAAACGTTCACTGTAAACATGACTTAATGGCAAAAAGTCAAAGTGACTTGCTGAGGGTCATGCATAAAAAATGGTTGATTTCAGACTTAAAGCCAAGTCTGAACGCATGGCTACTTTTCTCTGAAGATAGCCTAGAGCAGGGGACAATCTTATTCAAACATTCCCTTCTCCACAGCACTCACTAAAATCTTTGAGACCTAGACTTGCATTTAACCCCGTACTCGGTCCAAGCCCTGTCAGGCACATATCCAGACCTGAACTCAAGGCTGTGTTGCATTTGCAGTATTTTTGTATGTTTGTACGTAACACCCTGCCCTGTTCTCATCCAGGGCCTGGGATGGGCTTGGACAACAGGATCCTTGTTCTGCTCTGCTTCAGTTTATTGTCTGTTTGCATGAAGGGGGAGCATTGCTTGCCCACATAGCCCAAAGCAGCGTCTGGGTCTCCTTGCCAGCCTAGTCATTGCCTTGTTGCTGTGCGCACATTTACATGCATAGGAAAATGTCACTGGGCTTCGTTAATGCTCCTTTAAAGGTGCCTGGGCACTCAGTTCAGTCTGAAACTGAAGCGCTGAGTGCTGGACACTGCTGGGAAATCAAATTCCTTGTTCTAAAGGTCAACAGCCTTCAGTGTGTGTTGGTTTAATAAGTGGCATGAACAGATGGGAAGGAGACAGGGCGGCATGGAAATGTTGGCTAATATCTAATGGTTGCACTGAAGTCAAGTTCCTCTTGGAAATAGTGTCCCTCTGTAAGCTGGATTAGGCTCCTGGTCACAGCTGAGGCCTTGTATTTTCCACTTGTTTCACAGTTAGCTCTTTCTGTAGGATCTAATTTTCACTTGTTCCCGAGCTGGAGGCAGGAACAGGGAGCGAGGCTTTCTTTAGCCTGTGCTCTGCTGGGTTCAGGCACAGACCTGCTGTGCTGCCTTTGTGCAGAAGTAGCAGGCTCTTGCCAAACCTGCGCTGTGATCCTGGGGACTGACACTGTGGGTTCCTGTGGTCCCAAGTCACAGGGCTCTTGGAGCCAGCTTCGGGAGAGAAACGGGAGGAACCGCGGCCCCATGGTCTGATAAATTGGGCTGACCCTTTGTTTCAGAGCTTCACAGGTCTGGTGTGTTCCTAGCCTCTCACCCTGGTAATGCATTACACTTACTGTTGTGTCTGACGAGCATTGGGCCCTTTTCTCCGAGGTGCAACAGCCTCGCTCCCTGGCTCTTGGCCTTTCTCACCTCTACGCTAGGTAATTGCAATTAAGCTATCTAGAGTTTCCTCATAAATTTTTTCAGAAACTGTACATAGTGGGGAATGTGATAAGCTGCTTAAATAATTGCCTGCCAGCTGGCTTACGAGAACTTTTAGTGTGTTTGCTTTTGGCCTATAAAGCTCTAATAATTTGGAGTCCAGCCAAAACATCCTTTCTTCTTGAGTGGTAATGTGGCAGCTCTGATTTTCAGAGGCAGGAAGTTCTCGGGGGAGCCGGCATTAGTTTCTCTTTTTGTTTTGCTGGAGTTCAGACTCAATGTTGAAACGTAGCTTTATGGTTTGGGAGTTCCATATGGGCATTCCTACAGCCCCGCTTGCGAGCTGTCATACAGCAGGAGACAAGTGTGCTACGGCTGGCCGTGCCTTGGAGAGCGGGAAGCCTTTTAGGGAACATCCTTCACAAGCTCTCAGGGGTGCCTGGAGCTCTCCTCTCACCCATGTGCCACTCCGCATCCTCCTGAGCGGCCCCCGGAGCAGCATGTAAATATATCACTGCTCCTTGGGCTCTGCAGAGAACCCGGGTGAATCCAGACAGAGGTGACCTGTCAGGCAGGATGGGAAGAGGAGCAGTTTCTGATCAGTATGGGCGAGTTGCATAAAGTGACAGTATAGGTTATTGTCATATGAATTCTGGTATCTGTGTACAATATTCCAGTCTTTGACATCCTAGCTTGTCCAAATCCCCTTCAAAAGCACTAGGCCCCCATTCTGTTCAATTTGGTGAGTTAATTGGGCTGCTTTGTGCATCTCCGTCTCTCTGGTACTGCATGCTGTGCTGCTCTGCGGCTGGCCTAGCCTGTTTATCTGTGTGCCTCGGCAGCCCTGACCAGATGTCACCAGCTTATTTAAATGCTGGCATGCATCCAGGTGTGCCTCATTGCAATTGCAGCTTGTGAGAGTTTACACATCTGGAACATGGGATGTGGCCTCTGACATACTCAGTGGTGTCTGCAGAGTATTGCTGATGAGAAGACATTTGACGTGCTCTCATCCTTTGCAGACGCCACCATGATACAAAATACAGATGCAAGCACACGGCTTGCCCGTTGCACCTCCAGAGCTAAGAAATGTTGTGGAGTTACAAAAGTGTAACGAACAAAAACAAGAGCTGTGGCTTCCCGAGTACCTTTCTTCTCTGTATCTGCCAGGCTATGACCACAAAATCTCACCCAACGGCACCGTTGGGAGCTGGCTGTGGGTCCTGACCCAGGTCTTGGTATCCCCTTGGTTCAGAAAAAACAACAGCATTCAAGCAAACCTGTGAGTGCTACAGCACACTATACTCAAACTGCGATGCTTTGCTGGAGCGCTGACAGTTGACGGTGGGATGGGATTCCCAAATGTGTTCTGGGCACCAGTTGGTGCTAGCAGTTTTGGGTGATTATCATCCTGTGGGAGGGCTGGAGGAAAACAGCCTTCCTTCCTTGCTGGGTTGCTCTGAGTTCCCAGACTAGTTGCTACAATAGCTTGTTAATTTTGCTGTGCTGTTTTTGTGCGATTGCTTGATTTTTCATGTCAGAAGTAAACCTGATTGTTGGGGGGCTCCTCTTTATAGATGGTAATTCTGCTCTGACCTGGGCACTGGCTTGGAGCTACAGGACTGCGAAGCATCTACATGGTGTATCTTTGCTAGTCTCTGAACTGCATTTTTCCCTGCCTCTGACGGATGCTTTAGGGCTCTTATCTTCAAGTGTATGGGTGACAATCAGAGGTGCATGCAGCAATTTCTGAGTGCTAGAGGCCAAGGAGGTAAAGGGAGGACTGGGCCATGCCTCTTACTGACTTCCAGTGCATTCAAAATGGGGAAGTAAAGAAGTTAAAGACATTTTAAAATGAGGAGAGTAAGAATGCAATGTTGGCAACTGGAAGGTACCCGTGCACACTTTGAGGATACAGCAGACGTGTGGACCTTGCAGTCCACCCAGCTAAGGACCAAACAGACAAAAGTGGGAAGAAGCTTCCTACCTGGGATATGAATCAAGCTGAAGAGCAGTCAGTTGGCGAGAGTCCACGGACAGACATTCGGTAAAGAATTTTAGATTACACAAGAAAGGTGTTAGGGTTCATGGAAAGAGGAGGTGTCCTTGCAGTTTGTTAGTTTGACTCGTAGTCAAAGGTTGCGGTGGGTAATTCTGCAGTGCATGGGGAGAAAAGGCCCAGAATTCCTGTCCTAGACATGGGACACAGCATTCAGGGCAGATACCGCCTGGCCCCACAGGGTACCTCAGATCTATGGTATGTTATTTACAAAGCAAATGGCTTAAATTAGTAAAATAAAGCAAAAAAGATGCATTGTTTTGTCATGATAGTAACTATATGACTGGGGCAGGGAAAACTACATCGGTACAATTTCTATACAGGCTAGCCCCAGGCCCTGGTGACCTTCTCCCGAGGGAGGCAGCACGCCTGCCCGGCGTGTTCTGGGTGGTGGGAAGTGGCTGCAGGGCTTCCTCAGGCTGCGACCCTCCCACCT
>NW_008824722.1:1464312-1493179 GCF_000699105.1 Pygoscelis adeliae | reverse complement strand
CGGTGCTGCCAGGCTCCTCCGGCTCCCCGGCGCTGCTGGCCTGTTGTCTCTGCCTCGCCAGCAGCTCCCGGCCAGTGCCTGGAGCTCAGCTCTTGCCTCCTCAGCCCCATGTCCCAGCCGTCCCTGCCTGATAGCTTTCAAACCAGCTCCTTTGTGCTCGGTCCCATGTCGCCCCTCGCGCAGGAGCTGGATTTCTTCTAAATGTCTGCAGTGTGACCTGATTATTTTTCTTGTCCTTCCTCGCCCTCCTTTTTAATAGTGTCTACAGAAAAGCTGGCGGAGTTCAGTTATATCAGTCATGCTGACTGATAGTGCTGCCTCTTCTCTTGGGATTCCTCCTCTTTTCTGTCCCTCCAGCATTCATTTCAGATTTAGCTATCAGCCCTCTAAAGACAGGCTATTGCCTTTGTTCTGTGTTTGTACAGCATGGAGCACAGTGGAGTCCCCAGCTGTGACCAAGGTTCCCAATGCCACAGTGATAAAAGTGAATAGATCAGTAATGAGAAGAGGCAGCTGCTGCCATCTAAAAAGATTCAGTTTTGGTGCTGGTTTCAGTGAAATCAGGGTTGGATGTAAGGCTCCTCTTCTATTGCAGCTCCCTGTAGGGGTTTACATGAAAATAAAGACACAAACTTTAGACTGCATTGGAAGTCATGAAAATCGGGGCGCCATTGCTATTTAATGCTGCTAGACTGTATTATTCTGATGTTAAGGCAGACATATGAGCTTGCAGATCTTTAATGGAAAATTACTGGGTTTCTGGCGGTAGCTGTGTTTCTGCATTTTTTACAGAGCCTTGGGTAGGAGGCTGAGCCATCGCACACCGTGGGATCATCCAGAGCTGTGGTGGTGGCGCTGGGAAGGGGACTTGGTGAGGAGCACCGCAGTGAACATGCGGTTCCTCTCTAAGGCGCCTCTTAGTTCTTTTCCTCCTTCTAGCACTAGAAGGCATCTGGATACTCTGATGTTGTGGTGATGGCTGATTGAAGTACTGCTTTGTTGGCTTTAAAATATTCCAGTGGCTATTATTAAAGGTATCACAAAAGAATTCACTGAGGCCAAACTTGAGGAATTTCATGCTGAAATGCAAATTTCTTGATATTTCACATGTATCAAGCTGTCTTGGTACTGCAGTTCTCTTTGATGCTGGCAATATGTTGCATTTTCAGTTTCTTCCAAAGCACACTTCCCCCCCAACCCTTTTATCTTCCCAGATAGGTCCATCTCCAGGTTCACATCACAGATGTGTAGCTGATGTTGCCGAGGTCTGCTTTGAGTCCTTTACTGAGACAGAATTTGAATTCATAGATTATAGCGGTGACTTGGATATCCAGTTTACCTGATGTCCAAAAGATGACCAGGTATTACGTTAGTTCCAGGTTGTCCAGCGCAGGCTGCCATCACATAATAGCAGCTTTCTTCCCCAGCTCCTTGGTGTTTAAATTGTATATTATTATCTGGTTCCCACAGCCAAAAGGCTGAATCACTCTGTGTTAGCTGTTTAAATGTGAAGAAAGCAAAGCAAAAATTAAAAAGGCAGTGTTACTAGTATGGCTTACTTGTATTAAGTCCAGAGACCGTGGTCAAGGATCAGCACCCACCGTGCTATGTACTGTGTGCTCATCACAAAAGGACTCTCTCTGCCCCTAAAGACCTTAAGAGTATAACCCTAGGCAAAAATTGCTGCGTGTTTTTCTTGACATTTTTCAGAGGCGTGTCAGTCATCATGAAGAGTTACTGTGCTAAATCTGAGGCCTGAATGTGATCTTTGTTACGCTGTCTTACAAGAATGTCAGTCTGAAGTACAGTCCTCAAAGCAACCTTAGCTGTGAAGTCACTTCTAATGTCTCTACAGTCCATTCCCATTAGACTTCTGTTAATTTTTTTTTAATCTAGGAAATAATTTGTCTTCTAGTCCTTTTGTACTTAAAATGATTCCACATAATTCCGCTACGGTTCTTTCATCTCTTTGCAAAATCTGGGATGGCTCCTATCTGGCTCTGGAAATACTGTCTTCAGACATCCACAGTAATTGATTCCTTACTCTGGCACAACATAGGAAACGATGCTACTTCTCTCTCCCTGGGGAAATATGAGCCTGCGCGCATCTGTCCCGTCTCCCTTTGTGCTTAGCCAGGCAAAGAATTGCTCATGTTTTGTGTTCTTTAGCACTGCCTGCTTATCGCCCTGCTCTCAGTATTTGGTAGTAGCCTGGCTGTTTCTTGCAGTCTAAAGATTTTGTTATTAGAGAGAGATTTTCTTCCATTATCTGCCTTATTTTCAAAAGCTCTTTAATCCTTTTACTCCTGTATGGTAAGACTCATCTACTGTGGTGTGTCTGAAATGTTAGCTCTTTAGTGACAACATACATACGAAGTGTGCAAAATGGCACCAGAGGTGGACTTTGCCCACTGAATTAGGTACATCAGGCTCCTCCGAAATCTGCAGCTTCCAGCTGCACAAACACAGCTAATGCCTTGCCCCAAAGGTACCTCTTCCTTCTTTTTCTTGGCTTACTTGTGTTCTCCTTATGCTCTATTTCATGTTGCTTGAACCTGTTTCTGCCTTCGCATGGGTGGAGTTAGAACAATATAAAATCTGTAAAAGCCACTAAAACAGTGAGGTCTCACCTATCTGAATGCAAGCTTGCTGCCACATGAGCTGATCTGCCTCCTTGCACAGCTCTTGCACCGCAGGTTCAATCACCAGGTTCTGCCAGTTGAAGTCTCATTTTTGCCCTAGTTTCCAAGGCATTTCCCTGGCCTGGATCTAGTTACCTTAGGGATTAATTGATCCATCATGATTTTGACCTCCTGCACCATCCACTCCCCATGAAATGATGGGGCTGTCATGCCTGAAGCAAGAACGTTGTGTGTGACAGACAGCTTTCTTTGTGACTTGGCTGGGATCACAGGCTTCGCTCCTAAAAGGTACTAGAATGGCAAGAATCTCAGCACAATATAGAACCCATTTTTTTTAATCTGCTGTCTTAACCACAACCCTATTAGTACAAGGTTTTATTATTCATTGGGATTTTATTTTATTCATGGGAGAGGAAGCTATTTATTCCTTTATTTTATCGTCTTTTGACATGTCATAAAGCAATCTGAGATCACAGCATATAGAAAATATAACTCTGTAATTGCAAGCAAAGAAGAAAAAAGCAATAAACTCCCTGAATACACGTTTGTCTCCCCTTTGCTGCTGTTATATAAACTGTGAATGTAGGTAGACTACATCCATCTTCCTTTTATAACATGAAAACAGCAGATGGGGCACATGGCTTTTTCTGAAGGTTATAGTGTGTGCAGCAGTGAGGATTGGCAGGGTTATTGTGTATAAAGCCAGTGGGGGCTTTATCTTTGCTCAGAAATAGGGGTTTGCTTCACATTTCCATTTTGATTAGCAATAATGATACGAAGGCAAATTTTCTGTGCGAGGAGGAGCTGCTAATAAAGTGACCTTTCAAAATTAAGTAGCTCATTGAAGTGCCATACCACAATAAGAGTATACAAGGCTGGTCCCAGCTGCGGCAGGCAGGGAAACTGGATGGGAATCCAGAGAAACGTGGAACGGGAAACCTGAAGTGGATAAACGGTACATGGTGGCACAGTAATGGTAGCAAAGAGCAATGGCCAGGTGCCGTTTCCAGCTCTGGAGAGGCCGATCTGCGTGCTTTGTCTTTGAAGGCATCTGAAAGTGTGAAAGGCAGGGGCAGAAAGTGTTTCCAGCAAGGTTTCTGGGCACAGAGTTGTGCAGTTAAGGGACTCGGTTATTGTTCTGCCAGTGCCGTAACATCGGTTGTGCTTGGATGCTGTTGGGAATGTGTTTGCATGGCTTTACTCATGGTAAACACAGGGTAGATTTGGGGCTATTTTGTGGATTCCTCTTGGATACAGGTGGAGAGCACTTAATACCACACTGGTCCTAATTCAAAACCCTGGTTTCTATGTAGGAATTATTTGCTGTTAAACTCCAGCTACGCAGCCTTTGGCAAGAGACATGAATCAATTTGTCCAGCTTTTCTTTTCTGTTTTGTCTCTGTGTGAAGGCTGATGCCCAGTGTGTGCCAAGGGGGCCTTTCAGACCCAATAATGCGCCCTTGTGTCTCGTAGCATGCGTGGAATTTGCATAGGCTGTGCTGGGACAGGCAGGTTTCTTTTGTTGCTGGAAACAAGGAGCAAGTTCTTTTCCCTGTCTCTGCTTCCTAATGCCTCTCCAAAAGCTCTCAGCACTCATGTAAGAAATTTACTTTTTTCTATTTATTTTTGTATTAAATGTTGTTAAACTTTGTGCAACTTGTAACACTGGCTGTGCGGAGAAGTCACGTCAGTCAGTTCTAGTTGACAAAATTGTTTAATTTTCTTTCTCTGAATCTAGATATCTAATTGTCAGAGGGAGCAGATAATCTGTGATGCTTGATGTAACTGCTGCAAAGTATTTGCATATCTTCTCTGTGGGGAAACAAAACTGCTAGTGAGTGAATAACAGTGCACGGATCATTGCAGGCAGGGTCACTGGGCCTATACACTTGCTATTAACCCTTCTCAGGATCTGTATTGCCACAGAATGAGTTGTCATGGGTTTCAGGCAAAGGGCTTGCTCCACATTATGGGCAGAGCTGGCACTTGTTTGTGCATTGTAGCCCTGTGCAATGAAATGCGAATATGATCAGATCGATTGGCAGTTGCTTTTTGGCAGCTGATACTGAGTTGTTGCATTTCGCTCTTGATTTATTGCAGATAACAAACTGCTGAAAAACAGACTGGGAGGTACTCAGAAAAATATGGCCCCCATTTGGAGTCGGCAGCATGCTCGCTAGGCCACTCTGAGTGATGCAGCTGGGAGCCTTTAAGAGCTTTCTAAAATTTTAGATGACCTGGCAGATTGCCTTGCAGTCTGCCTTGCAGACCTTCCTCCTCTCCATCCTCTTGAAGGAGTCTTTGACATCCATGGAGAGCAGTGGCAAGGGGAGAGGGTTTCGTACGGACTCTCACGATACAAGTGTTGCTGAGAGCCTGGTTTCCTCCGATTTCAGCATCTTTCTCCTTGTGTAGCCTGAGTCCCAGCTTTCATTCTCTTACTCTGATCACGCATCCTGGAAATCATGCCAAGATGGTCTTTCAGGTCAAAGATGTACAGCAGTAGCTCAGGTAACTGTTGGGTTCGCAGATATTGTGTGGTGGGCTGGAGTCAGGTGACTTGCCAGTGTGTGCTTTGATGTCCTCCCCTTCGTTAGCTGCTGTCGATTTACATCAGAACAATAAGTTGCTCCCCATTTCTGAACTAGTAGCTAAAGTGCTCTGTTGCTTGAACCAATGGATGTAAGGTCCAGCGGGTTGCAAACACCCTCCCTGTCGGTGGCAGGCGTGCTGAGCAGTGAGCACAGATGCCCAGCGTGGTCCGAACACAGTGACATGGCCTCCACTCCTCAGCAGGGACAAGAGGAAGGGCAGGGTGCTCTGGTCTTCTGTGGGAGAGCCTGCTTTGGAGGTAAAGCCTTTGGTGGCCTCGGGAGTGATCGGCAGAGCACGTGCTTCCCCCCGGACGCCACACCACACCTAAGGGACTGACGTGATCCCTGGTGCACAAACACAGCATTTCTGTTACCTGTGCCCTTGGCAGCTGCTGTTGGAAAATGGTGTTCAGTGGGAGCTCACAGCTGAGGAGGGATGTTGAAACAGTGGAAAGGAAAGTATTATCTAAGAGCCCAAGAATCATTAAAGGACTGGGGAATGTCACGCAGTGAAAGCACGCAGCGTGTGCAAGCTGGGTGGGTAGGCAGCCTCCACCCAGAGCCCTGGCAGAACTGGCAAAGCAACTCGCAGGGCCAGACCAGCACTTTGTAGCAGAGCGTGACATCGGGCAGTAGCTTGTGACTGGAGAATAATGACACTAATCCTCACATTTAAGTAAAAGAGGGGCAGGAGAAGCAAGCTAGGCAACGCTAGCCTGTGGGCTTGACTTCACAAGTGTGCAAATGTTTGAAACGGTGGGAAGATGGTAACGGAAGACCTAGAGGTAGATGGAAACTGGGATAAGCTTTAAGTGTGACCATTAAGAGCGCTGATTAACCTGAGATCTGAGTCTTTGATAACTTTTTATTTTGATTTTAGACATGGTAAATGTAGCTTACCTAACCTCTGGTAGGGTTAAGTATCTGTTTTAGATAACCCTTAGCAGAGCAGTGTCTCAGATGCATCCCTTTTCCCATGCCACATGAGAGGCTATGAAATGGAGAAAGTAGGTGTCAGTAGAGAATAGGGAGGTCGGATAAAGGACAGCCTGAAGAAGAGGCAAGAACTGGATGAGCCAAAAAGGGATGTACTAGGAGGAAGGTTACTAAGGGTTCCTCAAGGACTGATCTTGCATGGCTTGTGCTAATACTGATGAGTTCCTACTCGCTCCAGACTCAGCATAGCTGGGCAGTTATCGTAGCTGGCAGAGAGCAGCAGCCAAGAGCTGGCAGCTTGTCACCTGGAGCATTTGATCGCATCCCTAGCAGAACTGCAGGTCGGTGGTGTTGCACAGTTATGATCTTAAAAACAAAGTCCCAGGGCATGGGAACTTTCTGTTTGTTGATAGGAAGGTAGTGATGATGTAACAGCAATGGGAACTGATGAGTGTAAGCTGGCCATGAAAAAAAGATTGGGATTTAGGCTTTCAGGCCACGGGGAGTGAATTTCTGGGGAGGAAAGGAGACAGAACCTTATTTATGACTGCGAGTGGTAAGTTAATGTAAAATGTCGGATGTCATAGCTGCCTGAGCTAGATACAATGAAAGGTTTAGTTGGGTGTTGTCATGTGTTGCATATGTTACCATCACATTATGGAGTGCTAGTCTGGGGCTGTGTTGTACAAACAGGCCAGAAATGTTTCTGCTCCAAAGGGAAATGTAACTGCGCTGTGCTGAACACTCACCGAAGACAGACAGTGCTGATGGTGTAGACTGGTAGCTCCTGTGTCAGCAGATGTCTCCTTCAGGGCAGACCAGCTGGCTGTAAAAAACAAAGCAATGAGGAGTTACTGTATTTTTTTTTTCTCCTTCCCTTTTTTCCAGTGATGCTGTCTGCAATTTTGTCATTTGCAATGACTCCTCCCTCCGCAGCCAGCCGATCATCTTCAATCCTGACTTCTTTGTGGAAAAGCTGCGCCATGAAAAACCAGAGGTGTTCACAGAGCTGGTTGTCAGCAACATTACCAGGCTCATTGACTTGCCTGGGGCAGAGCTGGCCCAGCTAATGGGAGAGGAGGACCCAAAGCTGCCTGGGGCAAACAGCACAGCCTCTGGATTTTTTCGTTCTCTGATGTCTCTGAAGCGCAAGGGTGAGTATGGCATAAGGTCCGGTGCCCACCTTTAGGGTGGTGCTGACTGTCATCATCTGTTACACGTAGTTTACAAAACTTTCAGTGTAGGCCTGTTGTTTTGAGCTTGTGCTGAATGCTTAATACTGTAGGTTTGTAATCTCTGGGGGTTACTCTAGAAAGGAGCAAAACAGAGGCCAGGAGGTTCATCCCGGAAATGCCCTGCCACTTCTGAGTACCCTTCTTCTGGGGATTATTGCTGTGGTTTGTCAGGTTGGCCTCGGTGGGTCTGCTGCTTGCTGTGCTCAGTGCAGTACAAACCACAAAGATACAGCTTTGGTCCCTGAGTGTTTCTGGTCTGGCTCTGTGGATAGTGCTGAGCTGGAGAGGGGTGCCTGAACGAGCGGCAGGTTCTTCCAATACCCACCAAGGTGTCCTCGTCTCTCTGCTTGTTTGTGTCCATGGTAGTCCATGCTCTGTTCTCCTTACCTCATTAGCTTTCCTCATTAGTGATGGAATATCAGTAAAGGCTGAGAGCATCAGGTTCCATGAAGAATAATAATGCCCAGGTTTTCCACGCCACTGACTTCACTCAGGGCCCAGTGTCTCCTTCAGTTGCTGTCCCAGCTCCCTGGAAGGTCTTGTCTGTGCAGCTCAGAAATCTGTAAGCATCTCCCATCCAAATGCCAGTGCTGGTCTGATCCACATCCCAATCCAGTAAGTCAGTGACAAAGCTCTGCGGACTGACTCTGCTCAAGCGCAGATTCAACCCTAGGAGATGACATATTTCTCCTTCTCTCTGAGACAAACATTCAGCTGGAGTTTTCTTCTGGTAAACTGACTATTCTTATCTTCTCTTTCAAGTTCAGCTGTCTTGGTTATGAAACATTAGCCCAAGGCCCCTTCTCAGAAGTCTGAGATTTGCTTTTGAGCACAGTTGTATTCAGATCCTCTCCTCTTCACTGCCTGGCATTTACCACTCTATTTTGTTGTAACTAAAAGGGTGTTCTAGATGTGTGTGTGCGCCTTCTCCCACCTCTGCCCACACTCAAGGGGAGCCTGGTTCTCCTGATAAGTTCAGTTAACCCTTCTCACTTACCTAGACAGAAACTGCCTTCATCTGGGCACCTCTCACATCCCTCGTCAACTCTGGTTTCCTAGCTAGACTGGCTGTCTGCTAGCAGAGAAGTTGTGGGTAGCTGCCTTCAGATGTTGGCAGCCTGAGATTGAACACTTATAATTAGTCTTCCCCTTCCTTTGAGCAATTCTATTGTGAGTACCTCTGAGAAGGGAGCTATCACTATGTCCAAATATGTTTGTTTTTTTTTCTTCAACCTTTATATAGTTTCTCCAAGTGTTTTTGATTCTACCCAACCTATTCCTCCATTGTGTTTCATAAGGACAAGCTCTGCAGCCCCACTGCTCAGGCTGAATTTTCTGGTGCTGGCTTCAGCCCTCTACTCCTGGCTCACCCATTGGTAGGTACACTCACCCCGGGCTGGACAGCACTGCAAGGGAAAATCAAGTACTGCAAATCAAGTCCTTTAGTATCCTTAGGTGAGAATTATTCAATATTGCCATGACTTACCTTGCTGCTCCATAATAACAGGTCTTCACACTGCCCCCAAACTGCAGTTAGACAGTGCTTATACCTGTTACTGCTCCTGCCTCTGTTCCAGGAGAGTAGCAGGACACCTTAAATTCAGACACTTGCCACTTGACAAACAGAAGCAAGTGAGTAACCAAGTTGCAAGTGTTTTCTTAGCGTGTATGGAAACTTCCCTGTTCTTGTCAAAACCTAGCAGGGGCTTGTGAGCCTTTTCTAGCTCGTTTTTTTTAAATTATCTGTACTCTGCTGGAGCACTGCTCTTATCAGACCTGAAGTCTCCTGCTAGCTCTCTTCCCCAAGAGCTCCGCCTTTGCCCATTCAGACATCTCCATGGCCATGTGTCTCACTATAGCTACAGCTAGCAGATGTTTCCAAGTCTGCTGGCTGCACTCCCAGGCTGCAATGGCAGTGTCTTCCTGCATTGACAGGCACTGTCTGTGAACTCCTTGGCCAAACTCTGAGAAAAAGTAGTTTGTGCCTACAGAGAAAATCAGTTTCATGTACTGCATGTTTCATCTTGGAGCCATCATTTGTTTTTCTTCATGTTATAGACCAGCTAGAACAAACAGGTTTTATTTCTTCAAAGCCAGAGACCAAGGACCATAGAGCTCAGAGCTGATCAAGCTGCAAATACTTACAACTCCTTTGACCATTAGGAAACTCCATCTCATGCTGCTTCTTCATTTCAGAAGCAATCGTACAATAACATCTACGCCTTCGTAACTCAGCATCCATTCTCCAGGCACTTCTTTCAAGTTTCTTTGAGAATCAATTCTCATTCAGATATCAACTTCTGACTTCAAAAGTAAATCGAATTTGTCAGGCCCTGCACGTCTCAAGAAAATGTATTTTCCTCTTCCCTTCCTGGCCACCATTGATTCTATCTGTTGAATGTCTAATGAGTTCAGTTTTCTTCAAGGACAAGAATCTTTTGCCAACCGTTCTCTCCCTTTGCACTCAAGCCTTTCAGATCTTACATGTGGATCAAGAGGTCACATTGCCCTCCTTTCTTCCGCAAGACTGAAGCATGTGCTTTATCAGAGGGAGGTCAGAAAGTTCTTGATTTAATGGGAGGCTGGAGTTCCTGGTGGCTTACCATGTATTTCAGAAGTCCTGGAAGAAAGTGGAACATTCTTCAGGCGGAATAAATTTAGTTGCACAGGAAGGCTGCTAGAGAAGTGCACAGGGTTGACCAGGTCTTTCCCACATGCTGTGAGCATCAACACCACAGAACAGTAAGATCTGTCGTACAACAGACCAAAAGCTAGTAAAATCAAAATGTGCTATGAGGGGAAAAAAAAGGCAAGAGAAAGCTTGCGGGGGAGATAACTTTTATCAGACCAGCCAATGCACTGCTTGGGTTGCTGGGCTATCAGCTGTAACAATAAGGAGGGAAATCTTCAACCACAGACAGCTGGGGTGCAAATGCCCAGCTTGCCCTCAAAAAGTGGCCCATGCTCCTGGCAGTCTGGTCATAGAGAAGGGAGGAATATTTTCTTAAATCTGTTGGCTCTTGGAAGCCTAAGTACAAGGGCAGGACAAACCAGCTCTGTACCTGGTTCCAGTTCTCAGTCCCAGTCAGCATGTTGCGGTATGGTCTATCCAGCATCTTGTCTCTAGCTGCAGTCAAAACCTGCATGCATCTGAGGGAAGAAGTGGTGCTCAGGGCTCTAGTTGCTGCCAGCGAAGCCCCTGGGAGTTGCCTCAGCTTTCCGAGGGACGGAGCTTGTTGACTGTGTGTGTCTGATGGAAAAAGCCACCCAGCAACAAGACTCCATTTATTAGAAAATACTGTCCTGCTGGAGAACTACTCTTACCTGGAAAGTCCCTCTCTGGACAATAACAGTTTTCTGCATTGGTTCAACAAGTGGTTTTCAGCTAAATGGGCTTCTCATCTAATGTTTCCTTCCATGCAAGGATCTCGTCCTTTCAGCTCAGGTGCTTCTATCTTCTTTTGGGGCTGTAGCCTGTGTTGAATGGAGTTCTGAAGCTGGCAGCTCATGCCTGATCTGTAACAGCCCCAGGAGATGAAAGCAAACTCCAGGAGTGAGAGGAGCTGTCAGTGCTCCATATGGAGAACAGCCCAGCTCATTGCTTCACTACTCTCCTTTTTTTTCTAGCTCTTCCTTGTTCAGCTTTCTGATACTTCATACTTTACTGTACTCAGGCCAAGGCAGTTGACGTAGAAGAGAGATTCACTGGAATTAGGGAATTCCAGGGATCACCCATCCCTGAAAAGAAGGCCAGCGTGAGCTAGTTGGATCATGTCTGCTCTCCCCACTAGTGCTTGTTTCCCTCTCCCATAGTCTCATAGCTGCACCTCTTCTTTCTGCTCCACTCCATGTCAAGCTACAGTGAGGATTAACCTGGACATTCCTTCCCAGGTGTGGAATGTGCAAATGTGGCAGGCACCTGGGTAGTCCAGGCTGTCACATCTGCCCTTCCCACTTTGCTGTTTCCGTAAGGTCCAGGCTTGCAGATGGTATGCCCGTTAAAACTGAAGCATCTGTTCTGGTGTTTTCTTTTCAGGAGCTAGAGAATATTTGCTTTAGCTGATAAAAACTTTAATTAAGCTGAGGTAAGAAGCAGGATGATGAAGCCTTTGTAAGTACAGCATGGTGAGATGAAGTGACTTATTTGGGAGTGCTTGTGATATCTCACATCTGTGGTGGTCCTTGTGACCTTCACCCTTAGTGTTTTGGGGCACTGGTCTTTGCATGCTGAGATCCCGTTCCTTGGGGACCACTCATCTCTGTGGCTGTTGGGGTCTGAGCTGCCTGAACATGTTATCTTCTGTTCTGCAGAGAAAGGGGTGGTGTTTGGCTCACCGCTGACAGAAGAAGGCATAGCACAGGTCTCCCAGCTAATCGAGTATCTGCACAAAAGTAAGTAACTCTGTCTTGCTGTCTTCCTATCCCAAGGGGTATCTGTCTGGCCCACCTCAGGTCTCTGGTGCAGACAGAGTGAAAAGCTCTGAGCTCGCCAGCAGCAGGAGTTTGGGGCTGGGCTAGGCGACTGTTCCCCAGAATTGCCTAGCAGGTATGTTAATCTCCTTCCCTCTGTGCGTGGACTTTTTCTACTGATGGGAGCCAGCTTGAACTCGTGTCTCTGAATGCAGCTCACTGAGGTTTGTTGTCAAGCTCTGGAAAGGGCAGGGAACTGGTTTAGTAGGAAGATAGGTATCAGCCACTAATTAATTAGTGGCCTTTTTTCTCCCCTCTGCCAAGCAGATCTAAGAGCAGAAGGCTTATTTCGGGTGCCAGGCAACAGCATCAGGCAACAGATCCTAAAGGATGCTCTGAACAGTGGTACAGATATTGACCTGGACTCTGGGGAGTTTCATTCCAATGATGTGGCCACCCTGCTTAAGATGTTCCTGGGTGAATTACCAGAACCGCTGCTGACACACAAGCACTTCCATGCCCACCTCAAAATTGCAGGTGAGTAAGCAAAAAGAGGCAGTGATGAGCAGAGGGAATGGAGCCAGCCTCCTAGGAAGCTGGTAATGCGGCACACTAGGCTGCGAAAGTGTAATCCTTAAAGGCAGGGTAAGAAGGAATCTTCCTGCCATCTTGGCCTAATCGTGGAAAGACTGGAACTGAAAATCCTAAGGAATCAGACCAAGTCTCTCAGACTCAGCCCAGTCTTCTCTCTCCAGCAATAAACAGATACCTGCAGGAGTAGAGCCCACACTGGTAACCTGGGTCTCCATATGTTTTAAGTCTGGGGGTCTCCTGAGCGAGGTTTGGTTTCCGTGTACTTAATAACTGTTACTGAACTACCTTAGGTGAATTTCCTCCATCTTGCCTTCAACCCATCACAGCTTTTAGCAACTGTGTTGTCCTGTGGGAGAAGTACCACAGATTAACACGTCAGGTGGGGAGCTTGGGAGCTGGGGGGAGAGAGATGGAGGGCAAAGAACTGTGCAGGAGTTTGGAGGAGATCTGCATGTGAAGAGGGAAGGGTAACCGGTTGCAATAGGCCTGCTGTTAGGGAAGGTAATGTATGTCCTTCATGTTCTGCCTTGTGATTTGGCAGACTTGACGCTGTTTGATGAGAAGGGGAATAAGACCAGTACTCCAGACAAAGAGCGCCAAATTGAAGCCCTCCAGCTGCTGTTTTTGATCCTTCCCGCACCCAACCGCAGTCTGCTCAAACTGCTGCTGGACTTGCTCTACCAGACCGCCAAGAAGCAGGACAAGAACAAGATGTCTGCCCACAATCTTGCCCTCATGTTTGCACCCCACATCCTATGGCCCAGAAATGTGAGCAATGCCTCAGTATCTGCAGGTGGGATATTGCAAGGTAGAAAGCAGAGGCTTGGCAGGCCTACAGGGGAAGAACCAAGATGGGAAGATTAAGTATTGATACAGTGATGTGAGGGTTGGAGGCTGGGATGGTGAGGTGGAGCTTCCTGGCAGGACTCAGTCCTAGTGTTCAGTCCAGATCTGCCATAGGTCTCATTTGCAACCGATGCTTCATCTTTTTCAGTAAAATTGAAAGCACAGCACAGTCCTGCTTCTTCTAAGAATGACAACTCCAGCCAAACCTTGCAGATCTCTCTGCAAGGTTTCTTGTGCTGCTGGTGAACTGTTTGGCCCCAGAGTTGTCTAGTTCTCCTGTTCTCAGAGCAGCTTTGGCTCTGTGAGCTCTGTTTGTTGGTGTGCTGTGAGCCCTGCCTGCCTATCTCCTCAGAACAGGTCTCCTGCTGAGGCACTTGTCTCTATGTCCCAGAGACAGCAAGGGCAGCAGAGACCCTTCCTCCTCCCCTTCTAACTACTGCACCTTTGGCTGTGTCCCCTTGCCAGGTGACAGCAAATGACCTTCAGGAGAATATCACGAAGCTAAACAATGGAGTGACCTTCATGATCAAACACTCTCAGAAACTCTTCAAGGTAAGTGTGCTTTGGGGTCTTGCTCTCCCTGGCCCTTCATCAGGAAACTGAATGCCCCTTGTCCAGACAGATCCCAGGTGTCAAGTGTATGTTCTGGGTGCTCTCTTCTGCGGTAGAAGGAGGATTTCTACAAGAAACTGTTCCTTTAGTGACTAGGGAGGAGATCTTTGCTGGGCAGGCAGCCCAGGAGGAGGAAAACAGCCCTGGAGGTAGGTGTCTTTGTGCCTGGGCAGGTCAGAAGCACGGTGCAGCGTAACACCACCCTCTGCTGGACACCCAGCACCCACTGCCCGGCTGGGAAACCTGGTTCCTAGGGGCAGGTAGCGACCGGGCTCCCCTCGGGTTCTGGCAGGATAAGGAAACTGAAGGGGCTTGTCCTGGATGAGTGCTGTCAAGAGCTGAATGCCTAATATGGCGGGTCATTTTGTTGTGAACTTCTCTGCAAGTGGTAGTCAACCCCCTGCCATTACAGGCACAGCCTGCAGTCTTGGGCCTCTGTCTAGCTCAGAGCAGGGTGCTGTGGTAGGACAGTCAGGAGTGTGGGGCTCTCTGCAGGTTCCTCCAAGGAAGTGTTTCTGCAACAGGCAGTCTCTTGACTTCTCAGGACCTTCCTGGTCGCTGTAGGCATCTGCTCTCTACAGAGTCCTCCCATAGAAAGTTCCCCTTCTGCCCTCTTTGTCAGGCCCCTGTTTGGCCAGCTTAGAGCTGTGAGAATTGCTTGGAAAAAGCTTCTGTGGAACCCTGCTCTTACTCTGTGTTCCACTTGTGCTGGTGGACTGCATCAAAGGGAAACTGTGAACAGGGACTGCACTGGGGACATGAAATCCCATTGCTTTGTCTCCCCTAAACAGCTGAGTCTTGATGGAAGTGGCTTGCATGGTATGGTTGAAGAGCAGCTCTTGTTGGAGCTGCTCTTGCCCCAGGGCCAAACATACTAAACATATGTTTGGCCTTTTCTCTGCTCATCATCGCAGGCCCCAGCGTACATCCGGGAGTGTGCCAGGCTGCACTATCTGGGATCCAGAGCCCACACATCAAAGGTAAGGCCAGCAAATGCGGTGCCTGCCCTCCGTGAAAGGGCGGAGGCTGTGATACTGTGAAGGGATCCTTGTGAGTGAAAGAAGCTGAAAACAAACCAAGTTATGAAAGAGGATCTGTCAGAAAGCAGGAGTGATGGAACCATATGGTGCGGTAGTGCAGGTGGCTGCATTAGGGAAATTGGGCAGAGTTGAAGCATCTGTTAATCACAAGCACAGGGAAAGCTACCAGCCCCTGTTTAGCAGCAAACCTGCTCCCTGTGCCCAGTACATGCAGCACCTGCTCCTTCATGGGGTTGTGCCTTCCAAACAGACAGATGCGCCTGCTGCTGTGGCCAGGCTGCTTGGAAGAGAGGCTGGGATAAAGGCTACTTGCTGCCACTGGCACAAGATTTGTCTGTGTATTGCCAGCAAACGCTTCCCTGCCTCATATAGCTGCAGAAGAGGGAAGATGCATTGCAAGGAGCTGCACTGACCCTTCTCAAGCCTGGAAGGGCTTCTGCAGCTGGCATCCGGGAGGGGAGGGAAGAAGCAATGGGGTCACCTTTGTATTGCTGTCACCTCTTCCTGGCACAGGGCCTGCTGGTGCAGTGCTGCTGCAGAGGGGTAGGGAAAACACAGCCCTGTGCATTCCTGGGGTTGAGGCAGCTCATGAGACTCTTCCCAGCCTGGCTCAGATGGGTGGCTCATTTGGATTAAAGCATGGCAAGCAACTGCTGTCTCCACTTTCCCAGGACGACCTGGATTTGCTGACGTCTCCTGGCTCCAACGAGCTGCAGCCCCTCAAGTCTCAGAAGCGAAGCCGGCTGGACACTTGCCATCAGGAGGAGACCCAGCAGCGCACGGAGGAGGCACTGAAGGAGCTCTTCCGCCATGTCCACAATATGCCTGACTCTGCAAAGAAGAAGAAGCTTATCCGGCAGGTAGTGTGGGGAGGAAAGGTGTCTTTGGGGTGTGCTTGTCAGCACAATCCTGTGCACAGGGCTAAAGGCAGGGCCTGCTTGAGAGCTGCTCCTAGTCCTGGGCAGGCTGGAGAGAGTGGGCTTTGGGCTGTGGTAAGGGGCAGAGCTGTAAGAAGGCAGGGGAGGAGGAGGCCTATTCTGGATGTGCTGCACCAAGCTGTGCTTTGAGCTCTCTTTTCCAAGCCAGGGACTTGCCAGCCAGCAGTTCCCCAGTCCTGATTGTGGCCTTGTTGAGCTTCCTCCCTTAGAACAGGAAAAGTCCTGTCCTCTCTTGCCTGCGGGGAGTGGACAAACTGGTCTCCTCTGTCCAGTGAGCGTTCCCAGCCAACCTGCTGCTCCAGAAAGACTGGGTGGCACGGTCAGCACCAGTCCTGGCTGCCAGCCTCCAGCTGCTGCCCAAACCCCTTTCTGCTCCAACAGCTGCTGCTTTTGGCTAACCTGGTAGCCAGCACAAAGCAGCCTCACACCCAAGCTCCCTGTAAATCCTGGGTGGGAGATGTGGCCTTCCTCTGCTTTCTTATCCCTGCAGCTCTGAGCTGCTTTTCCATTTTGGGGTGCAAAAGAGCCAAACTGAGGCCTAGGCAGAGGGCAGCAGGTAGATCAGCACACAGCAGCAAGGGACTGGTTTAACTGTAACAGTAACTGTGCTAACATACTGCCCTCATGTTTCATTCTAGTTTAATAAGCATCCTACAGCTCTCACTCCTGGCTCTGATGTACCCACATCCCCAGCACCGCGACGCACCCGCTCGCGCTCCTTCAGCGGCCTCATTAAGGTAAAGGCAGCCTCTGACCCATGCTCTCTGCTGTGAGTTTCTGATGTTGCTCTCTGCTTCTGCCTTGCCCTGGCTTGAATGAGGCCCTCGAAGGTAGGGACTGTTCAAAGCATTGGCTGCCAAAGAACACAGATCCACTGGGGACAGAAAAGGCAGCACACTGAGAATAAGCCTTGTTAGTATAAAGTGTAATTATCTATGAAGCATGTGGTTGTAGGATCTATGCATCTTTCTGAAGGATCAGTTGCTTCCCGAGATGAGATGAGGACTGACAGGGAGCTGGTCATGTAGTCTAGCCTGTTAGCACGCTATAGGCTGCCCCACAGCAGCATGTACCTGCTTCTGACAGGCTGGGCTCCTTGCCAGGCCTCAGGTCAGCTCCCAAACCCTTTACAATCAGGCAGGCTCAGCCTAGTGGCATGGTATTTCAGGTGGTTCTGCTTTGCAGTCTTTGTCCCAGCTTGGCTTCCTTTTTTCTTTCCCAGCATCCAGCTGCTTACCAGCAATGTATCCTGCTCCTTCCCTTTCTTTTTCACTTTGCACTCTAAGCACTAGCCAACAGCCCTCTCTTCTTACGGCAGCGGAAGGTTTTGGGAACCCCGGTTATCCTGGAGAGGAAGAGCAGGGATGCCACACCGGAGCCCGAGCGAGTCAGCAAAGAGAATGTCCACCTGGTAAGGGCTGCTCCCAGCACTGCTGAAGCTACTGGTGGGGGAGCACATGGAGGGGAGTTTCAGTGCAACTTGGGAACTCATTTGAGTGATCCTTGGGGACTGCTTGCTGTCCTCTGCCCAAGACAAGGTTTCGAAGTTTCTTCTGTATGATCAGATAAGGGCTTAGGAAGCTGCTTTGGGGAGAGCAGAGCAGATGGCGAGGGCAGCATCGGGACAGGGGTGGCAGCACTGGGCCTCCACTCCAGTCTTGTCCCTCTGACTTACCTGTGTCTGTGCTCTGGGCATTGGCTTATGCCCCCTTTCCCCTCTCCCATCCTCCTCCATAAGTTGTATGCAGCCTGCTGCCTGTGAGTAGTAGGGCTGTCCCATGGCCCAGACAAACCAAGAGTGGATTTGGGTGGTAGCTGCTCTCTGGTGGGAAGAGAGAGATGATCAGCCTTCCCTCACCACAGGGAAGGCTGTGGATGCCACTTCATTCCCCAGCTCTTTACTCTTATTCCCCTCTCTTGTCCAGTTACAGAAATGTGGATCTCCAGCTCACATGTCCCAAGCGAAGCTGAAATCTTCGGAGGGCCGGAAAGAGGTGAGACACACACACACACACTTCCTGAGGGGATCCTCGCCTGCTGGGCTCCGAGACCTGCTGAGGTGATGGCATGCACACAAGGCTCTGTCTTGGGCTCTGTGACAGATGTGGTCCCCTGCCTTGTAGCAGTCTGCTCCATGCCAAGCTGCGGGTAGTTGACATGCTGGAAGCCTGGGCTTGAAGGGTTTCACCCGAGCAGGTGTGTACAGCTGTTCTACCTGTGAGTTGGCAGACCGGCTGTCACAGGAAGCAGAGGGAAGCTGGCATCATGGGGTAGTGCTAACAGCCTGTCAAGGTGGCAGTGGGACGGGAGGTTGGTACGGCCCAAGACCGACTGCTGTGTTTGTCGCCGTCTGCTCACTGCCTCTTGTCTAGTGCTCTGCTTTGGTAAAAGGTGTGGGAGGCAGACTCCAGTGGGGAGTCCTTGCAGGGGGAGGACAGCACATCAACCTTTTCTTGCATGGCATTCTGTGTCTAAAGCAGTCAATTGCTCTAATTCTCTGCTCCAGGAATCCTGTAGACGCATGCGAGCCCACCTGCTTTCCAAGGATTCGTCATCCCTCTGAATCGCCTCGCATCAACGCATGGGTGGGGAATGCCCAGCCTCGCAAGCTGTGAATAATGTGCTGCACTGAGAGGGGAGTGCTGCAGGCTCACGGCAACCCTCACCAACGTGGCAGCGCTCTTGAAACTGGACCTTTGCAAAGACTGCAGGGACTTGTTTCTTTCTGTATATAAATTATATTTCATTCTACTATGGGGCAAACCACTATGTAACCAAAACTTGTGCAGCATGTCTGACCTGCTGGCTCTGGGAAGAGCTGGAGTGCTTGCTTACAAGGAGAGCCCTATGCATTGCGGGGCCATTTGCACTCCCAGCTTTCTCTGCAATGTTGCTAGGCTGTATTTTTCTGCTTTTCTGCTTTGAGTTTTTAACATATTGGCTTGTGTTTGCTCTCCCTCCTCTGTTAGCAGTGAGAATGATGGACTCCAACCTTCACCCGCATCCTGACAGCTAACCTTACTTCCAGGCCTCCTCTGGAGCCATGCCCTCCTCTGCTTCCTCTGGGCTCCATTTTGCCCTGCTGTCCCCGAAGGGCTGGAGTGCACAAACGGTACAGAGCACAGGATGGGCTTGGGAGAAGAGGAGAGGCTCTGGGTGCCATCGTTTCAAGTGGGGGCAGAGGAAAGCAGCTTCCCCAATAAATTCATCCCTCTCTTTCAGCTTGAGCTGGAGGCAGCCCTTGCTCACTGCCTTTGTGTTTCCGTGGCACAGCGTGGCTGCTGGGCTCTGCCTGGTGAGCAAGGAGTGCCTCTGCTTTGTATTCTCCCAGGGAGGCCAAGCTGAGCGGGGCAGGAGGCTGGCAAAGGCTGGCTGGGGCAGGACAGCCCAGTCTTTGGAAGCTGGGGCGTCTGGGGCAGGCAGAGCCTGGCGGCTGTGTGTGCAGCATAGGAACAGCATCAGCAGCATGAGAGGTGAGGGAGGGCTCCGGCCATTTGTGATCTGCTGCAAATGGTGCCAAAGGCTTTGGCTCAAGATATCTGGATGGCTGGTCAGGCAACTGGCTGATTAGTCATTAAACTGGGGGAAAGGGCTGGAGCTGGGTTCAGTTCTTTGGCCTGAGCTGCAGAAATTAGATGAAACCATCTAGATAAGGGATAAACCCCCATCACAGCTGGCCAGTGTCAGCTGCCTTGTTAAGCTAAAGTGCTCCAATAAGCCAATCTTGCCAAGTACCTGTCTGCAAGCGCCCTGGGGTGGGAAACACACAGGGTCACTACTGTGAAATAAAGATTTAATCAGCTGGGGAACCATCTAAACACTTCTCAGCCCTTTTCGGTGAAGAAAATAATCTCTGGAATCCAATTATAATTGTCTTCTAATCTTTAAGAACCAGCAGCTGGCAGGAGTTAGAGCTCTGTCCTTGACAGCTTTCCGAGAAAACTCGTGGCAGGAGGTGTGAATATCGGGATGTGAGCAGGGAGTTCAGTCCGACTGGCTAGAGCTGTCAAAACAGGGCATCGGAGCCCTGTGCAGCTTAGCTGGAATTTGTCACTTTTTTTTACTGTGATTTTTTTTTTTTGATACACAAAGCTATGTGCCTCATGCTGCTCTGTCTAAAGGGATGTTCCTGGTACTTTATTGGGGGCGCCTGTCCCCAGTCTGACCCCAAATTGGAGGAGCTGCCTTGAAATTGTAGGGGGTGGTGGAACTGTAGATGTGTGAGTTGGGAGTTGCTGGTGTTAGGAGCCTCTGTCGCAGCAAAGAAAGAGCTCTGGTTCTTCAGGGACCGGGCAGGCGAGGATGCTGTGAGGAAGGGCAGAGGCTGTTTGCTGTAGTAGTAGTATGTGCTTTTTGGATGTGTCTATAATCATTCCCTCCGGAGGCTGAAGCTGTCTATGTGCTCTTCTCCGAAGGGCACGGTGTGTTTTGCTGACTGCACTTCTACCCTGCCCCTGCAGTCTGCTGTTAGCGGAGACCTGGGGATCTCGGCTTTGCCTCTGAACAGAGATGAGGCAGAGCCGAAGGTCGAGCGGCAGCGCACAGAGAGCTGGGTCTGGTCCTGCTACCTCTGCTCTTACTTGCATTGGGGGCGGTTGCTGGGTGAAGCATTTGTTCATCCCTTCCCTCCTGTCCCCATTGCCCCTAGCTTACTTGGGCATATATCTCTGTATGGGTGTCTGCCTGGCAAGGCAATCTTGTTCCCAAGACTAAATACGCTGCTCCTGTATAGATGAGAGGAATCTAACTCTTCTCTCCACTGTCCCCCCCTTACTGATGGCTCTAGCTCAGGCACTCCATCTGGCTTCTGGCACAGCTGAGATTTGCTTAGCTCTAAGAAAAATTATCTATGGGGCAACAGCCTGGCGTTCTGCATGTCTCGGATGCCTTCCCTGCCAAAGGGGCAGGTGCAGTCTCCAGACAGGGCAGTCCCAGGAGGGGTTCGGTGCCCATGGGGGTGTCCTCCCTATGCTGAGAATGGTCGTGGCTAACGGATTCTGCCTCTAGGACCCTTGGCTGTTGCAGTCCCAATGTGTTCACACTGTCTCACAGGCGAGGGGGAGTGTTAGTCATGCTTGGATGTGTCTCATTTGTCTGCCCTGTGCAATGACTCACAAGGATGCTTCCCCCCAGAGCAGCCACTAACTGTTCCCAGAGTCTATCGTTTCCAAAGTATTTTTAATCTTTGTCCTTATTTATATATGCTGTGTACGTACTGTTTCAGACTGTTGCCTTTCTGTGTGTTCATGTGAAAACCCCATATTAAATGCTTTTATTTTTAGTGGTTTTGCTCAGTGGCTTAAGCAGTTTCATTGGGACAGCGAGGACTTGGTGGTGCATCCACCTTCAAAAGGAAGGAAACGTGTGCTCAGAACCTCAGCGGTCCTACCCTTAAGTGCGGGGGTGCTTGGTGAGGCGCTGCCCGCCTGCAGGGACGGCACTGGCCTCCCACAGCACTAGGGCTTGTTCCCTCTCTGGGATCCTAGTGTGATGCAGGGTGCCCAGACGGGCTGTCTTTCCCTCAGAGGTATGAAGTTGGACCTCTTCTTTTCCTGTCTTCCCCCGCTGTCATCCAGGGTGATGGGAAATCAGGTTTACAAAGAACACTTTATATAAATAATGGATCAAATGAATACATTTTCCTCTATAGAACCATTCTTCTCTTGCCACTCTTGGCTGCCGAGGAGGATGGTTTCTGCTTGCATTTTCTTTTCTTCCTTCTTAATAATGGCGTCTCAGATTTTATGCAGATTATTTCTCTGTGAAGTTCTTCCACGTTTGAAATGCCCTGGGCTTGCCTGCCGTGGCTCAGACACTCATTAACATCCTTGCCATGCAATTGAAAAACAAGCAGGAGAAGCAAGCGGCACGGTACGTTTGAAACCAGCGCTGCCTTCCTGCAGGGTGAGCTTCAAGCGGGCCCCGTTGTCCTCCAGGGCTGCAGTCGGGTGTCATGGGACTGGTGTGCCCCATCTCCCCAGAGCTCGGGGAGCGGGAGGGGACGAGCCTCTCTCCACTTGAAAGTGGGTATGGGAGTCCAGAGAGACATTTCTCTTCTTGAAAATGCTGAACAAAGGAATGCAAAAACTCACAATAGCTATTTTGAATACTGCAAACCCAAATATTGCCTCCCCGATAAGCTGTGATTCAAAGTGACAGCTTTATATAGCTTACATAATTTAAAAAATTAATAGTTTTTAGCCCCTGAACAACCCAAGCATTTACGCTTGGCTGCAAGTGAAAGGGCAGCAGTCATTGGGACCAAACACTGGGTGAAGGTACATATTTAGAGGGGGATCGCTCAGCTTTCGGTGTGTTTGCTTTGGCCTGTTGGTATTCCTGCACAGCAGTGGCATTACAAAGCAGCGCTCATCCTTCATTTCATTAAACAGTTTTTATCTCAAATTGTGCAGCACAGACTTGCAAATAAGTTCTGCAGAGTGTCACTGCTATCTAAATCAATTTTTGCAAGTTGTCTTGTTTTTTTTTTTTAAACTCTTCTGCCCTGGTTTGGAGTTGAAATAAGATATTTTTTCTCTCTTAAATTATCATGTGTGGCTGGGAGCTGTCATGCTGCTGCTGCATCTCACTGCCTAGGGCAACAGTGTAGACAAAAAACATGAGTACTGCTAGCGATGGATGTTGTCACCAGCCAGACCAGTTATCATGCTTTACAATCTCATTGGCTTGGATTAACTAATATTTTTTCATGGAGTGAATAAATTACCATGTTTAGTTCTGTTTGCTCATCCCCCCAGCGAGGGTTTCGTGCTGAAGCTCATAAATTGTGCAGGCACATAGATGCCAAGATCTCTGTGCTGGGTCCCACACTGACCTTCCACTTGTGCTGTGGACCAGGGTAGGATCTCTGCTGGCACCAGCTCTCCGGCCTCATCCTGCTCCAGACCAGCTTTGCTCCTGAGAAGTGCCCACACGTGAGGAATGCGATGGGGTTGTTTCTAGGCTCCTGTGTCTTGATGCAAGGAGAAGCTGTCCCCAGCTGTACATCACGGGGTGAGGTTCAGACACTTCCCAGCACCAGTCTTTGAGATGCTGATTTCGTTCTGGACGGGGGGGAGCAGAGCTTTCCTTTCCCTGCTGAGTCCCAGCTGGAGTGGGCGTTACTGCACTCCCCTCCCCAGTCCCACCTCTCCCGGATTAAACCAGGCTCCTCTCCCAGGCTAAACCAGCCTCCCCTGCTTTGCTGCTGGGAAGGATTGACAAATCCACCACCCAGCCCTCCCGTGGGGTGCCTTACGTGATTTTAAGCCCGGCTCCTTTTGCACCGGAGAAGAGGACTGGGTCCCACTTCATCCTCTCCGCTACTGACTGAAGCTCCTGTGCTGCTGGGGCTGAGAATTGGGATGAATGGAGGTGCAAACCCGCCATGGCCACCGTGGCTGTGTGTAACTGGGTGCATGCACAGGTCTAGGATGTGGGGGTGTCTGCATTGGCCTGGGGTTATTTTAGGGTTTGTTTCCTCCAACTTTTTTGCTTGCAAAGCCTGAGCCTTGCTCCCCTGGGGCGGGAGGATGGCCTGCCTGTCCTCCTGCCCTGGGAGCAGGATCTCAGCAACCTCTTGCACAAAAGCCTCTGGTTCCATTGTGCCTTGCCAAGGCCGTTCTGCAGCAGCAGCGCAAGAGGGGGCTGGCAGCACACACTCCAGGACGGGACCCCCTGCCTGCCCCACAGTGCTGGGGGGGCCTGAGGGCCAGATGTGCTGGGGGGCAGGCTTGGAGATGCCTGGTTCTTCCTCCCTGGCTGCATCTGGGGGATGGAGGGGGTAGGAAGCTGGGCTTATATATAAGGCGAACAAGAACATAAAGAGCACAGAGAAGGCTGTTGGAAAAAGCTGGGGAAGGATGCCCTCTTACAAAGGACAAAAATCAGCTCTGCAGGTAGCCCCTAGCGTGGTGCTCCAGTGCGAGTCCCTGCCCGCATCTGGGGCTGAGCAGAGCTGTCACAAGGCAAGTTAAACCATTTCCCTCTCCTTTTCAAGTTAGTTTTGGCTACTGGCATCCTCTTGCCATCCTTGAGAGCCAGACCTTGGTAGCCAGTCACTCGGGCTGATGCCTCTGGGGCTGTTGCTCCTTCCTGCAGCACCTGCATCCTGAAAGTGCCTCCTCTACGGTGTGGGAATTTGGGCGATGGAGGCAAAGTGGGGCTGGCACCAGCTTCCCCCGTCCCACGTTGTGCAGGATCTGACTTCCTTCCAGCCTCCAGTAGCTTGTAACCCTGTAAGGGCTGGGGGAGGAGGAGCGAGGATGTGGAGACACACACTCACAACTGTGGGACGGGCAAGGCACAGAAAAGCCGCCCGCGACTGCGGAAGCACAATGAGCCCAAGCAGACACGCAGCTCGTTGATTACATCCCAGCGTGGGACCGGCCGCCAGCTAGCCATAAATATGGAGCAGAGGCAAGCTCGTCTGCACCCAGATCATCTTCATTAATAAAATCAGGACAGAGCCCCTGCCTCCCTCATCCATCAGGCTGAGACACTCCTTATTTCTCAGGTTAGATGGTTTCCCCGATCAGGGATGTCAGTGCAACGAGGATTGCAATAAGGCAGAAGGGGTTGGTGGGAACAAGCCCTGATCCTCCAAAAACAAAGCCCGGTGTCTCTGCTCACCCCACGGCCAAGGTCATCAGCTGAATCCTGGAAACCCACCTGCTCCTACTGGGAGGCAGGGTTTTATGGCAGAGGAGCTGCAGTTTATGGCACCATGGAGAAATATGTTGATTGCGCTTGGCAACAGCAAATGGAAAGTTAGTCTATTAAACAGTAAATTATCCCTCCAATGCATCTTCATTGAGGAGGGTTAATGAGTGGCTCCAGGCAGAGCGAGCAGGGAAAAAGCGTGTGTGTACGTGCAGCATGGATGGGGAACAATTGCTACATCTGGGGACCCCCAAGTCCCCGATCCCACGCTGCACCAACAATAGCGTTTCCATGTGCGAGGCGCTTCACAAACACCTCCTCGCGTGTGGTTTATTCAAACCAGCTTGCGCTGCGCAGAGACACACCAACCGCCACAGCCGCAGAGCTCCCAGGCGGCTGCTGTGTCCAGCTGCGCTGGGAACAGCATCTCCCCATCTGCGTCTGGGCTGCTCGGCGCAAATGTTTTCCTTGTGGACTAGAGCTGGTTTTGGGAACCCAGGGTGCAGAGCTTGGGCCCTCTGCTCAGCCGCGCCACGAAGCAGGGATGCAGTGCCTTGCAGACTGTCCCCCTCCTGCTGTTCTGCAATTGCTCAGGGCAGCAGGACAGGCTGCGCTCCCCCCGCTCAGACAGTCAGTCCTTGTTGTGTGAGGCTGGGGCCAAATCCACCTGCGGCCTCGGCATCTCCCACATCATCCTGGAGGACCTGATGGATGCTGTTCCCTTCACTCAGTCCCAGTGGTGAGGTCCCCAGGCAGCGGAGCTGCCCCCCTCTCCTGCAGTCAGTGGGGCTATGTTCACAGAGCGATGCTGGCCGTGTTTGCAGGGTGATGCTGGCACAGGATGATGCTGGCCATGTTCACAGGGTGATGCTGGCGGTGTTCACAGGGCAGCACTGCCAACGTTTGCAGGGCGATGCTGGCAGTGTTCAGAGGGTGATGCTGGCAGCATTTGCAGGGTGATGCTGGCAGCATTTGCAGGGCGATGTTGGCGGTGTCTAGAGGGTGATGCTGGCCATGTTCGCAGGGCAACGCTGGCAGTGTTTGCAGGGCAATGCTGGCAGTTTGCAGGGCGATGCTGGCCACATTCACAGTGCGATGCTGGCCATGTTTGCAGGGCAATGCTTTTGCTGTTTGCCAGCGAGTAGGGCTTGTCCCTGGAGAGATGCCAGAAAGAGCGCATCCCGGCCCTGCCTGCCTCTGCTGCTAACCAGCCGAGATTTACTGTGATCCCAGCCGCCTCCGGCCGCCCGCACCACTCCATAATAGACTCATCAAGGGCATTGTCGCGCTGCACAAGCCCAACAGGTGCCCTAACAGGGCCGACACGCCGGCCCGCTCCCACACAATGCCTCACTCTCTGAAGCCGAGCGTGTCCAGCGGGACAAAGGCAGCCTGGCCTCCCAGCACGAGCCGAGCCGGCCAGGCGTGACAGATGTGGCTCCGGCCGGTGGAGGGGCAGCCTGGCAGCCCGCTCTGCGCAGGGTCCCTGGGGGATGCCGGGCAGCTGGAGGTCATGGCTGCTCTGCTCCCAGCATGTCTCCAGCTGGGTCTTGCGGCCGCCACTCCCAAACCAGGTGTGTTTTAGCGGTATTGCTGGTGGGAGGAAGGGTTCAAAGCACAGCCTTGGTGCAAGGGGAGCCGGATCCTGCCATTGGCAATGCTCCTCGGCAGGGGAGTTGGAGCAGGCACTGTGCATTGCATGCTGTTGCCTGTGTTATAAATGCTTCTGCTCTGCATCGGTGCTTGGTCCAACCCTGAGAAGGGCTGAGCACTGCTGTGTGCTGGCGACAGCTGTGGCACAGCTTCGAAGTGCAGCATAAATGCCGTAGAAAGCATGGGCTGGGGCATGCCACCTCCTCCCCTGCGTGCCGAGGCGTGGGGTGCAGCGGTGCAGCATGGCTGCCTCGAAGCCCAGGCATGCTGGAAGGTGCTAATGGCAGCCGGTGGCTCCAGCAGGGACCCAGAGCCAGCCTAGACTGTGGGAGAGCTAATGGCGGCAGGCTGCGGCCCGTCCCGGGGTGGGTGGAAGTGCCCGGATGCTGCCCTGGGGGGCTTGGCTTAAAACTGGCAGCAATTTTTGTTTGAAGCTTTGTAGCTGCTTCGCATCTCTTTGCACGACAGGTCTGGCACGTACCCTGGAATCCTTCCCCGGATCTTCCCCTGAAAACTCCTCTCCTGCAAAAAAAGCTTCTGCTTCATTTTAACCAAACCCAGAGCCCATCAGACGATCCAGATGGTCTCTCTCTCTATCAAGCAGTTTGGCCCAAATCCCGGTGGCAGACGGCAGGACCAGGCCTCCCCCGATAAAGAAAAGTTTGGGTTTTATTTTTCTGCCTCATCCATATTCAGAGGCACCCTGGGCCTTTCCCAGGCAGCTGTTGCTCTCCAAGGCCCATGCCACCCCCCACAGGGCGCCTGGGTGATTTGGGATCGCCCAAATGTGCCAGGGGCTGAGGTGTGGGAGGGAGGTTTCGGCACACAGCCTGTCCCCCCACCCTGCCCTCCTGCCTCGCTGGGCTCACTCAGCCCTCGCTGTGTTGGCAGCCCTGGAAGGGAGTTGCTTTTGCAACCAGAGCAGCTGCAGAGGGGTTGGCCGCGGCCGGCAGCCCAGCTCAGTGGGATGCTCCGTGGTGCTGGGGCAGGGGGCACTGACTGTGTGGCAGGCGGTGGCAATAAGCTCCCACAGGAGAGCAGGAGTTGAGGTATCCACAGGATAAAATGTGGGTGTTGGCCTGAAATGGAGTTTTCAGCGTCCCAGCCCTGTACTCCCACTGGAACTGGGGCAGGCGATGGTGGCCTCCAGGCAGGCCCCCGCCGGCTACTCTCTCTGCAGAGACCACGGCCCGGCTGTAAGGCGACCTGTGTTGCTGCAGCTGGACACAGAGACGGAGGGAGCCTATTTATTCTGCAGGTCACGAGGATTTGCCTGGGGCAAGTGCCTGCAAAAGGGAAGAAACAAGATCCCTCGTCCCACTCCTGCCTTCCTGCCAGTGTCAGAGGTAAAGGGCAGGTTAGGAAGACCTGGCTCTGCTCTGCCGGCCGAGGAGCGAGGGGGAGTTCGGGAGGGAGGGAAGGGCATCACCGGCATCACACTGGTAGTGGCCAGCTTTGGGGAACGCCGAGCCGCTAGGAAAGAACCTTCACCCCCTGAAATTCAGCTGAGGTGTTCAGCACAGGGCCCCTTGGGATGCTCTGTGGTGCCACTGCCACCAGCGTCTCCCTGAGAGCCCCAGGGCAGTCTGCGGGGCCACCTCTGCTGAAGCCGTGCCAGCAAGGGGTAGGCTCCCAGAGTCCTGGGAAGCAGCTCATCTTCCTTGCTGTCAGGGCTGCTGGGTAGCAACGAGGAACAAACCCCTTTCATCCATGTCAGGCACAGCTTCCTCCCGGGATTGGGGCCAGAGGAAGGAGATGTCATGAAAATGCAGACAGATGATGGGAGCCTGCATTCGGGATGGGAAAGGGCTGCTGATCTGGGCCAAGCTGGTGCAACCCTGTGTGTGTGTGAGGTGGCCCTTGCTGGAGTGAGACCCCATGCAGACACCTCCCTCTCGCTCTGATTAAGGAGCTTGTGGAGCTCCATACGCAGAGGGCATTGATTTAAGAGACACTCCCGCCCCTGGGACTTGCCACTGTCCCTGGAAATATCCTGCTGGCTGGGGAAATGAGTGCACGGTGGGGTGTCTGTGCTCACACACCTCTCCTCCCGCTGCCGGAGCAATGCAACAGGCTCCCACCTCCCCTCCTTTCATGGGTTTCCTCTCCGAGGAGGACATTTGCAGTGGTTGCTGCCAGCAGCCAGGGCTCTGTTGGGCATCTCAAAATGCCTGTTGTTTTTCTTTCTCAGCTCTTGGAGCCATGGGGTTACAAGTGTTTCAGGTATCATTAATAAAACAGGTGACCAGCCCTCCTGGTTACACCCTCCTGCTTTGCATTTGCAGACCTCAGGGAAGAAGATGGAAGGTAATAAAATGAATGCAATGCTCACATTTCTGAGATGTCAATGGTTTGGGACCAAGCTCACAGGATTTCTTGGCTTCCCTTTTTTTTGCATTGAACTGGGTATATTTTGCCTCTTTCTTCCTGGTGGATTGGCCACAAAGATATTTTGGTTACTTTATTTCTTAAGACGTTCCCCTGGAGTGGGAAAGGACATAGCTAATGGCACAGCCAGGACTTGATTTGCTGCCTGCGTGTGGGGCAATGAGCAAAGGGGAGACGCATGCCCAAGTCCCCCCCTGCGTGCTGGGGTGCTTGGCCGCAGGGTTCCCATGAGCAGAGCGGGTACCACCCTGGCTGACGAGCACCAGCCCGCCGTGCGGTCCCCGTGGGCCACCGGGGCCTTGTGCCTCGCCCGGGGTC
>NW_008824722.1:1462103-1463055 GCF_000699105.1 Pygoscelis adeliae | reverse complement strand
AGGGGGTTGTCTGTGCAGGAGCCTCTTGGGTGGGTGCATGTGCATCATCCCCTCCATGAGGGGGATGCACGGTGGGGAACGGTGTGTGTGTGCAAGAGCCCGCTGGGGCAGGGTGTGTGTGCAACCGTTCGTCTGTGGGAGGGGTGTGCAAGGGGTCCTGCATGTCCAAGAGCCCGTGTGTGTGCAAGCACGCGGAGCCGGGTTGGGATTAGAACCGTGCCTGAGGGGGTGGGTTGCTCCAGGGGGGCATTTGCACTGGGGCAGCCCAGAATGGGCTGCATGTGTGGGGCTGCGTGCCCCATGGCACCCACAGACAGGTGTGTGGCTGCTCCTGCTATGACTTGTCATGGGGCACCCACACAGCCAGAGGGGTTGCGTGCAGGTCCCCGCCGCCCCGAGCCCCTACCCATGCTGGGCACCTCTTTGTCCCCAGGGAGCCCTCCTCGGGGCGTTGTGCTGGGGATCAGGCCCGTTCCCCTGCTGCTCCTGCTATGACTTGTCATGGGGCACCCACACAGCCAGAGGGGTTGCGTGCAGGTCCCCGCCGCCCCGAGCCCCTACCCATGCTGGGCACCTCTTTGTCCCCAGGGAGCCCTCCTCGGGGCGTTGTGCTGGGGATCAGGCCCGTTCCCATCTCCCCTCCTTGGGACCCCGCTTTTCTCCTATGGCACGGTGCCCTAGCCCACCGGGCTGCGGGGGTCCTGCAGCGCCCGCTGAGCTCCCCTGAGCAGGGTGTCCCTTTGCCGCTGTGCGGCAGGTCTCTGTGCTCGGGGGCCCTGCGGCTGCAGCGGGTCCCCGCTCCGGGGAGAGGGGCATGAGATGAATGTGTCCAACCCGCTGCTGATGGCAGATTCCCAGCGTGCAGGTGTCCCCAGTCCCGGCAGGAGAGCGGGGCTGTCCCCTCTTTCTCCCCTCCACTCAGGGGGAGCGGGGGCCCCGTCCCACGGCGCGT
>NW_008824722.1:1449918-1459346 GCF_000699105.1 Pygoscelis adeliae | reverse complement strand
GGGCTGTCCCCTCTTTCTCCCCTCCACTCAGGGGCAGCGGGTGCCCCGTCCCACGGGCTGTTTCTGGGCACAGTAGTGCCCCCCCAGCTCCAGCCGTGGGGCCAGGCTGCCCCGACATCCCCCTTGCAGCGCAGGGAAGCGTCAGGCTGCCGTCTCCTCAGGGCAGGATGCGTCCCGGGACAGCCACACACACGGGGCTCCTCCTGCCCCTGTGCTGCGCTGCCTCCGGTTACTGGAGTGTGAATGTCCCCTTTGCCTGCAGCTGGGGAGAGACCCCGCAGGCAGGGACTGCAGGCAGCCTGGCAGCCGCCAAGGCTGCACCCAGTGTGCAGCACTGGGAGCTCTGCGGGACACTGCTTTAGTGGAGTTTTCCCCCGCTGTAATTACCCTCATACAAATGATTATTACCCAGCCCAGCAACCAGGCTGCTGCAAGCTGCAGTCCCATAGAGCCAGTCTGTGAGCTCCGAGACAGGATCCCCCTTTCCTCCGTGCCCAGGGCCGGGGGGAAGGTTTGCGCACAGCCGCTCCTGCCTGCGCCAGCCCTTTCCGCCCCTCGGGGAGCTCGGTGGGCTCCGCAGCATCTGCTCTCCACGCACCCGGGTGGGGGGTGCTGGGGGAATGTGGGCAGTGAGCCCCTGCCTCTGCCTACCTCGGATGAAACGATGCTGGAGTGGGCCGACGGAGGATGCCCTTGGGTGGGTGTCTCACTCCTGCCCCGCAGGGCATCTCTCCCTCTCTGGCAGCGGGTCCTGCTTGCTGTCTCCTGTTCTGCCTCCCCTGACCTGGTCCTCCGTGGCCATCACTGCTTGGTGACATTAGGTTTTCTATATATTCATGCAGCTGCCGGTGCCAGATCTGGGTTGAGCTAGACGTGCTGCTCTCTCGTGGGTGTTGTCTGCTGGATAACTACTTCCCACTGGTGTTGCACGCCCTTTGAGGGTGTCTGTTCAGAGCAGGTCTATCTCCGAGCAGTGAATCCCTGCTGTAACAGATCGTAAGTGAGTTTGAGTTCCCTGTAAAGAGGCTGCAACCTTGCAGGCTCCAACTTCTCGCCGCTTGATGGAGCGGGGTCAGCCAGCAACCGCAGGGGAGCCTGCAGCAGGGTCTGTGCTCGGGACTCGCTGTCTCCAGGGGCTGGCTTTCTTTGGGACGCCAGCAAGCCCTTACTGGTGCCCTCCACTGCCTGCTTCTTTTCCCAAGCCCTGGGATGTGCAGCGTAAGTGATGCTGACCTCGCCGTGCGTCCCACAGTGCAGGTGAGCAGTGGTGTCCCTGCTGTCGTGTCGCCTGCCTGTTGCATGCCCACAGCCTTGCAGGGCAGCCCGGCACGGTGTTTGGAGGCTCCAGGCTTTCTGCAACCTCCCAGCTGGCTGAGCCCCAGGGTGGCATGGGTCAAGCCCCTGGACAGGGCAGTGCTGCTGCTGCAGCCACGTGTGCTGGCACTGCCAAAGCCGTCACGAGGACTCAGACAGCAGTGTCCTGTGGTGAGGTCTGAGCTCCATCGCTTTTGAAACACACCCTTTTCCTTTGAAGAAGAGGGAATTATTTGCTTTGCAGAGTCACTGCAACTTTGGGGAATCACAGGCTGGGGAGAAATTGTCTCGCCTGCTGCTTGAAGGTTTCCCATGATGTCTGTCCGGTGACAGTGCCATGCTGTTGGTGCAGGGTAAGGGCTGGAGACGTGTCCAGGAAGGAGCGTGAGTGGTGGCTGCATGGGGGGACAGGGGACCCCTCTTTCCTTGCACCAGGGCACAGCTCATTGCTCCCTAAGTGCCTTCTAGTCTGCAACCCGACGTAAACACCAAGCGGTGCCTCCCCCCCCCGACCTGGATCAGGCACCGAGTGGAGAGGCTTATGCTGCAGCAAGGGGGGAAGCAGCAAAATCTCTGGGCGCTTTGCACAGCTGCCTGTGCTCCTGCCTACGCCTCTGGCAAGCACGATAGAGCAGGTCCTGGAGGCATCGTAGGCAGGACGGGGCGATAATCCTCCAGCACTACCGTGTTATCTGCTCCCAGGAGTCCCTAGGGTCTCAGCTGCTGGAGGAGAGCTGTGGGAGAAGGGCACGGTTCCCTTTCCCATTTGCTTGCTTTTCTTTCTTTCCTTGAAAGCGCCTCTGAAGAGCAGACTGCCCTGTTGGGGAGCTGGGTCACTCTCCCCGTGCCAGCAGGATCAGTGCAAATTCGTCACATGCCATCAAATGGCTGCTTCCAGCCCACCTCTTTGCTTGTGGGGGTCGAATTGAGCCTCATGGCATTGCACTTGCCCCCGTTTTTGAAGTTTTCAGCTGACAGCTGAAAATTGCCCCACTCAACCCTTTCGCCTCCTCTCTGGTGGGCTGAACACTCCCCATCTCACTGTTGGCTGTGCCATGCCCCTCTCCCCCCCACATGGGGGGCAGCAGAGCTGGGCTTGGGGGTCCCCATCACTGCATCCCCCTTGGCTCCCTCTTCTCCCTCCCAGGGTCCCTGGCCTCAGCATTGCATGGGGCTCCCATTTGCCTTGTTCCCCCAACTTGGGATTTGCCTGGGCTGAAATGGGCCCCATCCAGACTGCAGCCAGCTCTGCCGTCTCCCCTGTCTGCGTGCTCTTCTACCCACCTTGTTGGTGGAGGGGAAGGGTGCTGAGCTCCAACCCTTGGTTACAGGAGCTCGATGCCAGGGCGGCCGCACCTGAGGCATGCTCGTGCACTGCCTAACTGTCCCCTGCCGAAATTACAGCAGCGAGCTCTTGTTCAGTGCGTGTTTAATTCATGCACGCGTATCTCCCTCTAGCCGGTTAATCAAAATGTCTTGCAGCGGCAAGGCCAGTGTATCGCAGCAGCGCTCGTGTATTCGACACCAGTCGTTGCGCTGTGTCTCCTTCGGGTGCTTTAGGGAGCGTTAATTCTTAGGAAGCACCTTGGGGGGGTCAACCTCTCTCTTTCCTGGGGTGCCCGGGTAATTTTTTGTGTTGCAGCTGAGCAGGCTGGTTGCAGGGGCAGCGAGGGAGCGCGCAGGCTCTGCAGAGCTCTGGGGTGGGATGCAGGACCGATTTCCAGCCAGGGCAGTGCTTGGCTGGCCCCGCTGCCCTCGGCTTTCGGGAGAGCCAGTGCTGGGCGCTGGGAGGATGCGGGCTGGCTGGGGAAGGCAGCCTGCTCAGCCCGCTGCAGTGGCTTCCTTGGGAGCCTTCCCGGACAGAGGAAATTTGCAATTCTATTCCAATTTCTCCCTTCAGCTACGTCCAAGGCAGATGCTGTCTATATATCGCCATGGTAACGCTGCGTTCTCGCTCTCCATGGAATTGCATGCTGGAAAAATATTAGTTTAAAAAACTATGTCGTGTTTGTATTGACTGGAGCTGAGGCTGATAGCGGAGGATCTATTGTCCCCTGGTTGGGAAAAGTCACCGGTAACAGGCAATAAAGCCAGGCGGATTGGCCTCTGGTGACCACTTCTCACCCCACACAGCAATTGCTTCCCTATAAACCCTTCCCTGGCTCTGTTTTATTGCATCCTTTAAAATAGATATTTTTGCCTTAAACGTGCTGCCACTTTGCTCCTCCGGGGTGATGCATTGTGCCGCTGGCAATTCCTCGCTGCTGAGGTGGGAGCAAGGAGGGGGAATTGTTCCTGGCTTTAATTGCGGGTCTCTCGTGTGCACCTTCAAACACCGTTGCTGTTGCTGCTGCTGTGTGCTGGGCACGGCGGCAGCGGTGCTGGTGCAGGATAGCACCCCGTGCACATGCATGCACGGAAACCGTCTAGCTGGCTCATTACGGGACGTGCATTGGCTTTGAGTTTCATGCTCCCCTACTTCATTGTTTCCTGCCGAACCTCCGGCCAGCAGAAGAGCAAAGCAGCTATAAAATGCAAAGAATGCTCGAGAGACTCCCGTGGGGGAGCAGAGCCCGCAGCTCGGAGGAACAGAGGGGACTCGGGGTGCCACCGAGGCGGTGCAGGCAGGGAAAGGGTGTCCCGTCTGGGGAAAGGTGTACGAGCCCATGACTCCACGTTGAGAGGGGCTTTTCCTCCACCCTTGCTCTGGTTTGCTCCCCAGGGAGCCGGCGCAGGCGGGCGAGGCGAGCGCTGGAGCAGGACGTGTGCATGCAAGGAGGGCGAAGTGGGCAACCAAGGAGCCTGTCTTTGTCTCGCATCCGAGTCCGTCATGGTTCCCTGCCCGCTCCAGAGGTACTTAGTGCCGCGGACTCATCCCCTTTATCTTTATTGCTACTGAAATAACCTTTCATAAAACCTGAAAGGCAAAGAGATGTTTCTGTGTGTGTTTTTTCTGAAATGCAATAAAAACCAGTTGTGCGTTAGCAAATGGCCCCATCCTGGGGGATGTCAGACCCAGATCACTGCTCCCCGGCAGGCTTCCAGCATGAGTAGCTCCAAGGCCAGCTCCGGCGGCTGGCCCCTGTCCTCTGTCCCCGCTCGGGGGACAGCCAGGGATGGCTGCAGTGGTGGCAGCAGTGAGTGGAGGTTTCCCTGCTGTACTGCAATTAGCAATGTAGGCAGCGAGAGGGGATGGTTTGCAGCCTGGTCATTAGGGTCGTGGCATTGCTGGAAGCAGGAAGGGAATGAGGTGGGACGGAGGGAACCTCTTCGGGGCGTTGATGCAGGGTTGGTCCCAGGCCGTCACCTCCGGGACCGTCTCAGGCCTCCCTGCCACACACAAGCTCTGAAGCTGTGCTAAGTATCTGCTTTCCTGGCGTGCATTTTGGATGCACTTGCTGCTCAAAATAGCAGAGGCAAGTGTCCTATGGGGGAGAGAGGCTGGTAGGAGGAGGAAGATCAGAAAAAAGAGAAGATTAATTTTTCAAGCGATGCAGCCGAGGAGCAGCCCTGGGCACCAAGAGTGGGAGAGATGCAAGCTCCTGGCCCTGGATATTTCTCGGCAGGGGGAAGCCCCAGCTCCAAAATGGGATGCTCCAGGAGACCCAGCTGGTCTGGGGTTGAGCAGGCACCCATAACCAAGCAGTTCGGGTGCATTTGTCCTCCTGTCTGTGCTGTGAGCTGCTGCAGGAGGGATGAGCAAAAGGGAGTTGCTGAGGAAGATGTAGGCTGCATTGGACCTTGATCTGCTCAGTGGCAGGATGAAGCCTGAGGGCTGGGCTGCCTCCCCTGCCCCGGGAAGCAGAGGAGCCACGGGAGCAGCGATACTCCTCACCAGGCTGGTCAGCACAGCACAAAAAGCCCAATTTTGAGGGTATCCAGGTAAATCTGAGCCTCAGTTTCCCCATTTATGAAACAGAAACGACCTGCTGCCTTTTCTCTCTCGCACTGGGATCGAGCGAGGTTATTTATTTATTTTTAACCTGAAGGTGACACGCCACGATGCTGCGTGGGTGTAAAGCACTCCCTGACTGTGAGCAGCTAATGGCTGTGGCATGAAAACCCGAGAGAGAAGTTAGGAAGAACAGAAAGCCTTCCGGATCCTCACTGTTACTCGCAGGGTTGATGCTGTTTGTAACGCTTAAAAATTTATTGTGGTGCTAACCTGCTTTAGTACCTTGTAAAAGCTTACAGAGCCTCCTGTGCTCTCGGGGCCAATGCCGTGCTTGGGGTTGGGTTCCTCTTCGGCTAAGGGCAGTTATTCTGAGGTGAGCCCAAATAGCTGCTCTTGGAGCTCTCCTCTTTGGGCACATCACCCTGCAGGCATCTGGTAGGGGGGGTGCTGGCAAGGCGTTCGCCCTGGGGTGTATGCCACCCTTAAAGGGACTTTGATGAACCCCGTGGGTACCCTTGCTCTTCTTGAGGGGTCTGGTCAGGACAGGGATGGGAAGGAAAAGGAGGAGAAGGTGCTGAGCCCCTTGTGCAGCTGTGTCAGCCCAGGGCATGGGTGCCCAGTGCCTCCTCCTCGAGCAGCGGGCAGCAGCACCCCGTACCCCCCTTGCACCTTGGAGTGGACGGGGTTAGCACCCAGCCGTGCCCCCATGGGCTGCAGGGAGCTGGCGGATGCGGTGAGCATCCCTCCGTGCTGGTGCTGGAGGAGAGCAGCTCTCCCGGGACTGGGAAGGGCTCTGCCCTGCCTCTGGCTGCTTGGGCAGCTCAACGAACCTGTGCTGGGGCTTGATTACATTCAAGCAGCCAGGTGAAATCTTGAGAAGACTTGAAAGATGCAATAAAAGTATAGGATGAAAGGTTGCAGCTGCTCTGTCCCGCAGTGCTGAGCGCAGGGGTCAGTCCGGGGTCTGAGCCTCGTCTGTGTTTCCATTAGCAGTCTGCGCGATGGGACACGAGCTCCTTATGACATTTGCAGATGCCACCAGGCTGGGAGAGATGCAAGAGGGCTGGAGGGCAGGCTGAGATTTCAAAGTGGGCTTGGCGAACGGGAGGAATGGGCTGACAGAAAAGATGCTGTTGCCTGGCGACTCGAGGAAGGTGTTTGGTGGAAGGGGATCACCAACAGCACAGATGTGGGATGGGAGCACTAACTGAGTGGGTCCTGCCCCTGCAAGGCAGAGAGACCCTGAGGGAGGGCTGTGACTGTGGGGCTGGGGGCTTGTTGGAGGAATGGGGCTGGAGAGGGGACCTGCGTGGGCAAGGGAGCAGCCTGGTCTCCACACCATGGTGACTGGGGCAGGCAGGGGTGGGGTTCATCTGCAGTGAGAGGGGTTCAGGTCAGAGTTTTGGAAATGGTCCTTGAGGCAGGAGCAGTGACTTGCTGGAATAGGGCACAGGGGAATGTCAGTCCCCATCCCTGAAGGAGTCGCATACGCGTCTGTCAGGATTGATGGAAGGCTGCAGAGATACTGCTGTGGGGTGCGTGACCTTGCAGCCTTCATTTCTGTGCTTCCCTGATTATTATCTGGCACTGCCGGCTCCAGCTGGGGTCAGGGCTTTGGGATGAGGGCTACAGAGCCGCTGGGAGGGGAGCCGAGTCCCTAAGGGCCGGTGCTCTGAGCCAAGGGCAGAAATGGCAGGGCGATGAGGACCATGTATGCATCACACCAACGAAGCAACTGCCAGCCTCGCTGGGTGACGGGGCAGTGGTGGCCCTCGGAGCGGGGACCGCAGGAGCATAGCTGGCTGCAGGCATTGCTGGCATGGACCCTTCTCCACCAGCCCCTGCAGTCACCACCCGGGCGCTGTGGGTACCTACTCTGTGCTGGCGCTGACAGGGCCGGGACACATTTCTCCGCTTGCGGGTGCAAATGCAGGGTTTCATGTCGCAGACTTTCCCTCTGCCTTCTTAAAAGTGGGAGTCTGGGGAGCGTGGCAGTTAAGATTTCTGCCTCGGTGGGAAAGCAGAGCTGAGCTGAGCACAAGGACAGGAGTCACATGTGTGCCGAATAGCTGATGCTTTGCACCGGAGCACGGACAGTGGGATTGCGCTGTCTGCTCCTTCCCCTTCCTGCTCCTGATAAATCAGCGCCCAGGGAAATATCACTCACGTTGGCTGTATTTAATAAATTACCTCTCAGCATTTGCACTCTCTGAGGTTGTTACTGAGTTAGTGTAGCTCCAAACCCTGCAAAGGGAAAAGACGCATCAGACCCCCTGGGAGTGGAATAAGCCATCCAAAGCTAGAAACCAAATATAAACTCAGACTATGCAAATCCAGTCTAACAAACCCTGCTGCAACACAGACATCCCATCTGGGAGTGGGATGATCCACAAGCAACATAGCAAAGGGACTGCTTGTTTTAATGACTTTCTTCCCAGGGAGAAATGGGAGGGGGGTTCTGAAACGTGAAGGTTGCAAATAAAAATTCACTGCCTCTCCAGTGGCAGTGTGAGGTTTGGGGTGTTGGGAGGCAGAGGAGGGCAGCCTGGATGAACATGATGATGCTTCCTGGCATTAAACCGTACGGATTAATGGCAAAAGAGCACACCCCGCATCTCTGCTTTCACATCACAGCCCAGAAATGCAACCAATCTGCCAGGCAGCTCCCCAGACACATCAGTCCTTATCGAAGCTCTGCTGCACGGGGCAGGGTGTTTCGCTTCACTAGGAAAGGGCACGGAGGCAGCGGGTGAGCAGCTGAGCAGCGGGGATCCGGCTTTCTGGCCACAGCAGACTGTAATTTATCTCCATGAGGAACTGAAGGGGATTTAGAGGGGAAAAAATGGCATGAAGTTAAATAGCAGTGTTGCCTTGGCATCCTTACAAATAAGCTTTACCTGCTGTTCGTTCCCATCTTGGTTGCAAAGGCCATCATTTACCCAAACAAAGGCAAAGGGGGATGCTGAGAGCAGTTGTCAGGGAGCATGCAGGGCCAGTCCCCAAGGGAGTGGGGCTGTGAAGGGGCCCTGGGACACTGCCCTGCTTGGGGATCACCACCAGACCCGGTTCTGGAGCACCCTGAGGATGCTCAGTGAGCACGCAGGGAGCGGAGGCTGGTGTGTGCTGGGTGGGCAGCACAGTTGCTCCCCAGGGTGGCATGTCCTCAGGCACTGCCCCAGGGCAATGCATCCTGCATGTGCCTGCTTGTGCTGAAAAGTCTTTGGGTTCAGGCTGCGCTATCCCAGAAGGTGCCTGGGAGAGAGGGCAGAGCCTGGTTTTGGCACGTGGAGGGACTGGCCGTGTCCAGTCCATGGCTCTTTGGTGTTTCCGCATGTCTCTGCGCTGCTTTGCCTGTGCTCTGCCTCTGGCTAAGGCTCTGGGCTGCTGGTGCTCAGAGGACCCCAGAGGTGTCCAAACCCTCCTTGGGCTTTGCAGGCTGAGGTGTAAGTCTTGGCTTTCAGACTGAGCAGTTTTAAAATCAAGCCTTTCTGCTCTCTCTGCAGTACTGGAGATCTCCTAACTTCCACTTGCACATTGCAGCCAGAGCAATGTTAGGTATGTTTAAAAGACGGCAACATGGGAGTGCTGCCGGGGACCCTCCCTCGTCAGGGGCTCGGATGGGCGCCATTACCTCCAACTTGGCCTCCAGCCTGGCCCTGGGGAGCTTCCCAGACAATCTGCTTTGGCAAGGACCTTTTAGGGCATTTGGAGAAAATCACTCCTGAAGCTGGGGTTTCTCCCTGCCCTTAGCTGGCCCCAAAGCTGTGGTCCATCAGGAGGTGGGCACACACATCTGCACATACTGAGCCACCCCTCCTGCGGTGACAGATGTCCCTAAAACGCATGACCCACTCCAGCGCCTCGTGCCCGGGACTTACAGCCTGGCCGTGGGTTTTGCTCCCGGGAGGGGGGCAGGACTGAGCCCCGCAGGGTGCAACCTTGCGGGTTGGAGCCCCATCCCCGGGAGCCAGATGTGCACGCTGCTCGCTGGCGAGTGTGGGTTTCAGTTTAATCGCAGGGGCTGGGGAACCTCTATTCATTCCCCGCTTGCATTCATCTGTGTCCTAGTAACGTGCTCTCCCCACCTCCTTCCCAACACAGGCACACACGGCTGGATAATGGCAGGAGCCCGGCAATCTCAGGGGCTGAATAGCGGTGTAATTATGAGGCTATAATGGCGAGCTGGAACTCATTAGCCATTATCAGCCGTTTCAGCAGG
>NW_008824722.1:1447153-1449738 GCF_000699105.1 Pygoscelis adeliae | reverse complement strand
TGCTCCCCAGTCCCGCTGCCAGGCCTGGGGGGCTTATAGGGCCCTGGGTGCTGGGGTCCTGCCCAGGCACCACAGCCTGCTCCGGGGTGGCACCCTCCTGCATCTCCCCAGCCCTGGCTCCAGCAGCTCGTCCTTCCCTTGACTGCCTCCCCCTCCTGTAGTTTATTTATTTCCTCTTTATTTCTGTGTCTGCATTCAGTGTGGGCAGCGGGTCTCCAGTGTGGGAGCCCTCCCCGGACCGTGCATTCGCGTGGGCATCCTCTATCCCCAGGGCATGCCGTGGGCAGATCGGCCTCGTGGCAAGGAGCAAACACGGCCATGCTCTGCGCTGCCAAGGGGGGAGGCTCTCTCCTGCCCGTGTGGTGCTGCGCAGGGAACCCCAGCTCTGCAGGCTGTGAGTCCCAGGGCTGACGGTCCCTGTCTCTCCCTGCAGTGCTCACAGCCCATAATGCAGAAAGGCACTGCAAAGCTGAGACTGCGAGGCGAAAACCTCTGCAGGTCCTGGCTCAATATATTTTAAAGCAAGATAATGCTAGCAGGGGCACGCTGGAGAGCGTGGTGGGGGAGAGCCGGGGAGGCGTAGCCGGCAGGCTGGGAGCAGAGCCCCTGCTACGTGTGGGTCTGGCAGTGGGGCACACCTTGCCCGGCTGCTGAACAGAGCCCGGGCAGGACAGGAGCCATGAGGTGGGTGCAGGCACCCCACAGGCATCCCCCACCCTTATTTCCACCAGCAGGGTGACCAAACTAGGACAGCGTCTTCCCTCTGGCTGAGGTGCCTGTCCCTGTGCTCACCCAGGGCTTTTGCATGTGGGAGCAATGCCAGGAGAAACAGCTGGTCCCATGCAAGTGTCTCTTGAAGTGTGGCTTATTCTCCAGGCAGATGTTTCAGAGGTGGCACAGGGCAGAGGAAGGTGTGAGGTGTTGAGCACTGAACCAGACGTGATGCATGTGGGTGACCTGCAGCTGGGTGTTTGGAGGGGTCCTGCTTTTCTGGGGGACAGTTGTTTGCTTTCTTATTACTCCTGCCCTCTCTAAGTGGCTCTGTGTGTTTGGGATGACCTTACCAGGTGTTTGCTGCATTTCCAGGGTGGGGTGATGTGCATCCAGCCAGGCAGCTGCTGGCATTGCTGGGCTGCTTACTGCATTGCTGATGGCTCTGGGGCTTCTGTCCCAAGGGCAGCATCCAGTGTGGGGACACGGAGCTGGGGGGAGCTAGGCAGCCCCTGCCCATTGCTGCTTTTTGAAAGATGCCAGCTTACACACTCCTGGCCAGCCAGACTTCTGTGCGCCCAGCACTGCTGGCCGTTGAGGATGAGGGTCCTCTCTGGGAGCCGGCGACCAGCCCTGCTGTTCCCAGCAGGGAGCGCAGGAACGCAGCAGCTACTGCTGTCCTTTGGGTCTTGCCTGCCCTTTTTGGGGAACCACTGGGGAGGCCCAGTGCCTGGCTGCCTCCTGATGCTTCCCCGCTGACTTCTGCTTCTTCTCTTTGCAGGGAGCTCAATGGCAACAACATCACGCGGATCAACAAGAATGACTTTGCCGGGCTGAAGCAGCTCCGTGTCCTGTGAGTTCCCGGCAAGGGGCCGGCTGCCCCAGCCTTGGCAGGTGCCATGCTCAGCTTGTGACACCTCCTGGGGCTGGTAGAGATGATGCCGAGCCCTTTGGTGGGCATCTGCTGGCAGGGCTGGAGGGCATCTGTGTTGGGCTGAGCATGGTGGGCTTCCAGCCGGGAGGGAGTGGGAAGAGAGAAGCTGGGTTGTGTTGAGGGGATAGTGGGAGCAAGGTGGCCCTGGGTCCGGAAGAGCACTGGGGACCGTGAGACTGGAGGCTGGAGACCACCTTTCTGGAAAGCTGACCCCTTCTCTCCACAGGCAGCTGATGGAAAACCAGATCAGCATGGTGGAGCGTGGGGCGTTCGATGACATGAAGGAGCTGGAGCGGCTGTGAGTGCCTGGGTGCAGAGGCGGGTTGGCAGGGGGCCGCCAGGTTTAGTCTCAGAGACCATCCTTTCATTTTTGCCTTAAACCATAATATATCAGTGCTGCCTGACTTCAGACAGCTTCTCTGCTGCATGGCGGCAGTATTTTACAGTGTGGGAAGCAAACCTATTTCTGTTTCTATAGATCTTAAAGTCCTTTCTGATGCTTTTGTGGTGAGGGGCAGGTTAAACACAAATCACTTTCACTGTTATCAGCTGTGTCCTGTGTGTTAGCGAGGGAGCCGTAAGTTCCAGTCCAGTACTCAGTAAAATAGCTCAGCAGTTTAAAAATCCCGAGCTGCTCACGCAAATATGAGGAGCTGAGTGAGCAGGAGGTTAACAGCGCAGTTAAGCAGCAATCAGCTGCTAACAGCTTGGAGCCCTGTCTGCATGTAATTACAATATTGTGAGTAAGTCTATTAATGCCCCGTTGGTTGCCCCCGCCTGGGAGTGCCGTGAGCGGGACAGGGGTGTCCTCGCCAGGTGGGGTGCTCTGCTCTAATGGCCCCTCCGAATGAGCCAAAGCACCCCAGCTGTGCCCGGAGCTGCCAGATGGGTTGCAGGAGGGGGAGATTGCTTTGCACCCCGACCCCCTGACCCTTTTTTC
>NW_008824722.1:1440629-1446956 GCF_000699105.1 Pygoscelis adeliae | reverse complement strand
TGTCCTGGGAGGGTGCTGCTTCTGGGGGTTTGTGCTGGTGATTACTGGTGTCTTGTCCCAGTGAGCGCCTGGCGTGTGGCAGTGGAATGCACCCTGTTTCTGAGCGACCCGAGCATGCAGCATGGCGGTGAATCGGCTTTGCCTTGCAGAAGACCTGAGACCAGCACTGTTAAAGACTGCGTTAAACGTCCTTGCAGTGCATGGGGATGTGGAAGGAGGTGCTGGCAGTTTGGGCTGGCGACGCCGAGCTGGGCTGTGCCTGCACAGTGCCAGCTGCAGAGGTGCTGCGAGCCCTGCAGCCTCCTCTCTGGGTGCAGGTCACGGGCTCTGGAGCGGGGTGCCCTTACACCCTTGACCGGGTTGTCATGAAGGGAGGGTGAAAGAGAATGTCCCCAAGGGAGTTGCATCCTGCCCAGAGACCTCCGCAGGGCACAGAGAGCCCCACGGCCCTACTCAAGAGCTGCCTTTCTCTGGTGTCTGGAGCAGCCTGGGGAAGGAGGGGGAAGCCCTCCCCAGGGCAGATCCAGCCCCTCATGCCTGCTGCCCCCCCGCCGCACAGCCCTGCCTGCCCCCATCCCTGCCAGTCCCTCTGCACCTGCAGAAACACCGCCAGGGACTGTCTCTTGTCGTGCAAGCCCCAGCTCTGCAGACCCCTCTGCTCCTTCTCCCTCCATGCAGCAGCAGGCTGCCTGGGGAGGGCTGCTGGGATTTTAATAAATATTCTCTTTTCCATATTGGCTTTCCCTTGCCTGGGGCTGCTTTGCTCGGGCAACGGTGCCATCGGCAGCGCCAGCATTGTTCAAACTGCAGGAAATCCTCTTAACAAAGCATTTACTGGCTCTCGGCTATGTCAGGCACCACGTACATTGGGCAGGGGGCTGTGAGGAGGAGAGGGTGCATGCCAAACTGGGGCTGGGTGCTCTCCATTGCTTGGGGAAGATGCTTACACCCTGGGGCTGATTTGCAGTGTGTAGGAGCAGGGCAATTGTGGCCAGGACACCAGCTCTCTGCTTACTGCATCTTGTATCTCCATTTCTCAGCTGTGAAATGAGGATGCCAGGTCCCTGCCGGGGCAGGGTAGGAGTGGATGAAATAACTGAATGGGCTGAGACATTGCCAGGACAGGCATGGCCATGTCCGGGGCCAGGCAGCCCTGCCCACGCAGGCAGGCTGCGGCTGAGCCGTTTTGCTCAGCGGCAATGCCGGTTTCTTCCGACAGTGCCAGGGAGTCTGTCCCGGCGTCCAGCCGGAGGCGGTGTAATGAAGGGTTAAAACGCCGTGTGGGTTGCCAGCGTGGGATGTGTGAAATGGTGGACCTGTGCCAAAGATGGGCCTAGGTAATGGCAGCTGATAGCACAGGCGTTCAATTAATTATCAAATGGCATTTGTTGAGCTCAGCTGTGCCGTATCGTGGCGCCAGCAAGGGCCCATCCTCCTCCAGCCGCCCATTGCATAACAAAAACACGGTCAAGAGAATTATTTTACAAACATTAATGTTTCGCTTTTAATCTTCTCTAGATTTTAATACCGGGCTCTTTCAAAAAGCAAACCCTGACAATTCACTGGGGAGATGCAGAAGGGCAGCCTCCTGGGCGGGCTGTGTGGTGGCGCCCGGGCTCGTGGGGAGCCAGGGCTGTGCCACGGTGTGCACGGGGCTGTACGCACCCTCGCACGGTGTGCACGGGGCTGTACATAGTGCCGTGGGCGAGGAGGGGTGTGCAAGATGCTCCTTGCAGCCACCCCACATGAAGGTGCATTTCAGCCTCTGCCTGTTGCTTTACTGTTGCTTCCCATGATGTGGTGGTTGTTTTGAACCTATTCCCTCCCGCCCTGCCTTCAAGGCTTCAAAGCTTCAAGCTGTTTTCTGACCATCTCTGCCATGACAACCACCGCCTGGACACCAGCAACCGGAGCTTTTCTTGTGCAATCTGGGGCTGTGTGAGCGGGCTCAGATTTTTGCAGCCCCTCAGCTCTAGGCAGTGCCATGTCTTGGGGAGCTTTGATGCACGCTCGGAGCGGAGGGTTCCCGTGACGTGCTGTGGGATCGGGGAGGGGGGACATGCTGAGCTGCCTGCCATCCCTCTCTGCAGCACGTTACCCCACACACTGCCTGCGTTAGTGAGGGCAGGGATGCAGTGCTGGGGTCTGCCCAGGGAGCACATCAGGAGCTGCTGCTCTGGAAGAGCCTCGGGTGCTGCGTTTGGGCAGCAAAGCCCTGCATGCCGGAGGACCTGCTGTTCCCTCATCTTGTGGCTGCCCGTTGCTGAGATGCCCGAGGATGGTTTGGGGGGGACAGCAGAGCAGGGGGCGCCCGGGGCAGAGCTTGTCTAGACACACCGTCATACTGGCTTAGCAGGAGGTGGGATCTGGACTGGTGCTAGTCCGGCCGGTGCGGGAGGTCATAAGGAGGCTCTTAAATTGCTGCAAACCTGGCTCAGGCTACAGGGATATGAGTCAGTGGGGAGCAGGTTTAAGCTAAATTGAAATCAGCTCGCCTTGAACTGAAATCGGAGCCTCTCCGCCAGGCTTTGCGCTTATTTAACTGCTGAAATGGATCTGGGGTAGCCCCGCGGCTCAGTGCCCCCTCCCTGCCCCGGAGGCAGACTGGGACCCGTGCTGGTCAGGATGGGATGGAACGGTAAGAGAGGGCTCTTACCAGCGCCGTGCTCTTGCAGATCCTGGTCTCCAGACCATTTCCAGCAAGCAGTGCCTGTGCAGGCTTCCCCATGCCCTGCCTGCTGTGGCCACCCACGATGTGCTCCTCGAGCTCCTGGGGTACCTGCTAGGTCCTCGTGTCCTCGCATCTTGATACTGGGAGGTCTTGAATTTGCAGAAACTGGCTGAACGAGTCGGACTGAGATCTGTTTAGCTGGGAAATGAGGCTGCCAGGTCTGGCAGGTGGGTGGCAGCCGAGGCAGAAAGCCAGGGGTGGATGCAGGAACCAGTGGGGGTTGCTTAGATGGGTACCTGGCTGCTGGCCTGGATGGTCCAGCCTCTTCTAGCCTTAGTCTTGATGCATCTTCAGCAACACATCAGTAACACGGCAGCAGGTTAAGGCAAGTCTGTTGAATGTGAGGTATGTGATACCCATAGAGCAGTTTCCACTGTACCTTGAGCCTTTTGGAAATATCTCACAAGCACAGAGAGGAGGACCTCGGGAGGACCTTGGGCTCGGGTCGAGATGTAGAGCTGTTTGTCCGCCTCCTGGGCCTGAGTGTCAAAGCCTAATCCACGTCGGTGGTGCTTTGTGGTCTCCCAGCCCGGCTTTAGCTGCAATTAGTTACTCAGAGCTGGGCTATAAAGAGCATTTGTGCATCGGGATAATGGAACGGTTTCGAGTTAAACCTGATCCGTCGGGGCTTAAATAAACTGGGGAATGGCAGGAAAGGGTCAGCGGAAAGCAAACCTCAAATGAGGGCGTGGGGGAGGTGAGACGCCTGGAGAGGAATGTTTTCCCCTCGGTATTTGGGAATATTGAGCTGATGCCTGCCCAGAGCCTGTCTCGGTCTGAGATGGTGGGGTGGGGGGGGCTGTGCCAGCACCTCGGCAGCAGGGCCGGGAGGCAGGAGGGCTCTCCGCATGGCCTCCCTTATTTATATCCACCGCAATGAGCGGATAACTCATTAAGCAGTCCCGGTGGCTGGAAATGGTGCTGATCTGAGGTTTCACTGGAGAGCGCCTGACCCCAGCGACCCCATCTCAAACTGGGTTTAATTAAACTGTCAGCACTGGACGGAAGAACAAAGCGTTGTGGGCTTGGGGGGGGGACGGGGTCCTCCCCACAGCTCGCTGGGGAAGAGCAGGTCTCCTGCGAGGTGGAGAGCTGATAAAAAATGGATCTTTCCCTCCATTGAGGAAAATTACCCGTGCAAGAAGGTGACCTCTGCTATTGCACTGCCCAGCACTGGTCCCCGGTACCCTGCAGCCATGCACATCTTGGCTTAGCACCGGTGCCAGCAGACCTCACTTCAGCATCTCTCCTGAGCTGGCAGGAGGTTTTTTTTCCCCTTGGATTCCCTTGGAAGGTGGGACCGAAGCCCTTGGGTTTCTCTCTGCTCCCTTGGGAGGGATGGGGGAAGGATGGGAGAGGAGTTTTGTAGCCCTGTCTCCCTTCTCTCCCCACCTCCCCTTAAAACCTCCTCCTGAAGCTGTTTCTGAGCCCCTTTAGGGGTCCCGGGTGGGGGATGCGAGGAGGAGAGAGGAGGCTGGGATGGCCGTAGCAGCAGGGTGAGAACAGAAATGCTGTGGGCGCATCGTCAGGGAGGCAAAGACGTGGGCTGTCGAAATGTGCTAAAGGCAGCCAGGATGGCTATAAATAAATGGTTTTCTCCAAGGGAAGCCGAGCTGGCGCAAGGGAAGAGAGGAGCGGTGGGTGCTCGGCTGTGGGGAGCTCTGGGGAGATGCTCCCCCAGGGGAGCAGCAATCCCGGCTGGATGTATGCCCCTGGGAGCGGCCGCCCAGAGGTTTTCCTCGCCGAAAGCCGCAGCAGCTGCTCCATGCTCAGCAGAGTGGGAGCTGAGAGAGGATGACCAGAGAGTGGGGGAAAAAGGTCTTGTCTCCAGAAGGAGGAAGATTTAGGACGTGGGCTGCGGCCCGGCGGTTCCTGTCAGACCCATGCCAGCAAAAATGGTGGAGGAGACAGTGCCGTGCCTGAGCTGGCAGCCAAGGGGGAAGGGCTGGCGGTGCTGCTCTCCGGTCTGTAAGGGCAGGGGCTCCCTGGAAACAGCATTAACATCTCAATCAGGACCGGTGGCTTTCTGAGCCGGGGACATGTGAAATGCTGTAGGAGCTGGGGGGGATTGTGACGCTCCTATGAGACTCTCCTCCTGTGGCCGGAGCCTGCCGAGGAGTAGCGATGCTCTACACTTACTTCTGTCTGGGAGCTGAGGCAGAGACCAGGGGCTGATCAAGACCCCCTCTGGACCAGGGCTATTTAAAGATCTGGGTGATGAGGGAGTTTTGAGCTGAGTTGCAGCGAGCTGGGTGTGCTGCCTGGGCAGAGAGGCTACATTCCGGAAAGCTCTGGGGCAGGTTCCTCACACCATGCCTGCCTCTGGCCAAACCCAGCCCTAACTAACCCAGCCTTTAGAAAAGCAGGCAGAGAAAAATGGAGCAGTGCTAAATAACTTGAGAAAATGCAAATTACATCCTTCAAGAAGAAGAGGACCACAACCACGTGGGAGGAAGCTGTGAGCTGAGTAGTAGCAAAACAGGGTGACAAGTGAAAAAGGAGCTGTCGGAGAAAGGAATAACAAAACAGGCCCCGCTCGGATGGGGCTGGCTGCGCGTGGGAGGTGTTGCTTGCGAGACTGTACCAGTGACCATTCCTCTTGGCGCTGCACCGGGAAAACCCCCGGATAGGAAAGGGAGAGATGGAGAAACGTCAGGACAAAAACCCATGCTCGGTGGCGGCTGGGTAGGGGAGCGGTCCCGTGTCCTGTGGCGGGTGGCTGTGCCGGTGCCGGGTGGGAGGTGTGGGTGCGGGAGGGATGCTCACCGGAGGATGTGGGTGCCGCAGCTCTGCTCCTCCCCTCCCAGCTGGCGGGACTCACCTGCCTGAGCCCTGGTTTCGATCTGGTGGGGGATTTTCGGTGCCTGCCTGCGTGTTGGCTCCCTGGAAATCCTGCCATGGTGGTGGGCTGGCTCTGGCTGCGCGCCGGCTCTCCTGTGCCAGACCCCCACCCCGCCCTCCCACCGCCTCTCCTGTTGGGGCTTTGGCTGAGGTTCACTACCTCCAGCGAGGTTTTGTGTTCGTTCTGCAGCCAGTGAGCTCGGCGTGCGCCTGGGAGCCTGCAGCCGCTGCGTGGGAAGGGGCCTGCAGGCACGGCGTTGTGTTTTCATCTTTCCATGCTGGAGCACGGTCGCTTCGGCTCCCCAGGCGTGTGCTCCTTTGCTGCTTTGCTCTTTGCACAGATGTGGATGTGCTGCTTCTTGGTGTCTCTGCACAGAGGTCCATGGTCCAAGAGCAAGGTGCCACAGTCGGGAGCAGAGAGCAGCTCCCCCGGGAGCAAACCTCCCCTTCCCCAGCATCCCCTGTTTCTGTCCCAGCTTCCCCCTCCGGCAGCATCTCCCTCCCCTTGCCCGGCGAGGGCCAAGTGTCCCCGCTGTCACCATGCCCACGTTTCGGCCGTTGTCCCCTAGACTTTGGGTGCCGTACCCCCTTGCGCTCCCTGACAAAGCCCCTTCTGTTGGGGACAGAGCAGGGCTGGGGCGGCCAGGCTGGGATGTGTCCCCCCGAATACCAATCAGGAGGGGGAGCGTGTTTACACTGCTGGCTAGGGGGTGGCTGCAGGGTCTGCACGCTGCAAGACCCCCCCACCAGCCGGG
>NW_008824722.1:1440007-1440434 GCF_000699105.1 Pygoscelis adeliae | reverse complement strand
GCCTCGGGGGGGGTTCAGAGGGCTGCAGTGGGGCCAAGCTGAGGCGGGTTTGTGGTTCATGCCTTGCGGGGGCATGCCCTTGTGCTGTCCCACCGTGGGGACAGCATCCTTACAGGCGCGGTAAGGACATCTCTGGGTTTTTGTGCTGGGTGTCCCCGCTGGGGAAGCGGCATCATTGTGCAGGGAGCTGCTTGCTGCCTCCTTCTTCCTCTGTCGTTGACATGTCACAGACCTCAGCTTTTTTTTGGGGCCCCAGAAAGACTCCTTGGGGAATCCTGAGTACAGCCAAGCCTCAAAGCCTCATGAACTAAACACTTGTTTAAGAGTTTTTTATATTTAAGCGCTTCCATAAGCTTTTTGGGACCTGCCTCATGGTCTGCGGAGGCGCAGGAGTGCCAGGGTGAGGGTCACTGCTGTCCAACCTGCC
>NW_008824722.1:1435363-1439800 GCF_000699105.1 Pygoscelis adeliae | reverse complement strand
GGCTCCGCTGGCTGCACCCTCAGGCTTGCTTTGGGTGCAGGCTTGGATTTGGCTTTCTTGATGTTATTAAAGCAAAGGGGTCTGGGTCTGTAGTGAGGTGCAGCTTCCAGCCCCCTGCCCCTTTTGGCAAAGTGCCCCCCCCCCAATGTGCCATCGCCCTGTGTGGAGCATCCCTGCCCACCTCTCTGGTGATCCCTATTGCACTGGCCAATGAGAATTTGCAACCCATAGGAAAAAATGATGGAAAATCAAGTCTTCCTAGTGTTGGGCAGCAGTGCTAATTACACAGCTATTAAAACACAGGGGAATTATTTATTCCCTCCCCACCTCGCAGCTCATCGCCTGCATTGTGCCTCATTCTCCCCTCGGCCACCTTTGGTCCCCTGAAAGAGTTAAAAGAGCGCTTGGAGGAGCTGATCCCTTTGTCCATCCATACATTTTGGGAGCGGAATAAAGGCATTTCCTTCCTCCTGTTTTCACAGCTAGTGGAAAGGTTTAAAGTAATTTTAAAGAATCGTGAGCAGAATTAGCCTTTGGTAATTTGACTTCCAGGATGTGGAAGAAAAAAGTCTTATGCGGTGATTTTAGGGTACGTTATAACTTGGTACCCCCCCACGTGTATCCCACAGACGTGTTAATGTGCAGAGCCAGATAATTAACCTGCGTTTGCTGGTTGATTCTCCCGCAGGTGGGTGCTGGGCCCCCTTGTCTCTCCTGCTGGGACTGCCATGAAAACGAGCCGTCAGCAGTTTCCAGCACTGCTTCCGACAGCTGCCTGCAAGGGTGCCTGTGCCACCCGCGTCCCTTCTCTGCTGCTCCTGAGGGGCCCGTGGTGCTGTTGGCATCGGTGCTGGACCACGCAGCCTGCAGCCCTGACACCAGCAGCTCGGCTCGGTGGGCACCGGCGCTGGCTTCTTGCCCAAGCAGGCTGCCTGGGGCACCGGGATGCGGGGTTTCCTGCTGCAGCAGGGCTTGTAGGCCAAGGGGAAGCTGTCCCCTGCCCGCAGGGATGAGCTGGGGGCATCCCGGTTTGGAGAGCCCGTTTCCCCGTGCGTGCCGATCGGCATCGGGGCACAAGTGCAGGGCAACTGCCTGCGCAAAGAAACCCGGCGGGCAGTGTGTTGGGGGTGGGTTTGGGGAGGTGGGGATTCATTTCCCAGATTCTCATCTGTGTTAAATCAATTATCATCCCAGGCTTATCCTCACTTAACCAGCAAGACGCAGACGTCTGGGGTTGGGACCCCCACCGCCCCACCAGAGCTAAGCAGCATATGGATTAGGGGGTCTTACCGGCTGCCTCCCCCGGCCCCTCCATGGTTCTTGCCTCCGGGGGCTTTGGTCCCCATTTGTGTCTGTGTTTCCCTTCAGGACAGGAAAAGCTGGATTAATTTTTACTGCTCCCAAGGGAGCTGTTGGTAACCAAAGACGTCTCGCTGTCTTGTTTTCTGTAAACCGGGAGGCAGGAAACGACAAGGATGGTTTAAAATGGTTTCCTCGCCCCCCCCTTCTCCCTGTCTGGCCCTTGCAGCCCCTCCGATGGGGGATGGCATTTGGGACAGAGCTGCTTGGAGAGAAATAAAGTCACTCAAACTTTTTCCAGGCCCTGGGGCTGGAGGAGAGAGGTTTCTCTGGGAGGTGCAGGTGGGAAGAGCTTGACCATCCTCTTGAGTGTTTGGGAAATGATAATTTTGGGATCCTACAGAGGAGGAGTGAGGGGCGTTAGCCCCATTGCACGGACAGAGTATTAAATGTGGAAAGCACAGGAAAAGCTCCCAAAAAGTGCCTCTCATCCTGGAGCTGGGAAGTCCTCCATCCCCAGACCCCTCCCATGGCAGAACTGGGAAGGGGACCCAGGAGTCCAGGCCCCGCATCCCCCCCGCCTTCCCATCCCCAGTACGGCGCTCAAAGGGGCTTTTGTCCAGCTTCGAGCCCCACAGGTGGGTGGGCGCTTCATCCACACACCCCCCTGCTTTACCCCTGGGCTGGGATGCTTTTTCCCAGGGGCCGCCATTGGCCCGTCGCTATGCGACGCAGGCTTGCGGGTCGCCTCGGCAACGGGAGCCTGGGGATGCGGTTGGGGGTCGACCCCATCATGGGACCCTTTTGGGATGTTTGCCTGGGGGCTGGTGATCCCGCTTGCCGCAGACCTGCACGTACCCAGCAAAACACACGGCCGCACGTTTTGCTGGGTACGTGCCGGTCTGCGGCAAGCATGGTGGAAATGCAAAATCGGTGTGTGCCGTGCTGGTGCACGCATGGCACAGGGCGTAGGGTCAGGGCGCAAGTACCTGGCATCAAGGTTTCACCCCAGGGATGCTCCATTGCAGCTCCTCTCCGGTGCACAGCCAGGCTATTACTGCCCGGCAATTACCGCCAGCACTATTAATTACTAATCATAAAGACGAAGTCGGGGCAGTGTAGTGGGGGGGGATCTGTGCTTGTGGGGTAAATGGGAGCAAGCAAGCGAGGAGCAAGCAGGGGGGCTGGCTGCATTCCTGGGACTCGGCGGCGTTTCCAGCTCTTGCTGTCCAGCTGGAGGCATTTCCACCTTCTGGCGTTGCCGTCCTGCTCCGGCTTGCTTGTTCTCTTCCCCACGGGCGCAGCGTGTTGCTCATTCCTGCATCCTACGATTTCACAGCATCCCTGCAGCCGGGTGTTAATAAGATTAGACCCAAGCTTCAAGATGTCTCTCTCTATCCTTTGCCATCCAATTACACAGCCCGCATGGTATCTGATTGCCTACGAGAGGGGAGGACTGGGGCTGGCTGGGATGGGAGGATGCAGCTGGTCTTTCTGGGTATCAGCCCCGCCGTGCCGAGTGCTTTTCTTTTCTTTTCTTTTCTTTTCTTTTCTTTTCTTTTCTTTTCTTTTCTTTTCTTTTCTTTTCTTTTCTTTTGTTTTCTTTTCTTTTCTTTTCTTTTCTTTTCTTTTCTTTTCTTTTCTTTTCTTTTCTTTTCTTTTCTTTACTCCCCCCTTGGCTTTGAGCTGCTTCGTTTGGCTTTTTCATCGCTTCTTGACGTGGCGGCTGGGCAGAATTTGTTTAAATTAACTGCTTGAATGGCAGCGTTTGTGTGTGTTGGTGGGGGGGAGCTCAGACAGCACCAGAATGGATGAGGGGGATTAAAGGTGCCTAATGGGTTCCAGATGGGCATCCCGGACTGGGAAACACCCCCGCAACCCCAACATCAGCTGGGGGCCACTGGCAAGGAGCTTGGGGCTGAGAGCCGGGATGCTACAGCAGGCGGCTGCCTGGCTCTCCCGCAGCAGGGCGTCTGCTCCGAGCGTGTGCCTGTGGGACCGGGGTGCCCTGAGGCTCCCGGGGTGCTGGCTGCCCCTGCGCCGCCCGGCCATGCCTGGGGCAAGCAGGCAGATGCACCGCAGGAGGCACCTTCCCTGGCTGGCCCGGAGCACAGGGTGCAGCAGGCACCGCTCTCCACCCTGCGGGCTCTGGGGACGCGGGGCTGGGGACAACCGCTTGCGTGCGAGTCCAGCTTTCGGAGGTGCCTCAGCTCCATCGTTAGCTGACATTGCAAATACAGCCTGCCGCAGCAGCACCACTGGAGCGGCAGTTTCTGCTCAGCAGTCTTGGCTGCAATGTGAGGAATGATAATACTTAGTCTTTGATGCCCTCCCCCTGGGCTCTAGGGTGCCTCGGGGCGCTTTGCTCAGTCCGACATCCCCGCCGCTGCAGTGTATTTTTTCTTATTTAAAGATGGAAAACGGAATCCCAAAGACAGGAGCTAAATTTTCTGCAGGGCCCTGCCAGTTGCATTTCCCAGACCTGTAAGGATTAGAGATACGGTGACAGCCCTCCCTGGCTCTCCAAGGGCTGTGCCTCCCACCAATGGCCAGATTTCTCCTCCAGACCTGCTACGTGGTGCCAGGGCTGCGTGTTCGCAGCCTGTCCGGTGGCAGTGCCTAGCTTGGAAGCACATCAGTCCCAAGCGAGATGAAGCCTGCAGGAGCGAAGGGCTGCTGGGGAGCGGTGTCACTGGTGGGGACTGCAGGGTCACGGGCAGGGTCCTTGCTTTTGAGTTTTATTAGTGGCTGAGAGCGGGAGCGGGACATAAGCTGTGAGCCGGCCAGCTGCTGGGAATATCACCCGTGCTGTAGGACGGCTCATCATTTCGTGGGGGATTAAAGCTTCTTCGGGGAGCGGGCTGCAGAAGAGCCCATCAGGTTTAATGGGAATGAGCATTGAGTGGTACCTTTTGCTACTGAAAACTGGAAAAGCCCTGTTCCCGGTGGGAATGAGCCCACTCAACCTGCAATGGCTTTTTGTGAAGGCAGCGGTTTGCTCCGGCGTGTCCGGCTGTATCCAAGCAGATGGCCAAGCCAGGGGATGAGGCAAGGTATAGGAGAGGAGACCCATGGCAGCGCTCTGATCCAGAAGGGCTGTGGCAGAAGGGGGGGGCTGGGGAGGGGCCGGGCAGGGGG
>NW_008824722.1:1423281-1435206 GCF_000699105.1 Pygoscelis adeliae | reverse complement strand
CGGCTAAACGGGGCTGTCCCGGCGTCCCTCCACACGCAACCTCCTCCCCGGGGAGCTGTGCAGGTGGTGACCCTGCATTCCTCAGCCCAAGGGTTAACCGAAGAGAAAGCAAATATTGGCTTCTCGGAGGGCTGCCCCAGCCCATGCCCGTGGTGAGGGCTGCCTCTTGCCTGAGAAAAGGGGCTCGCGGGGCAGGCAGGTCCCCATCCCTGGCAGGGGTGGTTGCACAAACCCGGCTCTTTGCCTGGGTAGCGTGAGGTCCCCGCCATGGTCTGAGCCCGCTTCTCGGGGCAGGAGGTGCCCCAGCATGGCAGGGACAGGCGAAGCCACGTGGGTGACGAGCTGGAGGGTCAACTTCTGCCGGGCACTGGCTGCGGTGGGCTGGGGGCACAGCTGGTGTGCTACCAGGGCTGCCTGCCCCTCTGCCTATCGCTGTGTCTGCACCCGGGGTGTGCTTCTGTGCCTCGGGGAATTGAAGGCATGCGGCTGGAAAGGACATGCTGACGGCACGAACCCAGCGCTGCCAGTCCTGCTGCCACTGCCTGCCCCTCTCGGCTGGGCTCCTCCCGTCCCCCTTCAGCCGTGTACGTGGTTTTGTGGCCCAGGAGTTGCTCCATGAAGCATGGGACCCGCGCTGATGCCAGGAGCCTTCACAAGCCCCCGACTGCCCAGGGCAGGATCTGGCCTCAGCGGGGTCCAGCAAAGCGTATCCTCCCTCTTCCCCATCCTTCTTCACTCCCTCCATCCCGGTCTTGTCTCTTAGCAACTGCCCCTGGCCAGGACCTGGGCTGTGGAGGGAGGGATGTGACACTTTCCACCCACCAGTCACTTTGCCACCTCGAGAGTGACGGCGAGGTCGTTAACCCCCGCGGCACTGGTTGGGCCGAGGCGCAGCGAGCGATGATAGACCATCCCTGCGACGCCTCCGCCTGGGTAGCAGCCGGCTGCTCTGCCTCCAGCTTGATACTGATCCCCGCTACAATAACGATATGGGCGGCAATCAGGGAGGAATTAAAGGATAATTAATGCCAATCTACATGGAAAATTGCTCTCGTCAAACAAACCTGATATAATTTTTTTTTTGATGAGCTGACAAATTCAGTTGATAAGTAGCAACTGTGCTGACATGATATACTGAGATTTCTGCAAGTCGTTTTACTCTTGCCTGGAGGATTTTGTGGTGAAAACATTAATATTCTGCGAAAATCAGTGTAGCGTTTCGACAGTGTGCCTCACTGGTAGACTTCCTGGGGGAACTGCAGCAGTCGCCTTTCTGGCAGGGTGCAGCGGGGCTCTCATGATGATAAACTGATGTTCACCATCTCTGCAGAGCCGCGGTGGTCTCGGGATCTTCGGTGGCAATATTGACTTCTGCCAACCTCCCCCCGAGTTTCCTGGCCTCTCACTGCCACCTCCTTCTGCCCCGTGCCAGCCGAGGGTGTGCGGTGAGCTGGGCGGTGTAGGTGATGTAGCCGGGGAAAAAGCCACCTGCACCATCACGGAGCTCGGTTCAGAAGGGAACACGAACCGGTAGTTGAAAGGAGCAGGGCTGGTGCTGCTGGTGGGATGCCGGTCTGGCGGGATGCTCCGCCTGAAACACCTGCGCCGGAAAACATCCTCGTGCAAGGTCACGCAGCTGGGGAAAAAAAAATGTAGGTCACAGCTACAAGACAGGGAACAGCGTCTGGGGACGCGGTTACACTGAAAAGGACTTAGCAGCTGACGTGGCAGCCTGCTTTGGGATGCGGGCTTCCAGCGCTGCAGCTTGGGGGGTGATGGATGAGCAGAGCAGCTCTGGGTACCGGGGGCTGGGGGGGAGTGTGCCGTGTCAGGGGGCAGCGGGGAGGCCTCCGCTGAGCATCGTTTCTGCTTCGGGGCCCATGGTTTAGAGAGATGTTGGGAAATTAGAAAGTGCGCAGAGACGACGTGCAGGATAATTGGAGGTCTGGAAAACCTGCCTTCCAGTGAAAAGAATTAAAAAGCTCAGCTTATTTAGTGTATGCAAGAGGAGGTAAGGAGGGGATTTTATCCCCGTCTCTGCGTACCTGCATGAGGAGAAGCCTGATTGTAGGCACCTCATTAATTTTGAAAAAAAAGAAAAAGAGAAAAAGCATAAAATCATTCAATAGCTGGAGGCTGAAACCAGACAAATTCAGACTAGAATTAAATTTGTCTTTTTCACCACAGAGATCAGTTAAGCGTTGAACACTCAGCTGGGAAGAGGTGGATTGGATGTCCTTTAAAGTTGCAAAGGAGACAGTACTTCTTTTCCTGATGGTGAAAACGGGAAGGGACAGGGTTGGAGCAGGAATCCCAGGGAGGGCTCTGCATCTGGGCCAGGTGCGCAGAGATGTCCCAGTGATAAAGTGTCCCCTTCTGGGTGATGGATGGTACCCCATCTGCTGTCCCTCTCTGGGCATCGGGGACATCAATCCAGCACCGCCATCCCAGGCCAGGACCTTAATTGCTCGCAAAGCCCCTGAGCATCCCTGCTCCACGAGGCTGGCTGAGCAAAGTCGGCTGTGGAGGCTCTTCTCCATCCGGGACGATGCGAGGCAACATCTGAGCTGTCTGAGCATCTTAGGCGGAGTTATAATTTACTAGCACGGTAAAAGGGAAAGACAGCTTTCCTTTAATTTTATGAGCTACAAAGTACCCTGCCTGGTTAGGTGCTGGCTGAGCTTTGCAAGGGCTCTGGCTCGGAGTTCACAGGGCAAATAGCGGCGGTGGTTGAAGACGCCGTCTCTCCCCTCTGCTGCTCCTTTGCCCATCACAACTGCTCTTCCTCCAGTGCCCCCATCGCTGCAGAGCCGGGCAGGATCTGCTCCTCTCCTGTTCCCATCCCTTTGCAGAGAGACGCCAGCAGTGACCGTGACAGCGAGGCCAAAACAGAGTGCTCCCAGGCTGTCCGGCTGCAGGGTTTTCCTGGCTGCCGGTCCCCTGAAATTGTGCCTGGGACAGTGAGAAGGCGAAAGCTGGCTGTAGCTGGGGACGTGGCACTGGGAAAGTCCCACCCTGGCTGCACGTCTGGGGACAATGCGTGCAGAGCGGCGGGATGCTGCGGGGAGCTATCATTGCCCCCGTGAGCAGGGTGGTGTGCGCAAATGCCCGTGTGCCCTCGCAGCCTGCCGACCCCTGATCCCCCGGTTGTAGGAATGTCTTTACATGCTCTGGGAATCTTTGTGCTCCTGTCCTTGCAGCCTGCCACTGCCGGGCCTGGGTTTTGTGCTTTTGCTTCTTTTTTTTCCCTTTTTTTTCCAGCGTCTTTCACAAAGACACCTATTCTCCCCCTGCGCCCTGGGGATTTACACAGAAAGCTCACCCTCAACACAGCAAAAGAAAGGCCCGGGCGGCCCGGGAGAGGAAGCTCACACAAAATACGGTGTGTGGCTCTTTGTGTCCCCTTTGTAATTCCTCTGCACAATGAACTGCCCCGGCCACCCACCAGCCCCGGGGTACCCCCAGGTGCCCCGGCCACCATGCCCCCACTCCTCGATGCGCGGGCAGAGCTGCGGATGCTCCTCACCGGGTGGCCGAGAGCATATCCTTTGTGCTCGGGAGAGGGGAAATTTGGGCAGGATGGAGATCGCCATGTTCCCGCAGCAGCAAAAAGCCCCCTCACATCCCCGTCGGCCCCCGGGCAGAGGGCTGGGGGGGGTCCCTCCAGCAGAGCCCTTCCATCAGCCCCACTCTGACAGCTTTTAACATGCTAATGACCCTCTCAAGGGCAGGAGCAGCTCAGTGTAAAACCCATGTTCAGCCCTCGGTCATGGACATTTGCTCGGAGACACAGCGTTAAATATTTATCCTCCCTGCCTCCCCCCCACTCCACAGGCATTAACAATAGCGATTGCAACCGGCCCCTTCCCCCTCACCGGGAACATGTGGCTCCCGGACCATGACAGCGAACATTATCGTTTGTACCTGTGAATTATTGATAAGGTATAAGATAGTTCTTGCGGTGAAAAAATAATGAGGGGGAGTGGCTGTTTGCAGCCTGGTGGGGTGGACACTGCTGCAAACCCTCTTCTCCGGGGGCAAAATGGGAAGTGGGACCCCATTCCTGATGGGTCGCCTTCGCCAGCTGACAGTGCTGGCCCTTAGCAGCATGCGGCCGGCACCGGGCTGCCTTTGTGCATGGCGGCTCCTCTCTTGGCGTGGATCTGGCTGGCGCCTGTCCTCTCCTGGCTGCCTGCTGCCTTCCCCAGGGGAGGTGGGCAGCTGCCCGACCTCCCCAGCCCCGCGCTGCCTGCAGCCTCCCACGAGCTGGGGGATGCTCGCTCAGGCAGCTGCCTGCGGGTCGCGAAGGTGAGTGGGGATGTCCCAGCTCCGCGGGTCAGCTGCCCACCCCGCGGTGCCTTGGCGGGGAAGGGGCAGGTATCGCCCAGCCCCGCAGACGCCGTGGCTCCAGTGAGCAGATGGGGTTTAGCCTGGGAGAGCCTTTCAGCTGGCAGGGCTGGAGGGATCAGGAGGTCTCCAGGGGCTGGAGGAGGGAGAGCGGTCCTCGGTTCTTGGCTTTATGGCCGCCAATGCACGCTGTCCCTGTGCCCTAATCTGTCCCTGGAAAAGGGGGATGAGGCTGCTGAGTCCCTGGAAAGCAGGTGGTAGCCCTGGAAGGGGGTCTGTTCCCCGGCTTAGGGCTGTCCTTTGGCTGGGAGCTGAACTCAGCGCATCTGTCCCCTGAGCTATGGAGGTGAGAGCCTGTTCTGGAGAGCCCCCAGGTCCACCAGCTCTGGCGGGTCTGGGCTTCGGCTGTGCTTTTCGAGGCTCTGGAATGCCACATGGGAGGGTGCAGATGGCTCAGGGGGGATCTTGTCATCGGTAGCATGGGCAGTCCGATTAAAATCAGGGTGCCTTTTTAAGCCAGTTCAAAGCCCGGCTTTGATGTACTTAGACCCTCAACCCCGCTGTGTTTTGCGGGGACGGCATTAGCGTGCAGAGCCTGGCCCGCTCTGGGCTTACGCATCTGTGTCCCTGGGCTGGGTGACGGGGCACCAGGGCGCCGCACTCACCCCAGGGACAGTGAGGGTCTGGGGGGAGCACAGCCGGGATGAGGCACCCTCCTTCCTTGCACAGAGCCTCCCGCCATGCTCCGGCAGCACCACCCCTGCCCAGGAAGGGGCTGCCCAGACCTGCCGTGCACTGACATCAGGTGTTGCTTTCCCAAAAATGTGTCTGAATCCGGTGTCCTGGACCCCAGGGATGCAGGATGTGCTGTTATTTCTGAAGATGCAGGAGTGCCTGGGAGGCAGAGCAGCCCCTGCCCATCACCTGCCACAGCCTGGGCCACAGCCGGGGGCCACCTGGGCAGCACTACTCTCCATCTCCTGCCCCATTCATGGCTCCCAGTAGTGGCTATGGGGCTGGGAGGATTCCCATGAGCCGCCCACCTCCGTGGCTCCCTCGCTGGGTCTCCTGGGGGAAGGTGGAGGCGTGGGGTGCTTGTGAGCACTGCCGGGGGGGAGGTGGATGTCTCATGCTGTTCCTCGGCATTGGCACTGCCACTGTCCCTTTCTGTCCTGAATGCTTTGGATACTGGTGGTATCACACTGGTGGGTGTGTGGCCGTGATGCGGTGGGCGATGGGGTTGCATTATGTGTGCTGCAGTGTGTATGGGCGCAACAGGAGATGGTCCCAGGCAGTGCGGCAGTGTGCAGAGAGCCCCGGTCCGAGGGTGCTCCAGCACCAGGCTGCATTACCCCCGAGTACAAGCTGCAGCATGGGAGCTGTAGCGAGGAAGGGGCCAAGTACAGCTCCTCGCTCCCGCTGCAGCAGAGCATCCCTGAGTGGGTGATTGATGCCAGCATTAAAGGCTCTGGGAGCGTGAGCCCTGGTCTCCTTGCTCACCCTCCCGCTCGCTGACTTGCCTCCAGTCGTGCAGCAAATACAGGCCAGGCCACTCAGATATCAAGTGTGAATTTCAAACGCTCCCTCTGTCCTCATCCCCTCTCTGGTGTCTGATGGGAGGCGTGGGGAGTGGCAGGAGCACCAGGCACATGAAACAGCCCCGTTCAAAGCCCGGCACTGCGGCTCCCACTTGCAAGCCAAGTTAAATCTGCAGGCAATTACCCGGTGATGTTCCCTGCCCTCGCTCTTGGCCTTCTCCCTTGCAAACCGCCTGCTCTCTGCTTTGCTTTTAGGGGAAGAGCCTCACACCAGAGCAGGTACAAGCTGCATCAGGCTGGGCTCCTGCCTGCAGGTTACAGTGGGGGATGCTGCAGCCCTCCTGTGCCCCATCCCGTGGTCCCCACGGCTCCATCTCAGCACTGAGTTGGGCTCACACCGAGCCAGCGTTGAGGCTCAAGCCACAGAAGCTTTCTGTGCAGGGGGCAAAGCAAGGCGGCGGTGCTTTGGCCTCATTCAGAGCTGACACGTGAGGACGAGACCAAACCCAAGCCCTTTTCTCTCCAGCTGCTTTCTGGCTAGAGGGGTGCAATGGGGATGGCTCATCCCGTGCTGGATCCCAGGGTGCTACGGGATGCTTGCGTGCTCAGCCAGAGCTGGGGCTGTGTGTGTGCGGGGAGGATCCGGCCCCTTCCTCGTGCGAGGCAGAGGCAAGACGACGCATGTGAACTCGACTTCACAAGACATCAAATGCGCTGCAGTCAGACGGAAATTGGCTCTCGGAGCTCCTTTCTTCTGGCACCGAGCAGCTCCCCGCTCCTGCTCCCCCCTCGGTGGGTGGATGGGCTGATAATATGAGGAAGCGCCTGCTCCGCTCCAAGCTGCGGTGCCTGGGATCTCCTCTCCAGGCTCGCTGACAATTTGCATTAATGTTTACTTAACTAACCAGGAGCCCTCTTACATCCCAACCGCCTTTGCTGGGGGGCTTACACGGCTCGTGGGGGTGGCGGGACTGGCAGAGGCATTTCTGGGCTGCCTCCTTTGTGCTCCGAGAGTCTCCAACCCTCAGAAAAAAACCCTCTTTGCCAGAAGAATGGGCCCTTCTCCCAATTTACTTGAAAAGATGTCCCGGATTTCTGCCCAGCCAGGACCCTGCATTGCTCTCGGGCAGGATTTCAGTGGGGGAGCCAGCTAATTTGCAGTATTTTACATATCTAATATGTTGTCAGAAATGCTTTTAAATCCCTGCAATATTTAATTAGGAGGCAGCTTTTGGCGTATTAGGCGGGAACGGGGCTGTCTAATTAGTTATTAGTGATTTCATACCCATGAAGGTAATTAAGTTAAGTAAAAGCTGGAGGCAAGCTCCCGTGCACGCATCCACCCCATTTTGGAGCTGCTCTGGGATGCAGTGGAGTTGATGCCAGTTGTCTGGCCTCGGAGCCGAGAGTACCCAGCCAGGGCTGCTGCCGGGCTTTCCCCGTCCGTGTGGCGAGGGACAGCCCTTCCCCTTGGCAGAGACCGTGCCCAGCCCGCGGTCCCGGCTGGAGCAGGACATCTCCCACCACAGTCGGGTCTCCAGCCACCTCCCGCAGGGCTCTGACACCTTCTTGGGCCTGTGATGTGCTCATCTCCCAAACTTGGTATTTTTAATCTTGAAACTGAGCTGGGATCTGACAAAATATGAATCACCCAAGAGATGTAAGAGCGGGCAGAGTCCCTGGCAGACTGGGGTGTATTTTTAGCCTGCATGTGTTGGAATTTGACTGTTTCTTAGGGAAAAAAAGAGGTTTTCAGATCTGAGCGCCTAGCTCTGGCCACACTGGGAGCCCTGCTACTGGCTCCGCATTGCATTGCCCGCCTTGAAAATATAGATTTATGGCAGCATGGGAAGGAGGACGAGGGTCAGGCTGTGCTGCACAAGCCCTGCTCGCCTCTCCCATCACAGAGGACCACGCCTGGGGTCTGAGCCCTGCCCTGTGCCCACCGCCGGGAGCTCAGGGGCGCTGGCATGGGCACATGCATGCGACCGGGGGTTGGCTGCTCGCCCTTCTGCTGGCCCAGGCCAGCAGCCGTGGCTTGGGGTGGCAACACCTGGAGCTGGTCATGGCTGGGGCACTCCCAGGAGCGTGAGTGTCTCTGGGGGCACCAGCACCCAATGTTGCACCTGTAGCCCAGCCATTCTGCCATGTCCTTGCACACATGCCAGCGATGGATGGCATTTATCCCTCCCCAGGCTGCCCTGAGATGGTTCCCGCTGCATCCCGTAGTGGGGTCCCAGCCCACGATGCCCCCACTGTGAGATGGGGCTCCCCGGCCACCCACCTCCCTCCGAGGGGGCTGATATCTGTCCAGCTGCGCCGGCGTGGGTCTCTCCCCCTCTGTGGGGTTTGCAGCCAGGGCCCCACTGTTCGGGACATTTCATCCCCCCCTTTAATGTTGGCGGTTGGAAGCCAGGGAGCCGATAACCAGCTTCAATCAGAACTGTTAAAAATAATCCCGCCAGGCCTGCTCTGGCAGGGGTAATCAGCCTCGGCGGAAACTCTCCCCGGGTCCTAGAGCACGAGCCGCAGCCGTGCCGAGCAGCGCCAGGCCACCCGAGCAGCCGCGCTGGAGGCTGGCTGCGACGTTGGCAAATCCAGCCCCGGCCAGCAGCTCCCTTGGAGCCGGGAGGAGTGACCCCTCGAGCCGGGCGGGGTGTGGGGTCCTGTCCCATCCCCTCTCCCCGGACGCACTCTGGCTCTCCCCTTAGCAGGAATCCCCACTGCGGTCCCGGGTGGGCTTGAGCTAAGTTTTAAATGGAAGTGTGGCATGGGAGAGGGGTGTGGAGGTGAGCTGCTTCTGGCGTGCGTGTTTTTTCTTAGGGATCCCCATGAGCTGCGTGCTCTGGTGTAGCATGTGTGATGGCGGTGAGACGCTCAACCTTCATGAAAACACCTGTGACTGTAGCTACCTCCTCGGAAACGCACAGCCTCCCCTTCCCAGCTCTGTCGGGCTGTGGCAGGAGATGTGGACACACAGGTTAACACAGCCCCCAGCTATTCAGGCACGTCCACAGAGCAGAGTCAGCCACGGGCTCTTGGGGTCACAGAGCCGGTGTCCCCACCTGAAGTGAGATCCACTTGGAGCAGAGACAGGAGGTGCATTATTAACCTCAAAGATAATTAGCCTCGGGGCAGCTTGCAAAGGAATGTGGGGCTGCTCCATCACTTGAGCTTTAATACAGAGGCTGAAGGCCTGTGTGAGACCCCCAGGCACCCACGGGCTTGGGGGCCAGGGCTCCCCGGTCTGTGCCTTGTGGTCGGGCTCTGCCACCAGGCTCGCTGCTCCTCTGAGGCTCCATGCATGCGTGGATCAGGGAAAGGCAGGAGGAGCACCCAGATGTGCCTCCGGCAACTCATTTCTGCCTCCCCAAAACAAGGAGGAGTTGTTGATCCCCAGCACAGGCGAGGTCCGTGGGCAGCAGTGTTTTATGACCGTGGGGGCTGCAGCTGTACTAACTGCCTGCAGGCAGAGGCTTCCCCAGACTTGCGGTGTGGTTCTGTGCCTGGGGCTCTTCAAAGAGCCGCTCCGTGGAGGGAAGCCCCATGGGCTGGGGTGCGGCTCCCTGTCCCCTGCGGCATGGCCATGACTGGGTGCTGCTCTCCCAAACCCTCTTGGGAGCAACGTTACAGGGGCAAGGGCAGCCCCAGCTTAGGCCCAGCCTTGTGGCAGGGCTTTGCTGCCCTGCCAGCAGTTTTTATCCTGGCTTTGATGTGTGCCACGCAGGATGGAGTCTCTTTATCTGCCTGTTGGGTTTTCCCTGCTGTGTGCCCCCACGCTCAGTTCCCATGCTCGGGCGCTCTCGCAGCCTCGCACTTGCTCTGCCCCATTTCCCACCCTCCTTTCCCATTGGACCCTTCTCCTATCAGGACTGTTTCCTCCCAGCCCTGTGTAAAATCACATCTCTTTTTCCAGCTGCTGGGCTGGATGTGAAATGTCCCACTGGCTCCACCCTGGCTGCCAACGGGGCTGATGCTTTTCACCGTGCGATGCATCTCCCACCCTGCATCCCACCGCCGGCTCTGTGGTCACTCCCAGGTGCTTTCAGGAAGCCAGGCTATGAGATGCAGCCACTGCTGGGGCAAAGGTTTTGCCCATCTGAGTGCTAGGGCTGAGCGTGAGGAGCCTGAAGGACCCTTGGTCATGCCAGGGCATTTCGCCAAGTAACTCCAGCTGGGTCTTGCAAGGTTCAGCATCAGTGTCAGAGCATCCTCCAGGCCAGAGGGAGTTTGCTTTAGCCCTTCCCAAAGCTGGGACCAGGGGTTAGAGTTGCTATCCCAGGACCTGCAAAGCTGAGGAGCAGCATTGCAGATCCTCAGCATTGCTCCTTGGCTCACCAGCCTGCACCAGATCTGGGACAGCCGGGACGCAATTCTCAGCTTGGCTCAGCCTCATTCACACCTCGGAGGAATCCAGGAGGGCCGGCAGGGCTGGCTTCACACTTATTAGCAATTAAAAGCCTCAGAGCCTGGGAGACAATTAGCTCTGAGCTCAGCAGTGCTGCAAACCCAAGGGGATGAGCCTGCTAACGAGAGCCACAGCCAGCTCCCCACAGGGCTTGGAGCTGTTTTGCCAGAAGAGCGACTTGCTTTTTCATTTACACCTTGGATGAGTGTTACTGCATGGAGTTTGGGGTGTCTTCTCGGGTGGGAGCTGCCGGGCAGGGAGCACATGCTGTGTGCTGGAGGGTGCAAGGCTTCCTGGTGCACAGGGCTGGAGCCTGGCACTTCTGCCGGCATGGCACAGCACTGTCACCCAGCAGGGCCCTCCGTGCATGGGGTTGTGGTGGGGTGAGGGGGGGATTGACCTTGTCCTGGGGGGAGGGGGGGATTGACCTTGTCCTAGCCATCATGGGGCTGTGCGGGAGGGTCTCGCTGTGGCACGCTGCCATCTGCCAGAGGTAGAGCCACGTGTGGTCCAGCAAAACCCCACCGCTGCCCCCGGCTCGCTCTGCCCCAAGCTCTGGAGCTCTTGGGCTGCAGTACCCTGATTTGCTGGGCACCCCGTGACGTGCTGGGTCTGTGAGCACTGGAATGATGCTCTGCCATGGGCAGTGGTTTCCCTTTGCAACAGGAGAGCAGTGGGGCAGTGAGCCGAGGGTGGGTTCGGGGGAAGGCTGGCAGTGCCCGTGGACCCCCGGGCACAGGGATGTCTCCGTGCCTTTGATTTGCAGCATGTCGGGAACATGCTGGAAATGAGCCGGGTGATGCAAATGTGAAGCAGGTAGGTGCGCAGGCTGGAGGGTAGCATGGGAGCTGGAAAGAAAACACGCTTTGGTGGAGGGTTTCAGAGGGATTTCCCGCTACTAGAGGGCGAGACAGAAGCAAAAACATGAAAGGAGGGAGGAGAACAAGCTTGCTGAGCACAGGGGCAGAGGGGACTTGGAGGTGGTGAAAAGCAGGGATGAAGAGAAGCAGGAGGCCATGCAGCGATGGGGCCGCCAGCTGGGTGCGGCTGGGTGCCTCAGCTCCCGGTGGCAGTGGGACACAGAGGCTGTGAGCCGGGCAGGTGCAGTTTTAACACCCGGTATCCAGCCAGACACTTGCTGGAGGGGACGAGCCCTCATCCAGCGGTCAGAGACGTTTCAGCCACACAGCAGGTCCCTTTGCAGACAGTGGCAGGTTGGCTGTTCCCGGGTGTGTGCTGCAGGGCACCCCCCTGCCCACCCCAGCCTCTGCCAGACCACGGGACACTGGGCGCAGCGGGTGCTCTGGCTCTCTCGAGGCACTTGGGGATGCCGGGGAGGTGGTGGCGATGCCTTAGCCTTGCGTTGGCTCCCCTTCCCGCAGATAACGAGGTTACAGGAACAAAGGGACAGTGTGGGGAGGGGGCGGTGACAGGCTCGCAGGGTTTGCAGCTTGTTATTTCACTTGTGTTTCCATTAAAGCTGCTGCTTTTAACTTGTTTCACTCTGAAGAGAGGCTCCAGGGTGGGTGGCAGATGCTTTATTCCTCCTCCCTCCCACCCTCCCATCTTTTCCTTGGCCAGCTCCCCTTGTTCCCATAGCATCCCCCTTCCCACCGAGCCTGAGTCCTGCGG
>NW_008824722.1:1421429-1423073 GCF_000699105.1 Pygoscelis adeliae | reverse complement strand
CGGCGCTGCTGGTGTCACCCGCGGTGCATGCACCCACACGTGCCTCAGCATCCCCGGTGCACCCCCTCGGCATATGCAGGCACCGTGGCAGCACCGCTGGGTGATACCAGCTGGTGTCAGTCACTGGTGCTCCGGTAAGGACAGCAGCCCGGGTCATGGCCTGGGCCAGCAGCGTCCCTTTGAAGCTGCTGAGATTTATGCATGCCCTGAAATGTTTTGCTAAATCAGCACCACCGCGCTGGGGCTGGGACTCTTCTCACTAACTGTTGCCATGAGCATATGTTGCATTTTACACATGCTCTGCTTGGCTGTCCAAGCAACAAACCTCTCCAGCTTTAATGTTTTGGGAAGCATCTGCATCTCCTGGGAGGGAAGGGGCCAGGGCTGGAGCCTGGGGTCAGCACGGCACTTTGGGAAGCCTTTCCTAGCAGGGGAGCGGCGTGAAGCATTGCTCCCTGGTCTGGCAGCGTTCACCTTTACTCTTTGCCATGTCTATGTGGTGGACAGGCAGAATTTGTCGATCGGGCTCGTGTCGCTGAGGTCTGTGGTCTGAGACACTCAGCACGACATCATGATGTCTAGCAGCGTGTTGCCTTGCTCCAGCAAAGGATTGTTTTGTCCTTATATATATGGGCCTGGCAAGGATGAGCTCTGATCCATCACTTCCACTGGTGCTGAAATAACAAGAAATATTACTGCAAAAAAAAACTCCAGTGGGGATGGGGGCAGCTCTGCTAAGGGAAGTGATTATTTATTGTTGCTTGGACCTTGGTGGACATGACCTGGTGTGTCATCCTGCCCGCCAAGAGGTGCTGAGGACTCTGGTCCCTTTGGGAGGACCATCCCACGGCCAGGAATCACATCACCCCCCCCACGGGTGGTGTGTGAGCAGGTGATGGACATGACGGGTACGTGGCCCTTGCACAGGGGAGGGGACCCCCAGGGCCAGGCAGCCTGTGTGACTCGGAGCATGGGGACCCTGCAACTCGCAGGTGGGGACATGAGCCCCACTTTCCAGCTGGGCTGGGGTAGAGGTACGCATGAAAGTGCATATAGAGGCCAAACTCCCCATGCCACTCAGGAGCAATATGAGCCCTGCACAGGGCAGGAGAGGCCAGCGGTGGCTTTCAGGCTGCTGTGGTGGCTAGAAGAAGGATGCCTGGACCTCCTCATCTCTATCATCTCTAGGGCCCCTGTAGGGACACCTCCCTGCCTTTGCGCTTCACTGTGCCACAGAGATGTCTCCTGTGCTGAATACAGGTTGCTGCCGCCATCCTTGTCCCCTCTGGCTGTACCGTCCCTACTCCGTGCACCCTGTCCCCAGTACCCATCAAGGCTGTCTGGGTTGGGAGGCAGTTTCTGTGGCTGCAGGTTGCAGTCTCCCCCAGCACACTATGGGCTGCGGCACCCGGAGCCAGGAGGATAATGAGATCTTAATAGTCCAATTATATCCCATCGATTTACTCAGCACGTAATTGTTGGCGGCTGGGGCTGCCTGATGAAGCGCTGCCAGCGGGGAGGGCCGGGCCGCGTTGCCCAGTCTAGGATGCTCCTCGCAGCAACCAGCTGTTCCCCCTTGAACTGCAGCAGGAGCAGCCCCCCCACCCCGACTCGCTGTTCCGCCCCCAGGAGGGGCAGGGGACA
>NW_008824722.1:1420733-1421156 GCF_000699105.1 Pygoscelis adeliae | reverse complement strand
CCAACCGGCACCGGGCAGTGTGGTGGCTACCAGAGGTGTGCCCAGCTGGTCTCCTGGCAGCAGAAGCCAGCTCCTGAGCATCCACCTGCAGGTGTTCCTCAGTGCAGCATGGCATTGCAGGTGCATCTCTGCGCTTTTCTTCTATTCATTTCCCTTTTGAGCTGGTTGTGGCTGGGAGTCCCGCAGACTAACAACGCCTAATTTGGAGGAGTCACTCTGAGTTGTGATTTTAAGCCTGCCTTCGTGATTGTGCCAGTCATCCCTTGTTCTGGTGTTGTGAAAAGCAGCGAATAATGTTCCCTTTCCACCTGGCCGTGCTGCTTTGGACCCTGTCCCGTCGCCTCCCATTTCCCTTCCTGGCCCCTGCCAAGGTGCCATTTCCAGAGACCCCACGATCTCTTTCCTGAGTGGCAGGGGCTCACC
>NW_008824722.1:1419409-1420595 GCF_000699105.1 Pygoscelis adeliae | reverse complement strand
GGCTCCCTGTGACCTTGGGGATCCGGAGTGAGGCAGGGGTGGAGAGGGTGGGAGGTCTGTCTCGTCCCCCTCGACCGGGATGGAGTGGTGCCGGCAACTGGGCCAGCGGAGTCCATTAAAAATCAAACAGCCTGACGTAATGCCGGGGGCACGCTGCGGGAGCCTGAACCTGAGACAGGGCTGCAGGGCCCCGCTCACGCTGGCGCTGGGGACCGGGGCAGGTGACACGGTGGACAAAACCCTGCCTCATTACCCTGGCACCCTGCTAATGCAGCAGCGGGGCAGCTGCCCCCAACCTCCAGCAAGCAACTCTCCTCCGGGACGCCCCTCCTTGGGTGCTGGGTCCTTGCAGCACTGGGGACTCATGTCCATCACCTCCTGTCGATCGTGCGCTGGGACACGTGGGTGACACTTGTTTCCCCCAGCGCAGGGCTGCGGGTGCTGACGCTGACACAAGTGGTGGGTGCAGCTGGTCCTCCCCTGCAGCAAGAAATGGCAGTACAAAACCCATGGGGGGGGACTCTGGACTGTCGGCCACTAATGCGAGCACTGATTAGTCTATCGATCTTGCGTAATGCGGGAGTCTTTCTGTTCCTTCACACTCGCTCTTGTCACCTGTCAGACGGTGGTGGTGGTGGAGTGAACAGCCGTGTCGGCGGGGCAGCCCCGGCTCTGCCTGACCCTCTGCCCTGAGCAGGCTGTGCTGGTACAAACAGCATGTGTGGGGTGACCCAAGGGACACTGGGCTGCTTAATAGCTGCTGGTGCCGTGGTCCTTGCTGGCAGGCCCTTTGGTTTGGAGAAATGCAAGCTGCACCCTGGCACAGCCTCCTGCAGCACAGCACCAGCAAGGCGAGGCTGGGATCTGATGAGCACCTATCCCAGCCCAAAATGCTGGTGCTGCCCAGGCCGCGGTGGGTGCATCCAGTGGCGGGTCCTAGCGCCAGTGGAGCGGAGCTGCTGGGGGAAGCGGCCGGGCCGTGAGCAGGACCTGTCATGCATTTTCATGGTGGGAGCAGCAGCCTGGCAGCAGCTGAAGGGTTACTGCCTTTGATCTGCCCCAGTGAGTGGGAGAGGGTCTGGGAGACCATCGGACGCTAGCGAGTTTCCAGCGTGGAAGCTGGGGAGGAAACAAATTAAAGAGGAGAGCAACCCCCTGCGCTTCACCCGCCTGGAGCCGGCAGCCA
>NW_008824722.1:1416847-1418813 GCF_000699105.1 Pygoscelis adeliae | reverse complement strand
AGGAGAGCCAGCCCTGGGGGCACCTCCTGACCCACCGCACGTATTGCACGGGCAACCATCGTGCTCGCAGTGGGGCAGGGCAGCGGGGTATAAGATCTGAGCAGGGAAGTCTCCAAAATCCCAGTCCCTGACCACCGCCATCCTCCACACTGCCCAGCCAGGGGGGGATTGTTTGGGTGTAGCTTGGCCGTAAGGCTTTTGGGGGATGTGGAAGCAAAGCAGGCGCCCTCCTTCTCCCCATGGCACAGCTGTGGGCTGGGGCTGGCTACTGCCGATTAACAGGCATCTGCTGGGTCAGAAACCCCTGTGGGAGGTGAGCCTGGGGACAGAAGGGGTCTGGGATGGGGCTAGGCCAGGAAGGGGTGGAAATGCAGTGGGTTCCCAGGGAGCAAGCGGGGCCCCTGCTTTGCAGACAGGCTGCTGAGAGCTTCCTATTGGGGCATGCACGTGTGCTACAGCCTCCCCGCAGGGTCTGCCCAAGTGCAGATGTCTGGCTCTGTCCTCTGGCACTCACAGGGTGGAGGCTGTGTGTCCCCCATCACCTGCTCACCCCTTATCATCCTTCCCCCTTTGCACCCCCGGGACTACCGGAGCCCTCTGCACCCTGTGCCGTGCGGGGAGAAACTTGAGCTGCGTGGTCCCTGCAGCATGGGGCTGGGAGGACGGCGGTGCTGTGGATGGGCCGGCTGCTTGGGCATCCCCCGGACTCAATAACCAAGAACTCTTAAACTTGGAGCTGTAGGAAAATATCTGGAAGTGAAACCAGAAAAGGCAGAAAGGGAGGCTGTGACAGCGGGCGGGGGCTGTCTTTCCCCCGCTCACCGCGCCCACCAGCCGGCCAGACCCCAGTGGGGCTGGCAGCGCTCGCGGTCACTGCTGGCACTCTGCACGTGATGGCAGCAACACGCTTGTATTTGGCGGGGTGTGAGGTGGCACCAGCGCAGCCGCTGAGGGTGCTGCAAGCCGTGCGGCGGAGCGAGGAGAAGCCGTGCCATCTGCTGTTTCTTCAGTGCTAAAGTGTAAAGCAAACATAGCTGGGAGCTATGAAACACCAGGAGGGAAGGGGCCGTGCCTTGTTCCAACGCCGGGGCCCGAGGATCCCACAGGCAAAGCATGTGTTTGTCCTGGTGTCATCAGCTGTGTAACCATGCCGGCAATGTAAGCCCGGTGCCGGGGCCCTGCTGAAACCCTCTCATCCAGCGTCTGTCCCTCTTGGCTTCGGTACCCCCAATGGCAGCACTTCATTGGTGACTGTCACAAAAAGCTGTGAAGGGGAGAAGCCTCACAAAGTCAGTTGCAACCTTCTAGCAGCGTTTCCCTCGCGAGCTGTAAGTGAGCAGCTTGCAGACAGACGCTTGGGTTTACTCCCAGGGTGCGCTGGGACTCCCATGTGCTGTGAGCGGGGAGACAGGAGCAAGGTTTCCATGGGTGAACCAAACAAGCTGCGGGCAGGGGCTGCCCGGGCAGGCAGCGCCGGAGCTGGGAGAGGGGTGCAGAGCACCAAAGCGTGATGGGTGCTCCCACGCTTGGTCCTGCTGCAACTGGTTTAATGTTGGAGGACAGGCAGCTGCTAAGAGGGAGCACGATGCATTGAATGCATTGCTAGGGAGAGCGGTGAACTTTGGGTGTTTCCAGAGGGTTTTCTAGGGGATTCCTTCCTTCTAGGAGCCAAAGGGGAAAAGAGGATTTGGGGCGATGCTGCGTTTTTCTGAAAGGTCACTGCAATGCCTGGGGGTCCCTGGGCTCACCGCGTCCCCAGCAGAGGATGGGGAGAAGGCGTTTGAATCAGGAGGTGTGCTGGGGTGTCGGGGATTGCTGCAGGTGTCGGGTCCTTCCCCTTTGGCGAGTGCGGGGCGACCCCGATCCCTTCGGGGAGGCTCGGCCCAGAGCCCTGGGAAGGGCTGGAGCAGCCTGGGCGGGGCGAGGCAGCGCAGGCAGCGCAGGCAGCCCGGGCAGCGCAGGCAGC
>NW_008824722.1:1413665-1416014 GCF_000699105.1 Pygoscelis adeliae | reverse complement strand
AAGCTTTTGGCTGGGGTGAAGCCCCGATTTGGAGACCTCCAGGTCTTTTGCAAGCAGCTTGTGGGCCATGCTGAGCCCATTTTCTGGAGGAAATGGGGGCACGGGGAGGAGTGTGGATGCTGTGCCTCCATCCTGACCCAGCCCAACTGCCCTGGGATATCAGTAGTGAACAGGCTTCATTATGTTGAAGCAGAGCTGGTGAGCACAGAGTGTGAAATACTGGCATCCAGGGACACCCCGAACTACCTCTCGGGGCTGGGATGGGGGTGTCTGCATGGCCTGTGTAATGCTAGGGGGTGTTTCATCCATGCAGGTTGCCCTGGTCCTGCTCCTCACTCACCCATGGACTTGCTGCATAGCACAAATGCCATGCCATGCTTCAGCTTCCCTGTGCCAGGAGGGAGCTGGGGACTTGGCCTCCCGCCCCATGGGTGGCTGGAGCGGGGCTGTGCTGCCGTGGGGCTGGGGACAGGCAATGCAGGCGCCTGCCGAGCTCGGAGGAGCTCCTGGCCTTTGTGGTGAGAGAGGGAACGGCAGCATGGGAGCTGTGGGATCACCCTCGAGTAGACAAGCAGAAGTAGGCTCTGTTGGAAGCAATTTGGCCCAGTTTGAAAAAGCTAGCTGTTAAAATCATAGGCAAATCCCAAACTGGCTTTTACTCCCCCGAGGGTGGGGTGAGCTGAGCCAGTCCACCCAGACCCTACTTTGCAGTGAGATTTTTGACCTTCATGGTTGTTAAAAGCCAGCCCGGGCATGGCCAGGGATCCGACCCGCTGCCAGCCCTGCAAACAGAGCCCGTGGTGGCCCGGCATGCTCCGGCAATGCAGAGTGGGTGATTACATGGACAGTGTAGTGATGAAGTAATTAATGACCCTATTATTTGTGCCCTCTAAAGTGCGGGGCAGGCTCCATGGGAATGCCTGCTGGAGCCACTAAGTGTAATTACCAGTTAAGCAGCAGGGACCAGTAATTATAGCAGTCACAGGGTATTTAAGTACAGAGGGTTTTCCCAGAGCTGTGCCCTGCTGCTCTGCTTATCAGAGCTGGGGACACCAGTGCCCGGGGAGCCCCAGCCACTTGCAGCCACCATGGATGGAGCCGGACTCGCCTTGGGACAGCCAGCAGGGCAGTGGGCTGCAAGTCCCTGGTTGCCAAATTACAGCTTCCCAGAGCCCTTTGGGGATCACTGAGTGCCAGGGCATGCCCCTGCCTGTAGATGCCCTGGTCCCGCAGGGCATTGTGCTTTGCAGGCACTGGTCATTTTCCTTCCTGCCTCTTTCTTCTGCAGGGACCTGAGTGAAAACTTCATCCAGGCCATCCCCAGGAAAGCTTTCCGCGGGGCCACCGACCTCAAGAATCTGTGAGTCACAGCAGGGATGGGCATGGGTGGCATGGGGGAGTTTGGGGTCGGGTCTGGCGGCAGGAACCATCCGGAGCCACCGGTTGCTCTCCGCCTGGGCTGTCCCAGCAACACTGCCTCTGTCTTTCTCCTGCAGGCAACTGGACAAGAACCAGATCAGCTGCATCGAGGATGGGGCTTTCCGTGCCCTGCGGGGGCTGGAGGTCCTGTAAGTGCCCAGAGGCCGGCTGGAGCCTCCAGCCCGCAAGCCCCATGTGGGGTGAGGGTGTCCCCGGGTGCTCCCCTCTCACTGAGGTGCTGCAGGGACATCCTCAGCGTGCCGTCTCTCCCTGGCCCCGAGGAGGGGCTGAGCAGGGGTCTGGTACCACTGCTGTGGAGCTGTGCTCCAGGGCCTGGTCCTGCCCCAGGGTGTCCACCTGCCTGCAGCTGGCTGTGGAGGGGAGAAGCCTGGAAAAGGCAGCAAGCCCTGCCGGGGGTTTGGGCTGTCCCCATCCCTTGCCTCTCCGTCCATCCACCCTGTGCTGGGGGGTGGGTGGGTGCTGTTGCTTCCAGGGGTTTAGTGCCACCTGGACCATCTCATGCTCCTGCTTACGGCCTGGCTGCCCTGACCTGCCCCCCTCTGCCTTCCCGCAGGACCCTGAATAACAACAATATCACTTCCATCCCTGTGTCCAGCTTCAACCACATGCCCAAGCTGCGGACGTTGTGAGTGCCGGGGCTGTGGGGGCGGGAGGGACCCGCCGGGCTAGAGCAGGATGTCCCCAGCTCTGCTGCTGATGCCAGCAGCTCAGCAGTGCCAGGACAGCACCGTGGGGAGGGGATGGAGGGGACGCCCCTGCAGTGCATCCCCAAGCACTGCCGAGCAAGGTGGCCTTGGCAACCGGTGCAGATGCTCTCAGGCTCCTCTGTGTTCCCCTCTGTGTGCCCCTGACCTTTGGGATGAGCCATATGGGGGCAGCCGGGGGACAGGGGGGTGATGGGCAGAAGGC
>NW_008824722.1:1402472-1413516 GCF_000699105.1 Pygoscelis adeliae | reverse complement strand
CCCACTGTGCTGCTCCAGCCCAGCTCCGCGGCCTCAATGTGGCTGAGATCCAGAAGAACGAGTTCAGCTGCTCCGGTGAGGGGGACAGGGGAGGCGGTGGGTGCCAGGGCAGGGACAAAGGTGGGAGGGACAAAGCCTGTCCCATCGATGCAACCCACCTCCACTCCCCGCCACATGCCCCAGCTCAGAGCCTGGGTGCGTGCTGTGGGCTCAGCTCAGGTCAGCACTGTCCCTGGTGTTGGGACAACATGGGGACAGCACCACCCTATCAATGTGACAAAGGGTGCCTCGATCTGTGCCCTTGGAGCTGCATGCCTTTTGCATGGGGTTGGGGTGCACCAGGACCTTGTGCACCCACTCAAGGGTGCCACAAGCTGTCCCAGCCCGCCAAGCTGTCACCAGGGTCCCTTCCTTGGGGTGCTGCCATCCACCCGCCTGGCCCAGCCCTTTGCGACTCCCATGCTGGCTGTTTCCCTGGCAGGACAAATGGACCTGGCACGTGCCCAGCTCTGCAGCTTGTCCTCTGGCTCCTGCCCGGCCATGTGCACTTGCAGCAATGGCATCGTGGACTGTCGGGGCAAGGGACTGACAGCCATCCCCGCCAACCTGCCTGAGACCATGACGGAGATGTGAGTATGGCCCCACACCGTCACCGCCAGGCTCTGGGTGGCTCGAGACAGTGGGGACACCGGGGCAAGCCCCACGGCTCAGCCACCCCCCAGGGCGGCAGGCCTTCCTTGCCCTTCTCCCACGCTGCCCAGATTTAGCCCTGGATTTAGCTGCATTAAAAATGTAAATAGAGAAATAATCTCCTTAGGAGAATCCAATTATGGTGCAAAGCCCCCGCTGGGAGGGCACATAAAGCACATGGGAGGCAGCAGGCACCCCCAGACCCAGGGTGCTGGGGGGGGAGGAGGTGCTCCCCCCACCCCAGCCAGCACGGTCTCCCCACCCATGGCACCCCTCCCTGGGAAAGCCCCAACCGCAGGCTGCAAGTTGTCCCTGGGGTGAATGGTGCCACACTGGTGGGGTAACTTACAGCAAGCCTGGGGGTCTTGCAGCCCCCCAGCCCTGTCAATGGGGTGCTGGGGCTCGGCCAGCCCTACAGCCCTCATCTGTTCCCCCTTCTCTTTGCAGACGCCTGGAGCTCAATGGCATCAAGTCCATCCCCCCAGGCGCCTTCTCCCCCTACAAGAAGCTGCGGAGGATGTAAGTGTGCAGCCTCTACAAGCTCACTCTGAACCCCAGCACCCTTCACCCCACTGTCCACTGCCGTGAGCCCGCAGGCCCCCACTGCAACGGGCGTGGGACACTTGCTGTGACATGGGTGCCCCACATGGCAGCACTGGGATGAGGTCTTGGATACGCCCAGCTCTGTATATAGGGTGCTGGGAGTGGTCCCCTGGACCCCGCAGGAGGATGGGGGCATGGGGAGAGAGAAGAGGGGCCCAGGCCACCTTCTCCCTCTGGGTTTCAGAGACCTGAGCAACAACCAGATCTCGGAGATCGCCCCCGACGCCTTCCAGGGACTGCGCTCACTGAACTCCCTGTAAGTGCCCACACCGGGGTGTGTGGGGTGAGGTGGGGCGGACGCTGTGCCCGCTGAACCGTGCCCCACACTGCCTCCCCCGCATCCCTCTCACACCAGCCTTCCTCTCCCAGGGTGCTGTACGGCAACAAGATCACGGACCTCCCCAAGGGCGTCTTCGGGGGACTTTTCGCCCTGCAGCTGCTGTAAGGCGCTGGTGGCTGGGTGGGATGCTCTGCAGGGACACCAGGAAGCGGGGCTGAGGTCTCCTGCGCCTGTGGTGCAGTGAAGGGGGACCCCAGCTTCACCTCCCTCCCTCCATGCCAGGCTTCTCAACGCCAACAAGATCAACTGCGTGCGGGCAGACGCCTTCCAGGACCTGCAGAACCTCTCTCTGCTCTCGCTCTACGACAACAAGATCCAGAGTCTGGCGAAGGGCACCTTCACCTCCCTGCGGGCCATCCAGACCCTGTGAGTGCCCGCGCCAGCTCCAATGCCCGGGCAGGCGGGCGCCTGGGGGGAAGCATCTTGGCGGGTAGCTGGGACTGGAGCTGGCAGTCACCCGCTGCCCCCAGCGGTGTGTCACCCACTGTCCCCGGCACAGGCACCTGGCCCAGAACCCCTTTGTCTGTGACTGCAACCTGAAGTGGCTGGCAGACTTCCTCCGCGCCAACCCCATCGAGACCAGTGGCGCCCGCTGTGCCAGCCCCCGGCGCCTGGCCAACAAGCGCATCGGCCAGATCAAGAGCAAGAAGTTTCGCTGCTCGGGTGAGAGCCGTCCCCGTCCCCGTCACCGGCGTCCTGCGGCACGGCTGTCCTCAGCCCTGCCCCAGCCTGATGTCTGTGTGCTCAGGGGTGCTGGTGTGCTTTTTTTCTCCACAGCCAAAGAGCAGTATTTCATCCCAGGTAAGAGAAGGCGCCACATGCGTGTGTGCATGGGTGTGTGCATAGTGCCCTTTCGGCCATGCTACCTGTGGGGGTGGTTGTGCCAGAGCCCCGCAGCCTGGCCCAGCAAGACCACGCTGCATTTCCCATCATTTCTGGTTGCTGAGTTCCCAGGTGCTGCGGTAACAAAAGTGCTGGGTACCGGGATGTGTCAGCATCTCCCACTGTGCCGTTATCTGGATGGGCACAGAGCGATCCGCAGGGTTCGGCTCTGGTTGCAGGAGGGGAGAGGGTGGTGGGCAGCGCAGCGCCCCGTGTACCCGGGACAAATACCCCTGCAGATAAGCTGCTTTGGGCATGGAGAGGAGTAACACGTGCGCAGTGGTTGGGATGAGGGGAGCTGGGGAAGAGACAGAGCCTGGCTGGGGTGGTGGGAGGCTCAGAGGAGGGGAGGGCAGGTGCAGCCCCCATGCCTCTGCCTGTGGGAGCCCACGCTGCCCTCGCCGGCGTGCAGGGACGGAGGATTACCAACTGAACAGCGAGTGCAACAGCGATGTGATCTGCCCCCCGAAGTGCCGCTGCGAATCCAGCGTGGTCGAGTGCTCCAACCTGAAGCTCACCAAGATTCCGGAGCGCATCCCGCAGTCCACAGCTGAGCTGTAAGAGCCTCCTTCCTCCCACTCTGCTTTCCCTCCTGCAGCCAGAGCATCGCTGGTGCTAGGGTTTGGCTCAGGGTTTGGTCTGTGCCAGGCCCTTCGCAGCCACCTCCTGAGCTCTTTTCCTTGCCACCCACCCCAGGCGCCTGAACAACAATGAAATCTCCGTCCTGGAGGCCACCGGCATCTTCAAGAAACTCCCACATCTGAAGAAAATGTGAGAATCGGGCAGGCACAGCCCTGTTGGGAGTGCCCAGGGGCTGGGAAGGCACATGGGGTCCTGATGCCAGGGCAGCCTGGGGCGTGAAATGGGGGGGCACTTCCCGACCCGAGAGTCCCCTGAGGGACTGGGCATCATGGGGTGCTCAGTGGGACCTGGGGGAGGCAGCATTCAGGATGAGGTCAGGGCAGAGCCCCCCGTTCCAGCCTGCTTTCCCCTCCACACAGCAACCTGAGCAATAACAAGGTGTCGGAGATCGAGGACGGTGCGTTCGAGGGGGCATCCTCCGTCAGCGAGCTGCACCTCACTGTCAACCAGCTGGAGTCGGTGCGGAGCGGCATGTTCAGGGGCCTGGATGGGCTGAGGACCTTGTGAGTCCCTCCTCTGCCATAGACATGGGGCTGGGAACGTCCCTGCTCCTTACTCCCCTGCCCTGTCTGCGCTGCCGGGCTGGTGCTGTCTGCATCACTGTGAGGCCAGCTTGGGAGCACCTTACCCATCCTCTGGCCCTGTGCAGAGCTGTTTTTTTGCTGCTCAGGGACTGGCTCAGGCTCATCCTGCTGCCTGGCAGTGAGGTGGGCACAGCCCGGGCACTGCCTAGGCAGGTTTCCCCCATGGCGCCCACCCAGATCGTTAGGTGCCCTCGTCCCCTTCCCTCCGCAGGATGCTGAGGAACAACCGCATCAGCTGCATCCACAACGACAGCTTCACAGGGCTGCGCAACGTCCGCCTGCTCTCCCTGTACGACAACCAGATCAGCACCATCGCACCAGGTGCCTTCGACACGCTGCAGTCCCTCTCCACGCTGTACGTCTCGGGACCCGGGGGGGATGCTCCCAGGCTGTCCCCATAGCACTGGGGGGGGCTGCAGGGGATCCCCTTGCCTGGCAGCTGCTCAGGTGATGCCCTCACGCTCCCTCCTGTGTGCAGGAACCTGCTCGCCAACCCCTTCAACTGCAACTGCCAGCTGGCCTGGCTGGGGGACTGGCTGCGCAAGAGGAAGATCGTGACGGGGAACCCGCGGTGCCAAAACCCCGACTTCCTCCGGCAGATCCCGCTCCAGGACGTGGCTTTCCCCGACTTCAGGTGTGAGGAAGGTAACTCACGGGCCCCGCGGCACCGGGGGTGAGGGGGGACTGGGCTGCTTCTCCCAGGCTGACACCATGCCCCCTGTCCCAGCACTGTCCCTGCTCCTGGGATGTCCGACAGTGCCCCATGGCAAGCCAGTAGCTCGGGGGGTCCCTCAGCCCATTAACACCCTCCCCTAATGATGCACGAGTTTACCTTCCTGGTACCCAGCCCTTAGGGCTGCACTCCAATACCCACGGGCTGCTCTGAAGTCGGGAGAGGGGTTTGTACCCACTGCACCGCGTGGCCCTTGTACGTAGGCAGGTCCATGCTGGCAACCCCTGTGCCCTGGGTGCTGGCAGAAGCAGATGTGTAGGCAAAGCCCACCAGGATTCATCCTGCTCCTTCTTCCTTCCCCTCCCAGCCCCATACACACGCCGGAGCCAGGCAGATGGAGCCGGTGGGGAGCGCGCGTGTTGAGAGAAAAGCCTTTATTTATTTATTTTTTTAATTTAGAACAGCTTTTTGAGCCCTCTGGAAAATATTTACAAACAAATCATCGTTTCTTCTGCTTTCCCTCCTCCACCACGTCAAAGACTGAAGGGTTGCATCCTGCGCCTTTCCTAGTGGTGCGAGATAACATACGGTTGTCCCGGGGATGCCTCTACCGCAGGAGCCCAGCGCCGCGGCAGGGAAGGGGGAGCAAAGCCGGCTCCTCTGGCTGCTCGGCACAGGCACCTCACCCGTCTCCCAGACACAGGCTAAAGGGAGAAGGTTATTTCAGGAGGATTTGCAGAGCTGAGCCCCTTCCTCTGTGCCCTCCTCTCTGCCGTTCCTGGGACTGCATTTTTGCTTGAAAATGGTGAAAATCAGAGCAGCCTTGAGCTGGCTGGTTGCATCCATCCTGGTAGGGCAGGTGGTTTCTGGGCACAGGAGCAATTCCTGCACTGCTGACTCTCAGCCAGGCTGGGGCTATTCCCTGCAAGCAGGCTGCCTGCAGCACCCTGCTTTGGGGGCGAGGGGAGGTGGTCAGTGTGGGAGGGGAGCAGTCCTAGGCAGGCACAAGGCACCTCGTCCAGCCTCACGCGGTGCCCGAAGGCTGGGCCCCAGTGACTTTGTGGCTCTCTGTGCCTGGTGCAGGTCAGGAGGAGACCAGCTGCATCCCCCGGCCCCAGTGCCCGCAGGAGTGCACCTGCCTTGACACCGTCGTCCGCTGCAGCAACAAGCACCTCAAGGCCCTGCCCAAGGGGATCCCCAAGAACGTCACGGAGCTGTGAGTGGCGGGCGAGTGCCCAGGCTCTCCCCCCCGACCTCCAGCGACTTCATGGCTCTGGTGGGGGGTCTCTGCTGTGGGGTTGCAGGTGTGGGGGCAGACACGCTCCCTCCTACACCCCCATCCTGGTCCGGTAGTGGGAGCAGGACCCCCGCCCAGCCAAGGAACCCTGTCCAGCCCTGAACCCAGTGAGGGGCTCAGCAAAAGCCTCTCTGCTGACTGAGGGCTACCAAAGGTGATGTGCAAGGGTTGTTGTCACAGCAGCTGGGTCCCTGCTCTTTGGCCCTTGGGAGGGGGCAGCGTGGGACAGCCGCCCCCTGCAGCTGCAGTCCCCATGCAGCTGTGAAGCCCAGGGCTGTGCGGTCCCCAGCAGCCTGCCATCAGTGACAGGGATGCGGCCACCCTGACCCTGCCAGCTCCCTGGCCCCTCTCTGCCATCACCTCTCCCTGCAGCTGCGGGGATGCTCTTGGCAATGCTGGCTCCGAGCACACAGGGATGCGATTTGCCTGGGGTCAGCTACCCAACAGCACGGGTGTCAGGGAGATACCCAGGCAGCCATGCCACGTCTGGATGTGGAGGGATTGTGACACTTGTTGCACCTGGGCTCTGCACCCGTCTGCGATGCAAGTCCTGTGTGCAGGGGGTGTAGGCACTAGTTGTGCACATGCATATGTATACCACCCCCTCACACCCCTGCACTGTCTCGCACACCCCTTCTCTTTCCACATCCTCCGCTTTCTCTCACACATGCCTTGGGAACGGTTACGGCCGCCCACGCTCACATCGGATGTGTAAACGCAGCACATGGCTGGTTGTGCTCACACATGCAAGCTGCTGGGAGACTGCCCCCGGGGACATGCACGCAGAATCCCCAGGCATGCTAATGTGCTTGCACGCCGGCTCCCCTGCCAGCCCAGGGGTCCCTCAAGAGCCTTGTGGGCCCTGGGTGCCGAGAGGGAGGTGATGCTGGAGATGCTCCTCAGCCCAAAGTCCATAGGGGTGTCTGCGCAGGAGAAATGGGAGGGCGGAGAGAGGGACCTCCTGCTTCTTCACCACTCCGAGGTGCTTTCATTCTCCCTTGCAGCTACCTGGATGGAAACCAGTTCACTCAGGTCCCAGGGCACCTCTCCACTTTCAAGTACCTGCAGCTTGTGTAAGTAGCCAGGAGCAGGAACCCAGGCAGCCAGTCCCACTACTGGGACCTGTGGGCAAGGACAGGGGCTGTCCCTGTGGTGCATGGTCCCAAGGAGGGGCCTGGTGGTGTGCGGGGACCCCCAACAGCCCTCTGTGTCCCGCCTCTGCACTGGGACACAGCTGGCTGGCAGCAACGCCCAGCCCCTGTGTGCTCACAGCCTCTGCTGGGGCTGGGCACGGGGCAGAGGGGTGACAGTGGCATTGCTGCCGGCACCCTGTGTTGACAGCCCTGCTGCTCCCTTGGAGGCCGTGCCATGCTGCTGTTCGCACCCCATTGCAAGTGGGGAAGCAGCAAGGGGGGATGGGGCCCAGCTGGCTCCAATCCCTGGGGTTTCTCTCTTCCAGTGATCTGAGCAACAACAAGATCAGCTCCCTGAGCAACTCCTCCTTCACCAACATGAGCCAGCTCACCACCCTGTAAGTGCGGTCCCTGCAGTGGTGTTCCTAGGGGACCCCAAAGACAGGGGTTGCTGGGGACGCCAGGGTCTCCCCACTCCACGTGGGTGAAGCTGTAGTTTGAGCTGGAGCTGACATGTGGGGCGGCTGGGGGGAGCATGCAGCAATGCCCACGGTGCTGTGTTACCTCCTCCTTCCCTTCTGCAGGATCCTCAGCTACAACTCCCTGCAGTGCATCCCTCCGCTGGCCTTTGAGGGCCTCCGCTCCCTCCGGTTGCTGTAAGTACCTGCTCACAGCCCCGCTCGGCCCCTTCTCTGCTGCTGGCTGTGTCCCCGTGTCCCCTGTGCCCACTTGGAGGAGGGTGTAGGCAGGTGGGCAGGGTACAGGCTGCAGGAGGAGCAAGGGGAGATGCATCAGCCTCTCGGAGCAGATGGTGCATTTGCAACAGTGACAGTGTGGTGGGATCCGGCTCTGCCACCCACGCCTGGACCCATGGGGTGGGGGCAGCCCAGATGGTCACAGGCCTTGCTGCCCGCCCTGGAGCCACAGGGATCGCAGGACCCTCTGTTCTCTGCAGGTCTCTCCATGGCAATGACATCTCCAGCCTCCCCGAGGGCATCTTCGCAGATGTCACCGCCCTGTCCCACCTGTGAGTATCTCCTGCTCTGCAGGGCGCAGGGCTGGATGCAGGTCAGGAGACCTTTAAAAACCATGGGGCTGAGCCCAGCTTCTCTGGGCTGGTACTTGGGACAGCGTTTGTGGGGCAGTGCCGTGCTGTGCCTGCCCTCCCGGTGCTCAGCCCTCAGGTCTGTGCGTGCAGCTGAGCCTCCCAGTGCAGCTGGGATGGTCCTATGGTTCTTGCTGGAGGTGGTGTGGGGTCCCCCACACACACCCTGCCAGGTCTCCAGGGTCCCCTAACATGCACCTGCATGCACCTTGCATGCAGGTCAGTCCATGCAAGGTGCTGGCACAGCTGTGGGTTGGCAGGGGCTGCTCTGACACGTGCCAGCGTGTCGTTAGCCTCCTGCCAGGATGCTTCCCTGCAGCAGCCCCCCAAATCTGCCATCAAGCATCCTCTTGCTGGTGGTGGTGTTTCAGCCCCTTTTTGAGGGAGCCTGTACCCCAGGAGCACAGCCCTGTACCCGCTGCCCGGGGAGGGGGTTCAGCTTTGCTCATGGTGACGTTTCGGTCCCTTCCCTGTCCCTGCTAAGCAGTTCCCACCCACCTGCTGGTGGCCGGTCCTGCTCCTGGCATCCTGGGGGTCTCAGGCTGTTCCTCCAGCCTGCAGAGAGCATCTTGATTTCCAGTCCTGGCCTCCCTGTGTTTTTTGGGAGCAGCACTGCTCGGTCTGGTCTTCCCTGGCTCTTCACCGATTTCCCTTGCCAAAGCGTGGTGCTGCCTTTGCCGCTGCCAGCCGGCCCTGCCAGCTCCCGCAGGGCTGAGCTGCGTCACCAGCCGGCGCTGTTGGTGCTGTAGGACCAGGTTTGTCAGCCCCAGCGGATCTGCTGTCCCTACCGCCTGCCTTCTGGGCTACCGTCTCCCTCCTTTGTCACAGGTGTCGGTCACACTGGCCCTCCATCACTGCTGACCTTTGCAGTGAAGGAGGATGCAAAGACACATCCAACCCCTCAGCCTCCCACGTCACCTGCTGCTCCCTGCCCTGCTCTGCTGTGGAGCAGAGCAACCCTCCCTCCTCCTCCTCTCTCGGAGCAATTCCTTGCTCTCCCCCTAGTGCTGTCCCCACGAGCTCTGGCCGTGACCCGCTGCTTGTCCCCAGCAGCCTGCTCCCATGTCCCTGCCCTGCAGGCTTGTGTGGCAGAGCCCAAGCTGGCCCCACAGCTCCTGTGCAATGGTCCTGTTGTTTCTGCGCAGCCTCAAGGTGCTTTGCCTGGTTTGCGCTGGGCCCAGGCAGCTTTTCCGGAGTGCTGGAGAGGGATCCCTGAGGATTTCTGTGTGGGCAGCCGGAGGAGAGCCCCAGCACAGAGCCACGGGGCACTGCGTGGGCTCTGGCAGGAGGGTCATCTAACTGGGCAGCAGTGTGGGGCTGAGTGTGCTCCCCAGACCTCCCACTGCAGGCAGTATCTCTGGTTGGTCTGGAAATGGAGGAGACCAGCCAAGTGACCAAGTCCTGTCCCATCCCAAGGTCTCTGAGCCCAGTTCCCTGCCGAGGGCAGTGGGTGCAGTTTTGCCCTTCCTCCCCCTGCAGAGCCATTGGGGCCAACCCCCTGTACTGCAGCTGCAACCTGCGCTGGCTCTCCAGCTGGGTCAAGACAGGGTACAAGGAGCCAGGCATCGCCCGCTGCGCTGGGCCCCCTGACATGGAAGGCAAGCTGCTGCTCACCACCCCCGCCAAGAAGTTCGAGTGCCAAGGTGAGAGGCACCCGTGCCGTCCGTCTGTCCATCCATGCCCTCCTCAGGCAGGGCTGCAGGTGGCACAGGGAGATGGGCTGCCTCCTGCCCCGCGCCCGGCAGAGCAATGCTCTGTGAGTCTGGGAGACGCCAGCATTTCATCTGTTGAGCTGCCTTGTGGAGGAGGGGGACTGGGATGCTTCTGTCCCCTTACCTGACTGGTGGCATGTTCCTGGTGACCGAACAAGCATGTGGCTGCCCCATTGCCTGGTGCACAGCCCCTCGGCGGGGCAGGCTCTGCTCTCAGCCATGGCTGGGGCTCTGCCCCCTCACAAACAGACCCCTCCCCATCACCCCCCATACCGACGGTCATCTCCGTGCCTCCCATCCCGCAGGCCCGCCCGCCCTCAGTGTCCAGGCCAAGTGCAACCCCTGCCTCTCCAGCCCCTGCCAGAACCAGGGCACCTGCCACAACGACCCCCTCGGCTTCTACCGCTGCACCTGCCCCAGCGGCTACAAGGTACGCTGGTCTCAGGGGTCCCCAGCACAGCGTGACGTGTCCCTGCAGAGGGGAAAGGGGCAGCGCGGGGGCTCTGCCGTGCCTCCGGGGCTCACTGCCTGTAGGACCGTCCCCCTTCTCTGCACACCACAGTGCCCTGCCGAGTGGGATGGGGCAGGGAGAGCTGGGCACAGTGCCGTGGCACCCTCCTCACTCCCACCTCTCCCTCCTTTCCCAGGGCAGGGACTGCGAGGTGGCACTCAGTGGCTGCTCCTCCACCCCCTGCGCCAATGGCGGGACCTGCCAGCCTCAGGAGGGGGAAGGAGCTGGGTTCAGGTGAGTGCTGGATGAGGACCCACAAAAGATGGGTGTTTGGGCAGCAGAGCGTGGAGCCCTGGCATCCCACAGGGATAAAGTCTGATGCTTCCTTCCCTTCCTGTGTGCTCCCTTGGGCATATAGCTGGGGTATTGCATTCATGCAGCAGCTCCAGCCCATGCTGCCTGCTCTCTGCAGCCCTGCCTGTGCCTCCTGCCAGCACAGTGCCAGCAGGGCTGAGCGCTGGCTCTGCTTCCCCATGTCCCCCAGCCCTGCAGGCTCCGGGGCTGAGGGTGTGTGGGGGCAGAGGGGGTCCCGCCACCACGGGAGGCATGGGAAGGCAAAGGGCAGCGGGATTTGGGGCTGGGATCTGGCTGCTGCAGCAGGGCTGACTGTGGGATGGGGCAGGATGCAGCCCTGCGGTCGCTGCTGCTCCCTGTGAAGCCGCTGTGCCCCTGCGCAACCCTTGCTACCCCGAATGCTTCAGGCCTTTCTGGGAACCAGGACGCAATTAGCGGCTGAAAATAGACGGCAGGCCAGGAGCGAGGAGGTGGGCTGCGCAGCCACCCGGCCCCCCCACGCTGTGGCCTCTCAGCCCGTTGTCGTGGCAACTCAGCATCCTCGCCGTGCGCTCCGCATGGGGCTGCGCACTGCCACC
>NW_008824722.1:1401536-1402355 GCF_000699105.1 Pygoscelis adeliae | reverse complement strand
GCCGTTCCCCACGCCCTGATGCTGCCCCATGCCCCGCTGGCAGGTGCCTGTGCCCAGTGGGCTTCGAGGGCCCGAGCTGCCGCGCCGCGAGCGACCCCTGCAAGGAGCACAGCTGCAAGAATGGGAGCTCCTGCGTGCCCGGTGCCACCAACTACACCTGCCTGTGCCCTGCCCATTACACAGGTACCCGGCATGAGGGCTGGCCATCCCCAAACCTCACGGGCCTGGCAGGGGGATGTGCCCAGTGCTTCTCCTTTCTCACCAGTCAGGGCTAATAGCTGCTCTGCCTGCTGTCCCAGTGCCTATCACTGTGGCCTCTGGGCTCCTCTGGGCCCAGCCCCCTTGAGTTTGGGTACACCCAGCTGAGCCCCCATACCCTGGGATGCCCTCGCTACCTGGCTGGGGCGAGAGCTGTCTCCGGCAGAGCAGAGCCCTGCACCCATGGCGGTGCGCGCTGCGGGCTCGGCAGCCCCCTGCCTTGAGCTGAGCCCCCTGCGGGCTCCCCCTGCCCTGTGGGGTCTGGGGCTGCCCCCCCGGTGCTGGAGCTGCTGAGCACCCCCTGGCAGCCCCTCTTCTGCCCTGCAGGGGACTTCTGTGAGCAGCCTCCGGATTTCTGCTCAGCTGAGCTCAGCCCGTGCCAGCATGGCTCCACCTGCGTCTCCACTAGCCAGGGGCCCAGGTGAGCCCCCCCCCCCCAAACCACTTTCTCCCGGCTCCCTGGCAGGGGAGATTTGCTTTTGGGGGGCTGCAGCTCGCGGGCTGGTGAGGGAGCACAGGGAGGGGGATGCCAGGAGCAGCAAGCGCCCACCAGCACAGGGG
>NW_008824722.1:1400973-1401460 GCF_000699105.1 Pygoscelis adeliae | reverse complement strand
GCGGCCCGCAGGGCCCCCCGGTGCCAGAACAACGCCCGCTGCCTGGACGAGGTGAACGGCTACTCCTGCCTCTGCACTGAGGGCTACAGGTACCACCGGGGAGATGGGGGGGCACCAGGAGATAATGGGGATGGCTACATGTCACTGTGCAGGAGGGACCGGTCCTGGCTACCACGTCCATCCATCCGTCCCAGTGCAAGAAGGAGTGGGGCGGGGGGTGTGGGTCCCTGAGGATGGAGGCTGAAGGGAGCCAGCATCCCTGGGCAGGGACCCCAGGACAGGGCTCAACATTCAGGCATCCTTCTGACGCCGCTGGCTGGAAAGCCTCCTCAAGGACCCCAAACCAGGGGTGTGCTGTCAGAGCCCTGTGGGGCAGTGGGCAGGGGCTAGGGCACGTTCCCAGCCCCGTGCCCAGCAGCACCCTTGGCCCTGCAGTGGCCAGCTCTGCGAGATGCCACCCCGCGCCACCGGCCAGCCCGGCCCCTGT